>NC_084526.1:29122807-29440307 GCF_024500275.1 Phycodurus eques | reverse complement strand
GGGAACAGTGCACCCGTGACCCTAGTGAGGATAAGCGGTTCAGAAAATGGATGGATAATGTAAAGCACTTTCATTTGCATTTTATGAATGAAAAGCAGTATATAAAGTTTGACTGATTGATTGAATTGTTATATTATCAATGTGGTGTTTCCATTTAACTCAGGTGAAGAGAGAGAGAGGCGGCACGTGGCTGACTAGTTAGCACGTCTGCCTCACAGGTTTGAGGACCTGGGTTCAAATCCGGCCTCGCCTGTGTGGAAGTTGCCATGTCCTACCTGTGTCTGCGTGGGTTTTCTCCAGGTACTCCGGTTTCCTCCCACGTCCCAAAAACATGCATGGTAGGTTAATTCAAAACTCTAAATTGCCCGTAGGAGTGAATCTGAGTGCGAATGGTTGTTTGTTTATATGTGCCCTGCGATTGGCTGACGGCCAGTTCAGGGTGCAGTTCAGCACGCCCACAACCATAGTGAGGATAAGCGGTACAGAAAATGGACGGATGGATGGATGGAAAAGAGAGAGAATGGTGAGCTGCAAGCAGTGATTGAAGGAGAGCACCTGCTGAAATTATAAAGCCAGGACCGGGCTAAATCAGGACTCATCGGAAGTAAGTCTTTAAGATGGAAGTCTTTCTATTATTAGTTAACTAAAATAGTTAACACATACAGAAACAAGCATCCCTTTTATGTCATGTTTGACATTTTGAGTTCAGGTCAGTGTCATGTCTAATTCTGTATTCATCTGCAGTCTACAAATAGCTGGTAAATGCATTCCATACATTTGCTCAAGGCCTGTGCGATTTTGGTGGCCCGAAAGGAGATTTTACATGTAGCCCCACATGTCCCATATTTCTAGCCAAAATGACAGCGCAAACTTTTTGTGCTCAAGGGCTGAAAAAATAATTATTCCCATTTAATTATTTAGAATAGAATTATAATTAACTAATTATTCATTGAAATAGACAAAACATTGTTAAATGTATATATTCAATTTTATTAATATTCAACCAACAAATTATTTAATGAGAAATACATATAAAATAATATAATAAAAATACGTTTAATTAACCTTTTCTAGGAAAATCTGCTAAACTAATTTAACAAATATTTGTGACTCTTGATAATGTGCGTCCCCTGTACTGGACTTTGTAAACCCCAGCAGCATGTCTCATCATTTATCCATCCATCCATCCACCCATTTTCTTTACCGCTTATCCTCACTAGGGTCACGGGCTGCTGCTTTACCGTATTTTTTTCACGGGCTACTGCTTTACCGTATTTTCATGACCATAAGGCGCACCGTATTAAAAGACGCAGTCTCAGTTACGGGGTCTATTTCTGTATTTAACACATACATAAGGCGCCATTGTTGGAGTCAGTCTTGTTGCCGTGTGGCTCCTCAGAAATTATGCCGGCTTTTATGAAAGCTCGAACAGTGCAAGCAGACTCGTTAGCCCAAGCATCCACAATCCATTCACAAATTGTGGCGTAACTCGCCCGCCGCTGCCTCTTAGTCTTAGTAGAGCTGTGTTCGCCATCTGTCATCCATCACTCCCACGCCACTCACAACTTCACTTTGAACGCCCTGTTTACACCGATGTCCAGCGGTTGGAGTTCCTTCGTCAAGCCTCCCGGAATGATGGCAAGCTCCGAGTTATTGCATTCAGTCGAATGGTGACTGTAGAGACGCTTCTCCCGGCTGTTCTTTGCTCATCAAGCCATTGCTCGAGTTGGTCTTCCAACTCGGGCCACCTCGCCTTGTTTCCCCGGAAACTCAGCTTTGTTTTTTTGACTTGGCGAAGCTCGTTTTCCTGCTTCCTCCACTTGCGAACCATGGATTTGTTGATCTTGAATTCTCTTGCGGCTGCTCGATTCCCATGTTCATCCGCGTAACTATTAGCCTTCAGTTTAAACTGTGCTTCGTAAGCGTGTCTCTTCGTAGGTGCCATTTTCGGGGGTCCTTAGCCAAACCGATGCACATACCGGAACTATATACCTACTGGGGGTGTGTCTTTAGCCTCCTCTGTCACGCGCACCCTTCCCCCTTTGCGTCCGCCTTCCTCTATATAAGCAGCGTGTCGGCAGGAAATGCTCCCAGTCAGTCAAGCGGAGCGCTCATTAAAGTCACACAACAACATTTACAGATTTTGCAACTCGGTGCACACATAAGGCATGCCACATTATAAGGCGCCCCATCCATTTTGGAGAAAATTTAAGACTTTTAAGTGCACCTTATGGTCGTGAAAATACGGTACTTGGGTGCCTCCATTGGCCACCATGTGGCGGTCCCGCATAGATGGCCAAACGGGTGCCAAACTAAAGGTCAGAGGGAAAGGACTTGGGCTTGGACTCGAATGGGTTGGAAAAGGGAAAACATGACAAAAACTGACTAGGACGAGAAATACTAGGGAAGGAAAAAGAAAAATCAAAATCGGTGTCGGAGTCAGAATCAGAGAGGAGGTTAACTAAATCGGGGCCATTTTCACAATCGGAAAAATCTGAATCTATGAGCACACAAGACATGGAAAAACATGGAACACAGGAAAAACATGAAACAAAACCAAACACGACCCAAACCAAAACACAGATCATGTCAACAATATTTTCACAACACGAATCCATGAATAAATCATGGTTCATGCACACTGATAAATTGATTTTATTTTGTCCTATTTCTAATGTAATGTAATTAAACTTTTGCACTTAAACGTTTGCCTTTGTCATATATACTGTAATTATAGAAGTAGCTTTCAAACTGTTTAGTTTGAAAGGCTTTTCCTGCAGCGCGATCAGGGGAAGTGCTAGGATGATAAAAATAAATCAGCAAGTACAAAAATCAATACAAATGTTCTTTGGCCTGACAGTTTTCAATGATGTTAAGAACAACTCGGGTTATAGCAGACTGCCGACATTTTGCAACAAAATGCAGACATTTTGTTTTGGCCCTGGGTTTGATTGACAAATAATGGCCCTGCAGTGGTTGTTTTTCTTAGCTTGGCACACAGAGTGTAACAGACACCCATCTCACCGGCTTGTGGCATTGGGGAATAATTACAGAGGGCCGCCTGAGGTAAGGCCTGGCAGAGAGAGTTCGTTAGCTATGAGGGGGAAGGGTGTTGGAGAGAGGCAGGGGAGAGTGGATAGCCTCACATTGTACAAGTGCGCATTCAGTGCAGACTAAACAACTTTCCTAGCACAACTACTTTCTGCATACCACTCTCTCACTAGCTGCAGGCACGAAAACCACCTGTCACATGTGACTTTGATATTTAACTCATTTGTATCAAGGTTTATGTAAAACGTACCACAAGCTACTTAATGTTTGCCTACATTATTTTCAACCAAAAGAAACAGTTGCAAATTCTTGTTTTGAATACAGTACAAGAGTAATACAATAAATCAGAGAAAGTGAAGTGCGAATTCGTGACAACAAACAAACAAACAACAAACAAACAAACAAGCCACACACGAATTTGTGTGTGGCTTGTTTGTTTACTTTCCTCATAGAGTTCAAAGGAAAATTTCCATTCATAGTTATTTTTGGGGTTTCCTTATTTTCATGTGGAAAATGTGATGTTTTTATGGAGCATTAATCTTTTCCAATTCAAATGTTTATATGTGGGTGTATCACAGCACATCCACTTGCTAATTTATATTAGTACTTAACTCAGCATGGGTTGCCCGCACAGAATTCTCAAAGATTTGTCTCTGTTGTATTCTCTTTTGTTATTTAGCGCTGTGGCATTTGTAAATGGTACTCACTATGGTGTAAAACTGTTGCGATAAAACATTTTCAAATGTTTTTGCCAACAGTAGAAACATAAGTTGAAAAGTACTATTATAAACAACTGCAGTGAATACGGTATTGTTCATTTACTCAGTATGTAGCAGAAACAGATATGTGCACAATTAACAGATATTATAGCACCTCAAAAGAGAAAGTCATAAACTGAAATCTGAAAGAAGCTAAGCTGAGGTATCTTAACAATAGAGTTTTACATTCTCTGTCTTCCGTATTTAAAAAGACTTCACTTGCTTGCAACTATCTTTTTCTCTTGAGAATTTCAAAAACAGAGGTATGGGGATAGGTATTTGTAGCATTACCACTATGCTGTGAGGTAACACTACGCACGGACCCCATGAGGATGCTGGGAAACGGATTGCCAGGATCAAAGGGAACGTAGAACACAGCAGAAAGAGGGATCACAGAGCTTAAAGGCTCATTAGCAATATTACAAAGGTAAGGCTTGGAATTAGGTGTCTGGGATTTAATGCTGAGACAGTTTTAATATAAAACCCAGGAAAGGATAGCTTATACATGTTTTACAGGCATAGGTAGGGGATTTGGCTGTAGTTAAAATGTGCTTGTCTTATGTCATAAAGCCTTTTATGATTAGTCGCACTGCAAAATGTTTTTGACCTTGAAACGAATGCTACCAATGTTGCATTGCTAGATCCTGATTGTTGTAATTATCATATAACTTACTTTAGTGTTACTCATTCCGTAAAACACAACACAGAGTACATGTGCACATTTCAAAACAAAACAGTCCTAACAAAACCGATGATACAATATCTTAAAATGAGGAGAAAAAAAATCTTGCCTACTCTCTAGGAGCAATATTCACCCCTTTGTTTTCAGCATACAAATTAAACACAGTCACATAAAGAGACCAGTGGCTAATTTTACCATGCCAAAAAGCCCAATATGCCATAATACCTTTCCAAAAAATTTGAATATCATGGAAAAGTTTATTTTTTTCTGTAATTCCATTTATAGATGATAGATTATAGAGTCATATCATAGATTATAGATTCAGGTCCCACAATTGAAACAAGTATTTATTTGTTTATTTTTACATAATTTAGGCTTCCAGCTCATAAAACCCACGAAATCAGGAATTAAAAAAATTTGAATACTGTGAAGAAATCAGACCAAATTTTGCAGGCCATAAATATTTTAAACTGAGTGTCACACACTAACTAATCATCTACTAAACTCAAAGTACCTACACAGGTTTCGCCAGGTGTCATTAAATTGCTCCAGTTTGGTTCAATTGTCTCAGTTGGGTTCAATATGGGGAAGACTGCAGGCTTGGCAACTGGCCAGAAGACCATCTTAGATACCCTCCATACGATGGGTAAGCCACAAAAGTTCATAGCTAAGGAGGCTGGCTATTCACAGAGTGCTGTCTCGAAGCATATTATTAATCATTATTAATCAGTTTATTTGAAAGGGGACAATGCAATTTCATAAAACACATGAAATACACATGGTTAAAAAAGCCAGAATTAGCCAGAAGGCTAGTTTTCATCTGTAGTCCCCTGGCCATGATGTAAAAAAGCAGTAAAATACATCTACAAGACAATATAATATAAAACAGGATACATAAAGACTTACAATTAAGAGAGAATAAAACCACAAATCATTTGATCATAAAAAAAAAAAAAAAAAAAAAGAAAACATCATAACATACTTGTCTTTTAGTGTTGGCAGCTATAGGTGTTAACTAACCACATTTTCAGTTTTTTTGTGAAGGCCTTGTATGTTGTAAGCAGTTTAACCTCCTCAGGTACTGAGTTCCACTCACCAGCGCTCCTCACTGACCAGGCTGACTTACTGAAAGTGGTCCTGCGCAGAGGAATGAGACAGTCACCTCTGACAGAGCCTCGAGTGACACACTCAGAGCTGTTTCTTTGGCTGATGAACTCAGCCAGAGGAGCTGGAGCCAAATCATGCAGTACTTTATAAATCAAATTTAAATCTGCAAATATGTGAAGACTGTCCCAGTTTAAAAGACTGTATTTTTTTTAAATTGCACAGTGATGATAGTGCCTTGGTTTTTTATCCATCACTTTAATTACTTGTTTGTACAAAACTTCCAATGTTTTTTTTGCATTCTGACCAGCCTGGGACCAACTGGTTATGCAATAGTTAAAGTGACTAAGAATCATTGAATATAAGTAAATTTTTGCGGCTTCAGTTGACATTTCATTTCGAATTGCACGAAAATTTGCGAGGTTTAATTTGATATTTTTACACAATTTGTCAATATGGGCTTTAAAGGAAAGCTGTGAATCTATTATTAACCCAAGATATTTGTATTGGCTGACAATTTGCATTTTTTCTCCATTAACAAGTATGTCGGGGTCAGGTGATACTCTATTTGTTTTAGTGAAATACATGCCTACAGTTTTAGAAACGTTTAGCTGTAGACAGCACTCCTGCAACCAAGTTGTGACACAGGACATTGTATTAGTGAGTTTAGCAGCAACAGTATCTTTGGAGCGACCATGAACAAAGAAAACCGTGTCGTCTGCATACATTACGCACTCTGCTTCAGAACAAACAGTGGGCAAATCGTTGATATAAAGACTAAATAAAAGGGGGCCTAATATTGATCCCTGAGGGACTCCAGAGGTTAGCCTAAGAGACTCTGATCTGTAGTTGTTAACTGATACAGATTGTGTTCGGTCATGCAGATATGATTCAATCCAGCTCACAGCTTTGTGAGAGAAGTTAAATTTTGCGAGCTTGGTAAGAAGAACAGAGTGATTTACTGTATCAAAAGCTTTCCTGAGGTCCAAGTACACCGCCCCTACAACTCCACCCTTGTCGAGAGAAGATTTTATTTTCTCAATGAAGAGGCATGTAGCCATTTCAGTGGAATGCTTGGATCTGAAACCAAACTGCATGGCGTGGAGAGAGGGGGAGCTGCTGTTTAAATAATGGACAATCTGCTCTGACACCCATTTTTCTGCAACTTTGGAAATGGCCGGAAGAATGCTTATAGGTCGGTAGTTATTCAGACAATTTGAGTCACCGGATTTAAAGACAGGGGTAACAATAGCAGATTTCCAGGCCTTTGGAAAGTGACCAGATGAAATTGAAAGATTAATGATTGAGGCAATAGGAGTAGCAAGAGTTGAACCTAGATCTTTGAGCATGTTCGTGTCCATTCCAAAAACATCCTTTGCCTTAGATGGTTTGAGTGAATGAATTAAATCGATAACTTTGGTCTCAGTAATATTTGTAATAGTAAAGAACTGCGTTGCAGACAATGCAGGGTATTCCTTCCTTTGTTTTACTGCAAACTTAGAAGAGATTTCTGACACAGATTCAATGAATATCAATGGAAAGTCTCGTGCAAGAAGAAAATGTGGCAGGAGAAGATGCACCAGCAAAAGAGATGACCAGGGGCTTCAACGGATTATCAAACAGAGAAGATTCAAGAATCTAACAGAGATCCAGAAAGAGGGGATTGAGGCGGGAGTCACAGCTTCAAAGCTTCACAGCTGAGCCAACATTGGAAGCGTCTCAACTGGGCCAAGGAGAAGAAGGACAGGACCATTGGCCAGTGGTCCGAGGTCCTCTTTTCCGATGAAGGTAAAGTGTGCCTTTCATTCGGGAATCAAGGTCCAAGGGTTTGGAGGAAGACGGGTGAAGAAAATAACCCAAGCTGCTTGAGCTCCAGGGTGAAATATTTACAGTCAGTCATGAATTGGGGTACGATGTCCAGTGCAGGCGTTAGTAAACTCTGCTTCCTTAATGCCAAGGTCACCCCAACAATCTACCAGAATGTTTTAGAGGACTTCATGATTCCTTCTGCTGAGGATCTGTATTTCATCTGATTTCATCTTCCAGGACCAAAACCTGGTTTGATGTCCATGCCATCACAGTGCTTAACTGGCCAGCCAACTAGCCGGATCTAAACCCCATTGAGAATCTATCGGGTATTATCAAGAGAAAAATGAGAGGCACAAAACCCAAAAACTAAGAAGAACTGACAGCAAGCATTAAGGAAATCTGGGCTTCCATAACTCCCAGGCAATACCACAGGCTGATTGCTTCAATGCCACGGTGGATCGAGGCAGTGATTAAAGCAAAGGGATTCCCAACCAAGTATTGATTAACATATCGTTTTGAAAGTACCATATTTTGATTGATTTAATGTCACTCTAATTTCTTTCTTTTTTTTTTAGATATAAACTGAGAAGTAAATGGTGTTTTCTTCACAGTATTCTAATTTTTTAAATTCATGATTTCGTGGGTTTTATGAGCTGGAAGCCCAAATTATGTAAAAATAAACAAATAAATACTTGAAATTGTTTAAATTGTGGTCTCTGAATCTATCTTTAATGAATCTATAATAAGTTTAACTTTTTGAATGGAATTATAGAATTAAATAAACTTTTCCATTATATTAAAATTTTTGGGAAAGGGTCTTTAAGACATGTAGTGGGTGAGGTGATGATTACACAGATTAGTTTTGTTAGTTTTTAACACATACTGTACTTTTATAGAATAAGCCTATTGGATACTGGAACGTATGTTATATTCCATATTTTAAGGTGAAGCACACACAAAGAAATTCTGATTTCTGTCTTCTGCTTTTTCTCAATTGCTAAAACTCATTTCTTGGAACCTCCACTCATTATCAAATCCAAAAATTCAATCACAAACCCCCCGACTCTTCATGCAAAACAAAACTAGTGCCTCAAAACAGACCCTGAGTCATTCAAAATAAAAATAAAACACCACTGAACAGTACTTACACACCACAGAGAAAAAAAAGCAAAACACAATATTCAAATCATAACGCTGCAGAAATAAACGTTATTGTTCACAAGAGCAATGCATTTTGCAAAAAAAAAAAAAAAAAAATCTGTTTAGGACTCTTAGTAAATAAATAAAACAAAAAAATATAGTAAATAAATAAAACTAAAAATATAAAAAGTACTAGGCATACGACTCCAATGGAAAATTGATGTATTGAAACATCTTTTTGTGTATAGCTCTGTATAGAGTAAATGTGTACGTAATGAAAAAAACAATTAAATTAGGCCTACTTGTTCATGTCTCTGACTTTTCGGACTATGGTGAACACAGTGAATCTGCTTGGGTTGGATTGTACTCGCTGCGTTCCAGCTTTCCTCAGTGTCAAACCATGGAGAAGAACATTGTCTCTAAAAGTTGCCCATATCTAAAAAAAAATACAGTGTGATTATTATTTATCTTATGACTCCTGTTTGTCCTCCTCCTCCTCGCCCCCTATTACTCTTACTCTTTCAGTTGCTGTGTTTATATTGAGCCACTTGTGCTTTAATTGCGTTTCACTTTTGCTACCTGTGCTTATCATTATGCAACACAAGTGCATCATATTGTAAAATGCGTTTTAGTAGGTGAAAATATGTTCGCAAGTTGTGTCTAAATAGGTGAAAAGTGCTTAAAGTTCTCCCAAAAGGGTGTCTAACTCAATAAATTGGTTCAGACACTGAGCATTTGGTTCAGACTATAGGGTTTTGTGCTTCAGCAATTGTGTAATGCCGTAATTCATATCAAACCCACATGACCTCCATCCATCGATCCATTTTCTGTACCGCTTATCCTCACTAGTGTCACGGGCTTGCTGGAGTCTATCCCAGCTATTTTGGGCGAGAGGCAGGGTACACCCTGAACTGTTTGCCAGCCAATCGCAGGGCACACCCACATGACTTATTACGTAAAATTAATAGAGTGACATGATTATTTGAATACTATTGGGCGCAAATACTCTATGTTGGTTAATGGAATTAAGCTTGTTGTGGCATTGAAAGTAGTGAAGATGACAAGCTAGCTGTTCACATAACAATTTTATTTGTTCTGAAAATGTGTGTGCATTATAATGAGATCAGGCAGGTATTGATAGCTTCCATATGCACTGTACATGCCCATGGGTGACACTCCATTGGAGTACGAGGTATTTAGCATATTGGGGTAAAAAGTGAGAGAGAAATAAGATTGCACCATCTGGATGGCAGCATTGGAATTCAGGGGAGGGTGATGAAGAATTTAATTCACCTTGTGGCTAAACCTTGGACTCTTTAACGTCAGTTAACGAAATGCTGAGACATGACAATTGCAATGCATGGTTATGTGTCATTATTGTTTTTATTTTACACACAAAAGGGTGTGAAACCTGGCCATAAAAATGCACCATCTTGATCTATGTATATTATACACATAGATCTGTCATAAATTCTACCTCTGCAAAGATTAAAAAAAAAAAAAGAAAAAAAGATTATTATTATTTTTGTAAAGGCAAACTTACCGATCCAACTCTTGGAATGGAACTCAAGAATACAAGTAAAGTACAATGTAAAGCGTCTGGTCAGTGGAAGTCAAAGCACTTTGCATCTGAAAACCTTAGGAGAATGCTTCAATTGACAAGCACAATCAAGTCCTAATAATGTCCCTATAGCTTTTTGGTAAATGTTTGAGTATTCACAAACCATTTTAATTGGGAATGTTTTCAGTTTCACATGCGGAAAACAAAATGAAAACTAAACATACATGTGTCTGAGCACCTAAAATTTGGGTCAAAAGCTAGAAACTGAAAAACTGAATGAATGGGGACCATTATTTTAAATGAACGCTATAATGATGATAAAGTCATTGGACAAATAGAGGTTACCCTTTGAAACTTAAAAAGTTAATCATTTAGCTCTGAGTCAGCGCTAACAGCAAGCTGCCTGAGGGAAAGATTACTTCCTATTCAAAAGATTTTACAGCATGTTGCTGAAGGGATGTTTTCTACATTTACAAGAAACCAAAACTTGACCCATGATACTGATTGTGTGATTTGACTTATGCTGGCATTGCATTACACATCGAGTCAAATAAGATGCAGAATGTTCCAAATTCCCATTCATCTTACTTTGGATTACCAGTACAACTGAATGAACCATGCAAAATACAGTCAGTACTCACAGTAGTGGGAGATGTTGTCCCCAAATAAATTGATGACGCAGCTTGAACAGAAAAGAGCATAGTATGATTATTTTCTTTTCTTCATTATCTACAAATCAGATTATCTATACCTCTTATAATGAGTGTTTTTCCCCTTCCTCCCTAATTTTTATATCATCCTCTTTCCTCTTTGCTTCCTTTCTTCTGTCCTTCCTTCCTTTGCCCCTCCTTCGTTCAACCTTTCATCTTCACTCCCTCACTCCTTCCTCCTCTCCATTAGGATTTTCTTTGTAAATCTTCCTCGTCCTCCCTTCATTTTTCCTTCTTCGCTCCCTCCTCCTTCCTTCTTTCTGTCCTTCCTCCCTTCATGCAATGCATTTTAGATGTGCATGGTAGTTTTTGCGCTTTACATACTGTATGTATGGTGAAATATTTAATAGCATACCATGAGATACATCACACAAACTGAGACATCCTTTTTTTGGAAAGGTCAGCTATAAAACCATTACCACACTCCAAGTGTGTTGATGATAAGTTAGAAAATATTTTATATGTTATGTTTATATGTTTAAATGTTTATATTTATACTTTTAAAATATTTTTTTGTAGCACCATGGGCCCTTTAGTACCATAATTTCAGTCCTCTGTATGTGCTACGCATATTGTAGAAGTGACAATAAAAGCAAAGCAAAGCAAATTTATTTATATAGCACATTTAAAAAAACACGGTAACTCAGTGAGCTTTACAGGATTAAAAGCAAATAAAAAAACAGCTTATAAACATTTAAAACAAAGAGAAAAAAATAAAAAATAAAAAATAAAAGTGCAATTAAAACAGTGTACAGTGTGAGAAATATCATTTAAAAGAGGAAATACTCTAAAAAGCATGATAAAAAAGAAGGGTTTTTAACCTGGACTTAAAAACATTTTCACTTGGGGCTGACATCACTTCTGTTGGCAACTTATTCCATTGCTGTGCAGCATAATAGCTAAATGCTGCTTCACCATGTTTGCTTTGGACTGTGCTCCACTATTTGACCTGAGTTTGTCGATCTCAGAGCCCTACTGGGTTTATATTCCATGAGCATTTATTTCATGTATTCAGTACCTAAACCATTTAGTGATTTATAGACCAATAACAGAACTTTAAAATCTATTGGAAAGCTGACTGGAAGCCAGACTTTAGAATTGGAGTAATATGCGCTGACCTCTTTGTTCTGGTCAGAACCCGAGCTGCAGCATTCTGAATGAGCTGCAGCTGTTTAATCCTCTTTTTGGGGAGTCCAGTCAGAAGACCATTACAATAGTCAAGTCTACTTGAGATAAAAGTTCAAGCTTCTCCTGGTCTGCTTGACACATACAAGCCTTCACTCTGGATATGTTCTTCAGATGGTAGAACGCAGTTTCAGTAATTGATTTGATATGACTGTTGAAAGTCAGGTCGGAATCAATCAGAACACCAAGGTTTTGGACTTGGTCTTTGGTTTTTAAAGAGAGTTACCCCAGGTATTTACTAACAGCAATTCTCTTTTTTTTATTGCCAAAAACAATTATCTCAGTTTTGCAAGTGCGTGAGAAGATAGTCGAACAGTTTAAGGACAATTGTACAGTTGCAAGGAATTTTAGGATTTCATCATCTACGGTCCATAACATCATCAAAGGGTTTAGAGAATCTGGAGAAATCACTGCATGTAAGCGGCAAGGCTGAAAACCAACATTGAATGCCCATGACCTTCGATCCCTCAGGCGGCACTGCATCAAAAACCGACATCAATGTGTAAAGGATATCACCACATGGGCTCAGGAACACTTCAGAAAACCAATGTCAGTAAATACATTTCCGCGCTACATCCGTAAGTGCAACTTGAAACCCTACTATGCAAAGCAAAACCCATTAATCAACAACACCCAGAAACGCCGCCGGCCTGTCTGGACCAAGCTCATCTAAGATGGACTGATGCAAATTGGAAAAGTGTTCTGTGGTCCGACGAGTCCACATTTCAAATTGTTTTGGGAGATTGTGGACGTCGTGTCCTCCGGGTCAAAGAGGAAAAGAACCATCCGGACTGTTATGGACGCAAAGTTCAAAAGCCAGAATCTGTGATGGTATAGGGCTGTGTTAGTGCCAATGGCATGGGTAACTTACACATCTGTGAAGATGCCATTAATGTTGAAAGGTACATACAGGTTTTGGAGAAACATATGCTGCCATCCATATTTTTTAAGGACGCCCCTGCTTATTTCAGCAAGACAATGCCAATGTGTCTTGGAGGTCTATAAATTATTAAAATAATAACCTTTGGGTCACCTTTAACAAAAAAAACATCGATATTCAAAAGAGCTAAAATCATGTAAATTCTTGAAAATTATGAAAAATGCCTGATCTCCATAGGGGTCTGACTTATTCTGGAAAAGACCCCGCAGATATCATTCAGATTTGCAGATAAGATTCTTCATGGGAAGAGGAGGGGCTCTTCACATCTTAGTGGACGGTGGTCTCAGGCAAGGGGGGGGGATGGGAGGAGGATATTGGCGTGATGTGGGCTGGACTACAATATTGACAATAGCCTTCACCCTGTCTGTCAAACCTAACATTGCATTTTGGCTTGGCTCCAAAGGGGCAGAGAGGGGTGTGGGAGATTGAAAGTGCTGGCTCATCTCATTTGTCATGCGCTCCTTCGATTGTTTGGATGACGCTGATGTATCCGTCTGCACCTCGTGTAGCCTTATCTCTTGTTCCTCCGATTGTTTGGGAACAACTGCATCCTTTTGTCCTTCAGCCGTGTCAACAAGGATAGTGTTTTCGTTTCGGGCCGCTGAATGATGTACACAGTAAAAAAGTTTGGTAACCAATAACTTCACCCTTGTATATTTAGACACAAACTGTCTGCCTTGTAAATATATCTGCACTCCCAAATAATGCAGAAATGGCTTGTGCAGTACACACTTCTTTGAGCCACTTATTTAATTGACTGAGCCTAGAGAAATGTTCATCTCCAAATCGTACAAGTGGGAGAGGTCAACTTATGAAAACCTCAGCATCCAAACATTGCACTTTTGTTTGGAGATCAACGAAATCTCGCCTTAGTACCTTTGATTGCTGCTTGAGAACATCCAGGACCCCTGTGTTTATAGTGACATATTTCACAGTTGGGTGTGGATCAGTGAGAGAGATATCAGACACCATGTCATTGGTAAAACACAGAACTTTGGTGTTCTTCTCACTGCAAAAAGGTTTCACATCCTTGACAGCGCCATCAGCAACTGTTAACGTTTGGGCTCCCATTTTTTTTCTTGTATGATTTAGTTTCATACCTTTCATTGGTGGTGGGGGATGAGCATTCTTTCCCAAGGTCTTGTAAAAGTGGCTCAAATCTATTTCTAAGTCTGATCTCAATGTTTTGCATTGACTTGCGTCCTTTTTTCTTGCCCTTCGCTGTAGCGACCATCCACGGCCGTTCACTCTGGGTTGAAGCAGCCCGCAACGCAGGCCAGCCGGATTCCTCGGTAATCTGCTGGTGTTGTGTCCTCCCTTTTAGATGTCCCATAGCTTTGGGCTTTGCTCCCAGTAAATTCCAGGGAGAACTGCTGGATGATCCATTACTGTTTCCACAGTCCACATCCGTCCTCTTTGTTGAGCTAAGTGGCTGTCTGTTAGCCAACTTCTGCTCACCATTTTGAGACATCGGTAGAGTGGTTTCATTCCCCGACTGGCCATTTACATCCACATACACTTCAAGACGGTGGATTTCCGTTTCCAGGATTGACATCCTCTGCAGCAGTCCGTGATAGTCGTCAGTGGAAAAGGGAGCCATCTTGACTGCTGGTCTTGTTGCTAATAGAAGGCTTTGCTAATTAGCAGGCCACGCTCACGTAATGGTGAGAGGGCATCAGAAAATACTGGAATATGGCAACAACTGACTGTGTCTACATAAAAAGTACAGTCCCACAGGTACAAAGGTGTCTGCACTGTACGAGAGCGAGAGAGAAAGAGTACGTTGTACCTTGTTAATTTGATATCCCACAGTGAAGAGTGTTATTAACAAGCCTACCAAGTTTGAATGATCAAAAAAAGGGCTAAGTGCAAAAAGATATTAAAAAAGACTACAAAATCATGAAAAATCAAGCCGCTTTCTTCACTCTCTGTCCATTGAATGTGCTAAAACCATGCCCCGCTCATCCGTCAATCAAATACAGTACCTCTAACTACAAACAGGAAAAATTGATGTTACTTCATCTAGCAACATACTTATGGCTACACATAATTACAGTACGTATGTATGTACGTATGTATGTTTAAGCCACAAAAATATATTTGCTTAAAGAGAAATTCAGCCTTATATTGTTTTTGCAACAACACGTTTTATGTGCCCCCCACTAGTCGAAACACGGTATTCTGATTGATGTTGTATTCGTGAAATAAGACAATCTCACCCTCTACTGTCAACCAAAATTAACGTCACCAACATCTCTCGCACTTGCATTGCGAATGTCATGTGACCAAACCCGGAAACAAGGTAGCGGATAATAACTAGCAGAATTGATTACATGATGGTTTAAACCCAAACTTACTAAAATTTTGTTCAAACCATCATGTAATCAGCCCATAGTGCTCAAGGTGGCCATATGCTGTTGCAGCACCCAGAGTTTAAAGACGGCACATCAAATAGGAGAAGGGTCGACAGTGGTTTAAGAGTGCTAGTGGAAATACATAGATGAGTAGAAGCCTCGATAAGGCACTGCGCTGTAGCAGCTTGGCTAAGCGACGTGCCTACGTGGCAGCCATGTTGGTGGGGCAACTTTACCATCAAAGGAAATACAATGAAAATAATAATCATAGCTTGCTCATTTCTCAACCAATAATCATAAGGTTCATGTTTTTTGTCAACATCAAAGCATGTGCTATTATTACAGAACATTTGGAAACAGAGCCCAAAATTTTTTATTTATGAAAGGTTATTCAGGCAGGTGAAAGGCAGGAGCAGAATTCTTATTAATTTGTAGTATTTTTTTGTGGAATTGAATTGTATGTACAGTATATGTACAGTATTGTGTGAAATTCATTTTTTGTTGGTTATAAAGCAGGGTATATTTTTGGTTTGTTGACACCTCATTCATCCCTATTTAAAAATCTCCAGGTCAGTTATCTCCTTGCTTCCTCCACTGTTTGCAATGTTGCTTGAGAATTCTGACAACCTTGATGATTGAAAATAAACCTGTAACACATTTTGGCAAAGTGATTAATATTGCAAAAGGAGAAGCAGTTCCAGGACCATCAAAAATGCACTGAATAATTAATCACGAAAGCTAAGTGTAAAATCAATCTGTGCTCATAGTTACTTTTCAGGGAGCGAGGAGCCAGATTCTGACCATATGCACTGTAAAGTGTGCCTGAATTAGGGCAAAATTATCATGCAGGATTCCAAATAAATTCATCTGGCATACAGTTTATACTGTATGTAGCACCAAATAACAACAAATATTATCCCCATGGACTTTCCATTTGCAGCAAGCATACTGTATGATATACCTGTATATGTACAGTGGCTGATATAAGTATTTAACACATCACCATTTTTCTTATTAAATATATTTCCAAAGGTTCTATTTCACCTGATGTTGGGAACAACCCAAGTAATCCATACATGCAAAGAAAGTAGAACAAATAAGCTCAGAAATTGAGATGTGTGTAATTATGTGACATGACACATGGAAAAGGTATTGAACACGCCAACTTTAATACTTTGTGCAAAAGCCCTTGTTTGCAATGACAGCTTCAAGACGCCTCCAATATGGACAAACTAGTCGCATTAATTGTTCTGGTGTGATTTTGGCCCATTCCTCCACACAAGCAGTCTTCATTTGAAGACTGCTTGTGTGGAAGGTTCTTTGGGCTTCTTTTATCGACCTTGAGATTCAGTTCTTTCCATAAATATTTGATTGGAATCAAGTCAGGTGATTGGCTGGGCTGTTCCAGCAGCTTTATTTTTTCTTCTTTGAAACCAATTGAGAGTTTCCTTGGCAGTATCCATTTTCAACACCGCTTATCCTGGTTAGGGTCGCGGGACGCTGGAGCCTATCCCAGCTGACTTCGGGCGAAAGGCGGACTACACCCTGAACTGGTCACCAGTCAGTCGCAGGGCACATATAGACACGGACAACCATTCGCACTCACATTCACACCGTCACTGAGTGGAAACTGAACCTACGCTGCCTGCACCAGTCAGGCGAGTGTACCACTACACCATTTGCAGTATGTTTTGGATATTTATTAAATATTTTTGATTTATTTATCCTGCTGAAATGTCCACCCTCGTTTCATTTTCATCATCCTCGAAGATGGCAGGAGATTTTTGTCAAGAATGTCTTGTACATTTGCCCATTCATCCTTCCTTTGATAATGTGACGTTTACCACGACCATTTGCTGAAAAGCAGCCCCACACTATCATGTTCATATATATATATCACATACTTGCATACTGTATATATAACAGCAACTGAGCCCCACGTGAGCAAGCACTTAAGCAACTCCTTCTTAGACTCACTCTTTGGAAACTCCCTCAAAAGAAGAAGCCTTAAACTGAACCGAGACCAGCTGCCTGGGCTGGTCCGGTTGTGTTGGAAAGACAGGGGAGAGCAATTAAGAGAAGAAAGGATGAAGGGGAAAGAATAGCGAGAATAGGGGTATGGATAAGAAAATGATAGCAGTAGTTATGGTGGTAAAGTTTTAATATACATATGAATGGTTTGATTACAGTAACCGATAGGCTTATACGGATTCGAGGTATATTATCATTAGATTTATTTCTGAGAGAGAGCGAGAGCGACAGAGAGAGAGAGAGAGAGAGAGCGAGAGTTTAAGTAGTTTGTGTTGGGCATACAGGAATTCATCAGAACATTAAAGATTCCAGCAAAATCCAATAATATGTAATACAAGACAACTGTATAAAAGATTCTACCTTTACAAAGTTAATTTTAATCATTACACTGATCCATGTATGCCAGTTACAGCATCCTTTTTAACCATACACAGTACCCCCTGACACCTTCCAATTCTACGGGGGCATGATTAAGGCGACAGGTATCCGTTACCTTGAAGCAGAGTCGTACATTCTAGCCTCAGGCTTTATGTCAAATTCTAATATATACAAAGCCCGGTGAATCTATCCTCTAGAAATTCCCCATGCCCTTTATCTGCCAATCCCATGACTTTCATTGGCTGACTTGAATGATGATACCCCTAATGTTCATGACAAATTAATCCACAGGGGAAAACAAATGACAGTGAGCTGCCAGTGGGTCATCCTTTTAGCTAAGTCTGTCATTTTACATTTGCAGGAATTCATGTGTAGGCCTGCATTAAAAAGCAGGAGAGTTGAGCAAACTGTGTTGGTATGCTGGTACATTTTATAACAACATAAACTTCATTTAACTTGGTGTACTACATAAAAGCCAATCAGGTTTTCTGTCTGAGAAGCAGCAAAGTGCTTGCAAAGCCGCACATCATGCCTAAGAGTGCAGTGGGCAAGAAGCACAATTTATCTTTATAACTTTCCAATTCAGTGATTTCAAACATTATACTCTATAATGAAGATGGCATGCGATGTAAAATTTTACTGTGCTATTATCTTTGCAGAAATTGACCAAGTTTACTGTAATTTATGACTGACTGTGGCTATGTTCACACTGCAGGTCAATTCAGATTTTTTTGCCCAATGTGTAGTACAGTTCTGATTTTGTTCATATCCGACCCAGGCCTCTTTATATGTAGATGTATAAATCGGATATGTATCCGATGCGAGTGCGGTATGGACGCTCACGGGACGTGCATCCGACCTATACGTCATCAAAAGGCGACAAACGTCACAATTGTTCGACAAAACAGATGCCACAAAAAAACAGAAAAAAAGTGTCGAAAAGAAGATTCTTTAGAATTGATAAGTATAAGGACATGTTGGCTTTGTTGCACAAAATCCTTGAGGGGCCGCATTTACTTCCGTAAACACGCCACCCTGCAGTTGTCATCATGTCAATGCCCCACATTCAACATGGACGCCATACTTTTTTGCCCTGTAAATACATCACTCCCAGTCTATGCCTGCATTGCGGCAGGGCGCCGCTAAACTACAGTGGCCAATTCTGGAAATAACAGATTCTGTCAACAGCAGTGGATATCGGGGTCCATTTTACCAAGGTTCCTCTGAGTGTGCGTGTGTGTGTGTGTGTGTGTATGTGTATATATATATATATATATATATATATATATATATATATATATATATATATATATATATATATATATATATATATATATATATATATATATATATATATATATATAGGCGGCATGGTGGACGACTGCCTCACAGTTCTGAGGGCTGTGGTACTGAGGGCTGTGGTACTCCGGTTTCCTCCCACATCCCAAAAACATGCATGGTAGGTTAATTGAAGACTCTAATTTTCCCGTAGGGGTGAATGTGAGTCCGAATGGTTGTTTGTTTCTATGTGCCCTGCGATTGGCTGGCAACCAGTTCAGGGTGTACCCCGCCTCCTGCCCAATGATAGCTGGGATAGGCTCCAGCACGCCCGTGACCCTAGTGAGGAGAAGCGGCTCAGAAAATTGATGGAGAAATGGATATATATATATATATATATATATATACATATATATATATATATATTCTTGACATACTTGGCAAATAAAGAGGATCCTGATTCTGATTAATATATATATATATATACATATATATATACATTTTCTTTACTGCTTATCCTCACTAGGCTCGCGGGCTGCTGGAGCCTATCCCAGCTATCTTCGGGCAAGAGGCAGGGTACACTCTGAACCGGTCGCCAGCCAATCGTAGGGCACATAGAAACAAGCAACCATTCACACTCACATTCACACCTACGGGCGATGTAGAGTCATCAATCAACCTACCATGAATGTTTTTGGGATGTGGGAGGAAACCAGAGTACCTGGAGAAAACCCACACAGGCACGGGGAGAACATGCAAACTCCACACAGGTGAGGCCGGATTTGAACACGGGTCCTCAGAACTGTGAGGCATACATGCTAACCAGTCATTCACCGTGCCTATATATATATGTATACTTACACATACAGTGGGTGCGGAAATTTTCTCCGGGCACTCCGGTTTCCTCCCACATCCCAAAAACATGCATGAATTGGAGACTCTAAATTGCCCGTAGGTGTGAATGTGAGTGTGAATGGTTGTTTGTTTGTATGTGCCCTGCGATTGGCTGGCAACCAGTTCAGGGTGTACCCTGCCCGGTGATAGCTGGGATAGGCTCCAGCACGCGCGCGACCCTAGTGAGGAGAAGCGGCTCAGTAAATGGATGGATGGATGGATGGGTGCGGAAAGTATTAATTTTTTTCCTCATTAATGTACACACAGCACCCCATATTGACAGAAAAAATACTGAATTGTTGACATTTTTGCAGATTTATAAAAACTGAAATATCACACAGTCATAAGTATTCAGACACTTTGCTGTGACACTCCTATATTTAACTCAGGTGCTGTCCATTTCTTCTGATCATCCTTGAGATGGTTCTACACTTTCATTGGAGTCCAGCTGTGTTTTGATTAGGAAAGCCACACACCTGTCCATGTAAGACCTTGCAGTTCACAGTGTATGTCAGAGCAAATGAGAATTATAAGGCCAAAAGAACTGCCTGAAGAGCTCAGAAACAGAATTGTGGCAAGGCACAGATCTGGCCAAGGTTACAAAAAAATGTCTGCTGCACTTAAGGTTTCTAAGAGCACAGTGAGCTCCATAATCCTTAAATGAAAGACATTTGGGACGACCAGAACCCTTCCTAGAGCTGGGTGTCCAGCCAAACTGAGCAATCAGGGGAGAAGAGCCTTGGTGAGAGAGGTAAAAAAGAACCCAAAGATCACTGTGGCTGAGCTCCCGAGATGCAGTCGGGAGATGGGAGAAAGTTCTAGAAAGTCAACCATCACTGCAGCCCTCTACCAGTCGGGGGTTTATGGCAGAGTAGCCTGACGGAAGCCTCTCCTCAGTGCAAGACACATGAAAGTTGACATGGAGTTTGCTAAAAAACACCTGAAGGACTCCAAGATGGTGAGAAATGAGATTTTCTGGTCTGATGAGATCAAGATAGAACTTTTTTGCCTTAATTCTAAGTGTGTGGAGAAAACCAGGCACTGCCACCTGTCCAATACAGTCCCAACAGTGAAGTATGGTGGTGGCAGCATCATGCTGTGGGGGTGTTTATTCAGCTGCAGGGACAAGACGACTGGTTGCAATCGAAGGAAAGATGAATGCGGCCAAGTACAGGGATATCCTGAATGAAAACCTTCTCCAGAGTGCTCAGAACCTCAGCCTGGGATGAAGGTTCACCTTCCAACAAGACAATGACCCTAAAATAACGAAGGAGAAGCTGTGTGTATGTTAAAGAGAAAAAAAAGAACTTCAATGATTTTAGCAAATGGCTGCAATATAACAAAGAGTGAAAAATGTAAGGGGGTCTGAATACTTTCTGTACCCATTGTATATATAGATTGGATGAGCCCCCAAATTGTTAATGTGATACTTCTACTGCAACAAAACTGAATGACGTAGTTTTATTTCTTGTGATAGCCTCAAACAACAATCATGCTAAATAAAAAAAAATTGGGTGGAAAAAAATAAATAAAAATCATTTCCAATCATTTTGTAATAATATTCAAATTATGATTTTCTAGATGGCATTGCCATTTTTTATGGTTCTTCACTGACATTTTAGAGACAGTGGCCATATTTTAAGAATATATGTTGCCTTTATAACAACCAGGTTCTCTCACATAGACGACCTGTTCGCCTGGCTCCGAACTCAGGCTAACTTGTTTCCTTTTCCTGGGGTTTACCAGTAATCTCGTTTTACTGAGCTCTCAGGACCCTATCGTCTTGTTAGCACCAGTGCAAAGAACAAGTCCATTCATTATTTGGAGCCTGATGAATGACTTGGTCAGACAGTAAGGGAAAGCCAGGGTGTAAATGTTCAACCTCACATAAATCACATTGAGTCTAGACCTTAACCTACATGTACTCAAGAGTGATGATGCGTTGTACAGTTTTGCCTTGTTCTGTTGGAAATTATTTTACAATAGTTCTACACGACTGCCTCTTTTTTCTATTAATAATGTGTGTGAAACTTGGTGGACTAGAAATCTGAAAGGTCAACAGAACTTAATACATACTTTTGGTAGACAGTTTGTTATTAATTAAATTAACAATGTCATCAAGTGTTTTTAATGTTTATCTAAATAAGCACTGTTATTACTAGATAGTAGTGGGGAACGCATGTTGACAACAAGTTAGAAACAAGGATTTGTGGACACAAATTTTTCTCTGGCAATTTTGGGATAAACCTGCTGGGATACACGTCTTACGTTTGTGAATATCAGACGTATTTTTCCAGAACTGCTATTTGCAATTTTGGGATTGCAGCTGTGTAACCTTTCCACATTATGTATTTCAAAATGTCATCACACTTGTCAACATGACATCGTCGTAAGGTCAGCACCCCAATCTATCCTCCTCCTGAGGTTACCTGGTTTAGTTTTGTCTCAGTCTCAGAGGAAATTGGAAAATTCTACTCATTGACATCCCGATAGATTGACATCAAGACAGACTCATTTAGGGGGGGGGACATCTACTAAACTTTAGAAACACTATTTTTTTATGCAAAGCTGCTTGGTTTATAAAGTTTATAACTAGCAGCCAAAGATCACAAGATGAATTTCAAGATGAAACAGACGTAAATTGTCAGAAATTTACCACAAACACTATATATAAATCAACTTATCATGTCGTCAATACCATTGAGAATACATCATATTCAATATGTTCAATGGTTCAGATTCAATGAGGCTGCAGGACCTCAACACGGAGAACTAAAACTTTGCTACCATTCTAATGTTATTGTGGACGATTGCTGCTGGCGCACATAGTTAAATTTGAATCCTCATTTTTGCCATTTGTATCCTCCAAATTTAAAGTGCATTTTTAAATTTTAATTGTGCAAATGGCAGAACAATGCATCCAAATGGGTATGACTGACAAAAGTAGTAATTGTTAGCATTTCAGAAATGCTTTTGATTTGCTGTACTTCTCTAAGCACACAATAAAGGATACTCACTTCAATACATTAGCCAAGTTATTGAAAATATATAATAAACATTCATTTGACCTGTATTATAAATTAATAAAATTTTCCCCAAGAAAGCTGTAACAAAATCTCTGCCTTCACAAAGTCAGTTTTATTTGCAGTAGTGAAGAACTGCACTTTTTCTGCGCCCCAACTATCCCTTTTAATAATTAGTAACCTAACTATACTTATTTTCAATACTCAAACAAATGTTTATGCATAGTCTACAAGTACACACAGAACAAATGACCAAATCACACAAGTGCAAGCCATTTGGAAAATGTGTCCCCCACCAAAAACGGACCATCATTACATTGCCATGAATTTACAGTTACATCGAACTAGATTTTATTTAAAAGGGAGTTGGACAAATATGGCACATTTTGTATGTAATATGTTCACGCATAAAAGTAAGTTTTATGCTCCCTTGTTCCATGAGCAGAAAGACAAAATAACTATGGGTAAATTATTTGTTTCACCTTTTTAATTGCAAGTCCAGCCTACCCTTATTTGAAAATGAGGAACATGATTCAGAAGTGGGCAGTAAAAGGTTCATAGACAATTAGTATGTATGCTCCTGGATGGTCTTGGTGTCACCCAGAGACTGTAACATGCCCATACCCTGGGTGCACATCCACCCGACCACTTTAATTGGACAGATGCTCAGTATTAACATTCATCTACACACACCCACCTCTGTGAGTATAATGGCTCTTTAATTGTGACAAATATGAGGCCAATTTATTGGTCTCCTTGGATAGTAAATAGAAGGTTAGATGCAGCCCCAAAGCTTTAATTGCATTGTTGCGGAAAGGTGATTTCCAGCCATGGCAGCTCTGATGTGCTCCTAAGAACAAACAGACAGTTTGTTTGCACACATAGTGGAGATTATATTTTCCCAGCAGTTGTATTTAATACCAGCAAATATTGGAAAGACAGCTGGTTGCTGGAACTTCTATTCTTATAATGGGGTCAGAACTTAAAGTAGATTACTCAACTTAGTCTTACCCATCTTGCAAAACACATTTAGCTATCGGTTAAATGAGTGTCCCCTATCAAATCAGAGTAATCAAATCTCATAGAAATTCATTACAGCATAGAAATCACATTGAGCACTGATTGCATTTTACTTGGACAAACCAAGTAAATTGATCTACAATTAACTGGCCACCAGTACAGGGTGAGGGTCACATTGAGGCGGTTTAAAAAAGATGGATCTAGCAACCCAATGATATTAAATGTTCTCAGAAAAAAAAAATCACAATCGTAAATGTATCACTGAAACTGAAACTTTGCAGCAAACAAATCTCTCATATCTAATCACAGTATGAATGAGGTTTGGAATCACATAGCTATTATAGAGCGATCAGCGTAAACTCAATAAAAATTAGAATGATTGAGCAATAACTCCGTATTCATTACCCATATGTAATATAACTAAAAACGTAAAAAACTTTGAAACTCTCCATTCAAACTTAATTTGTTTGAATGTGTGCGCAAGCGTCTGTGATAAAATTTCTCAGAGAAGTAAAATAAAGTAAGGCAAGATAACTGACTATGACATCATGAAGTGCTAGAAGTGAAAACGCTCATGCAAAACTCTCTAATTGGTGTCTTCGTTGGCATGAGGGCAGAAGACTACCAGAAGGATAGAGCACAACTGGGGATAGAGGCAATAAACAGGAAGGAGCAGATGGTCTACTTGAGAGGACAGACACTCCAACACATGTAACAAACTGGACACCATAAAACTGTGTGTGTGTGCGTGCGCGTGTGCGCGCGTGTATTTTTTTAACAAAGATGTCAGCCCAAATGTGTCACTAAAAAATTACATGTAGTCCGGTTTACACAATATTTGACACTTTTTTAAAGATTTAATTCATGTCAGTGGTCAGTTGTAATCAATCGAGCTATGGCACTGCACTATGTGCAGTTGCAAAAGATTTATTTTTTTAATTTACATATTCTTCCTGTCTGACAACATTCACATAATGAGGCAAACAATAACTGTTTGACATTTACAAATAAAACTGGGCTAGGATTCATTCCATACCAAGTGCAAATTTAAAAGGATATCTCAACAGATTGGGTCTTGGGATAAATTGGCACAAAACCATTTAGATGGATAAGATAAATGGGTAAACTATGAATGTAGACATTTGGAACTGCTTTCACACCTTGCTATTTTTGTTCAGAATCCATTGATCGGATTGTAACGTCACGCCCCCTTTACCCATTCATTGGCATTGAAATACATATTGGTTTGTCACCACAACCAAACCAAACCAGACACTCTTCTCGGCCGTAAAGTTTAATTAATGTCTTTACACTTGAATAAATAAACCACATAAAGGGTAGCATCAATTAGAGATAGACTAAAATGCACGAAAGTGTGCTATCAACAGTGAATTTTGGCAGCAGCCACCCAATCAGGCACTGTACTTCACACTGTAAAGTTTGATCTAATCTTGCATTGTACAAATGTAAGATTATTCAGTGTGATTGTATATAATCTGTTCAAAACAGACTTTAACTACTCAAGTCTTCATGTACATGATTTAGTATGTTCTTTCCAACAGAAGAAAGGCTTAGAAAATGTTGTATGCCATTGCAATAATAAATGCCACTTTTACATTGACGTCTTGATTTCATATACTGCCATACAGTTCCATTATTCCCTCCAGTTCCATTATTCCCTCCCCTCTCTGTTTTCAGCACCTGTCTTAAATCAGCCTCATCACCACCGGTGGATATAAGCCTGCCTGTTCCCAGAAATCCTCGCCTAAGTATTGCAGCCTCTCCTAGCAGTACTGCGGCCCACCTTATGTCAAGTATGCAACTGTTCCTCGCTTCCCTTGTTAACTCTTGTGTCTCCTCGTTCCCAGTGCTCCCCTGTGTTCCTGACCCACGTCATTCCTGCCACCAAACCAGCCACCTGTTCTGTCCACTGCCTGCCACCTGTCCACGCCGCCGCCTGCCAACACATCCAGGACCACCTCCATAACATTTCCTCAATAAACTGTTCATCCTTTTACATCTGCCTCCGCCTGCTCTTGGGTCCAGCTACTCCCGACATGTAACAGTTGATTGCTTTTAACTGGGTCTTCTTATCGCCATCTTTATACAAGGTATTTAAACCTGTTGACAAATAAGATTAAAATGCCTTCCCCATAATCCAATTTTCCTTGTGCTAAAATCAGAGCTTGTCTAATTCTGTGTGAAACGACACTGTGTTACATTTCAGTGGTGTGCAAAATTACTTCTCGCTCTTGGATACACCTCACTGTCATGAAAAAAATTTCCCTGAGAGCAATTTCACACATTTTGCTATGCTTAACATATTGCATAAAGCTTATGATTTGCACACTATCAATAGTATAATTGTATTTGAAAAAAAGAACACATTTTGTGACACAACCTAATACACTAACAACATACTTGAATGGAGCAAATTTCTACATAAAAAACATCCAAAAGTTCTCGGCAGGACACACTCTACTGCAATATGATTGGCCCTACTGCATCTCAGTGGGAACGGCAATATCTGACTTCAGTGTGGTGGTGTTATTATGAATCCCACTAACCCTAATTCACTCTAACGCTAACAATCTAGATTATTATTTTTGTACAAATGTGACACATACTGTATATGGAATGGTCATCTAATTTAATCTGCAAAGCCAGCCCTTCCTGTTTGGATGTAGTAGGGTGTGTTCTGCCTGGACCTGGACCTCCAGCTGCAAGGCCTGAGTCTTGATAAATATTTTTTTAGTCAAACAGTATATGCTACACTTCATAGAACTAAATGCAATAAACTATGACCTGCCAATAAGATGTTTTTAACTTGTATTCAAGAAGCTTGGACCGCTGATATGCATTAGCAGACATTAGATAGTCCTGTAAATAACCAAGTAATTGTGTTTTATTAATGAAGTAATGAATGTAAAAATGTTGCTTCCAAAATCTAACAATCACCTTTCAGTAATATTGAACTATATATATATATATATATATATATATATATATATATATGTATATATATATACATATATATACATATGTACTGTAGATATAGGCTGCAGAGGAACATAAGAAAAGTAGATGACACACAGGCTTGGCTTCTTTTCTATGTCAGTGAAAATGCAAAGGTCACGAATAGAAAGTGAGTGATAGCTTCATCAGTGGAGCTCATTGCAGCATCAACAATGTGCGCAGTGGAAAATGATCAAATACATGTTTCTGTCAAATGTAAGATGAAAAAAAATTGAAGACACACACTTTTAATTGGACAGTGTTGGACATTGTTGGTTTTTTTATTTCGACCAAGAAGCCTAAATGTGCAATGTGTTGCTGAGCCCTTCAGAAGCCACTTTTTAAAATTCTGACTCAGCAAAATAAAGCATCTTAATAAAAAATAGAATAAATTGGAGGGTGTTTGAGGGGAAGCACTGTATGTGCTCTCCTCCTAGTCTTGCATTCTGGACATGGTAAAGTCAATACAGGGTTGACTGACTCACCCCCACATAATGTGAATTACAATAATTAACACCAGAGGGGATTAAAGCTTTTCTGACTAATCTTGAACAATAAAAATGATTCAGTTTTGCAGTAGACTTACTGCACAATCCCTTACTGACAGCAGATGATGTTGATGTATTGAAGTTGTTTCTTGAGGCAACTGTGACCAAGTGGTTGCATGTTCACGAAAATAAAAATGGGTCTTAATTTGAATGTGCAGTTTAAGGAAGCAGCTAGGAATCTTAAACAGAAGCTTTTATATGACAAGCATTTGTGATGCACAAGAAATTTGCTGCCAAGTATGGTAAGTGGACAGATATAGATAGATAGATAGATAGATAGATAGATAGATAGATAGATAGATAGATAGATAGATAGATAGATAGATAGATAGATAGATAGATAGATAGATAGATAGATAGATAGATAGATAGATAGATAGATAGATAGATAGATAGATAGATAGATAGATAGATAGATAGATAGATAGATAGATAGATAGATAGATAGATAGAGCAAAAGTTACACCCAAGGACAGTGCAACAGGATTACCACAATTACAGAAATTATTGCTATTTGTCTGAAAATAACTTTGCATGGTGTTTGAGCAAATAACAGTCTTCAACATTTTGTGGCAAACATGGACATATTTAAAGACACAATTTAGTCGTTTTGCTTGGATAACTGAAGATGAGTTCTTACAGCATGAACCAGGAGTGCAATATCTCAGCAGGGGTTGGTGAGCCAAGCAAGACGTCTACATAAAAGGGAGACAAACATACAGTGTGTTTTATTTAAAAAGTTGACACAACAATTTGTTTCATTTTATTTATAATATATTTCCTTTTGGAGATATAGACAGACTGTCCTGTGGGTGGGTTTGGAAGCATTGTCCCCCACAATGCTAATATCCAATTCAACAGTTCCTAAATTGTAGTGCTAAATTGGCTACCTCCCGTGATGATTCAATGACATAAAGTAAATGTCAAAGCTCTTATTCTAACAAATGTATTCATCACACTCACACATAAATGCTCACTTTTTTCTTTATTGGGTTAAAATCCCTGCCTCGCCTGTGTGGAGTTTGTATGTATGTTTGTATGTTCTCCCCGTGCCTGGACCTTTTCTCCAGGTACTCTGGTTTCCTCCCACATCCCAAAAACATGCAAGGTAGGTTGATTGAAGACTTTAACATGCCCATAGGTGTGAATGTGAGTGCAAATGATTGTTTGTCAATATGTGCCCTGTGATTGGCTGGCGACCAGTTCAGGGTGTACCCCACCTCTCGCCCGAAGATACCTGGGATAGGCTCCAGCACGCCCGCGACCCTAGTGAGGATAAGTGGTACAGAAAATTGATCGATAATTGGGGGGCAGTGTGTTCCCTCCCACGCCAAAGCTCTGGAGTCAGGCCTGGCAGGCGGGGCCTCACATTAACATTCACAACCCACAAGGACCCACACCTATAGGCTAAAAAAAATAAAAGGTTATGATTCGAGACCTACGCGCTTCTATTTAAAGTGGGGCAGCATTACAGGATTTTCAGTCGTGATGAAACATGCAGACCAATTACATGCAAGTTAAGCCATCTAAGGCAGTAGTCTGCACATAGATCAGACAGAAAGCTGAGGAGAGATGGAGAAGGGGAGAGTGAGCGAGAATCATTGGGAAGTTGAGTTAAAGACGGAGAAAGGGAGAAAGTAAAAAAGAACAAATATTTTGTATTTCTCCAAAATAATTAAAATGGAATGGCTAGTCATTTTTAAAAATATATTTCCCGGTGGAAAGTTCCGACTGGGAGCACTTATTAAAAGTGCATATGTGAAACACCATTATGAGACAAAATAATGTTTTGAACACACATAGCATCTACAATTGTTCAATTGTCAAGATTTGTTAAATTAAAAAATGTAAAATTGTTTGAGACTGGGCGGCACGGTGACCGACTGGTTAGAGCGTCTGCCTCACAGTTCTGAGGACCGGGCTTCAATCCCCAGCCCCACCTGTGTGGAGTTTGCATGTTCTCCCCGTCCTTGCGTGGGTTTTCTCTGGGCACTCCGGTTTCCTCCCACATCCCAAAAACATGCATGGTAGGTTAATTGAAAAACTCTAAATTGCCCGTAGGTGTGAATGTGAGTGCAAATGGTTGTTTGTTTGTTTGTGCCCTGCGATTGGCTGGCAACCAGTTCAGGGTGTACCCCGCCTCCTGCCCGATGATAGCTGGGATGGGCTCCAACACGCCTGCGACCCTAGTGAGGAGAAGCGGCTCAGATAATGGATGGATATTTATTCTCATGGAAACAAAAAAAAACACACAAAAAAAGACCCAGTGGCTTTGTGATTCCAGACCCAAAGAGCTCATCATTCACCACTTCTAATCCACTAAGAATAGACATTGGTAGCACTGGGCAATGATCAGTTTTTGGTTTCCACAAGAATAATAGGTCATGAACATGAGGTGATGATAACAAAAAAAAAATATGAAAAAAATAAAAAAAGTGATATGATACAACCTGCTGGAATAACTCCCCGCCATAGGGTTGATGAAGCAATTCATAAATTCAAAAGGTGCCTGGAATACAGCATCTGCTCATCCACTTTGAGAGATGGCTTGGTCATATCAGAATCAGAATCAGAATCAGAATCATCTTTATTTGCCAAGTATGTCCAAAAAACACACAAGGAATTTGTCTCCGGTAGTTGGAGCCGCTCTCGTATGACAGCAGACAGTCAATTGACAGAGAACACTTCTGAGACATAAAGACATTGAGAAAAACAGTCACTTAGCAATAAGGGTTGTCTACTGGTACAATTTTAGAGCAGTTCGAATGACTAATATTACAATAGTCCGGTGCAATGACCATTGTGCAAAGGACGCCGAGACTTCAAGGAGTGTATGCAGTTTAAAGTGACAAGTAGCCTGATAATCTGGGACAATGTTGATTGTGCAAATGTTGCAGATACTCCTCAGTCAGTGTGCAAGTGAGGCAGATGGTACTCTGGCATGAGTGGCCATTATTGGTCAACAACAGATATGCAAATAGTGCAGTGTGGTGAGACTCCTCCAGTGAGTGCAAGAGTAATATATAATTGGCCCGACAGAAATGTGACAACAAACTCAAGACAAAAAAAAAATTGGCAGCATGTTGCAATGGAATTGTAGGTTAGCTGTTTAAGAAGTTGATTGTAAGAGGGAAGAAGCTGTTGGAATGTCTGCTAGTTTTAGTTCTAGTTTGCATTTATCGGTAGCGCCTACCTGGGGGAAGGAGCTGGAAAAGCTGGTGACAGGGTCCCTACACAAGTATGAAAAAGTATGGAATTTTATTGAATAACGTTCCAGGTCTGGAAAATTATGAAAAAATATAAATGTTTCCAATACTGTTACAAACACTCTATTTGTTAAAACAAAATACTATGAATATGGAAAAACAAATTATAGATCGATCCTCGTTTTGTTTGGAAGCGCAGCTACGTTTGTGTGATGGCACACAGTAGTATACGATGGTCTTGGTGAATACTTGATTCCAATTGGCTAAGAAAATTCCATCGGATCAGCTGATAATGTATACCCTTCGAACATATCAATTAATTACCGTCCTAAAAAAATCACCACAATATTCCAAATTATTGTGCACCACCCTTTGCCGTTAGAGTATCTGAGCAAACATGGCAACCTGAGACAGTCATATTTTCTAATAAATAAATGGGAAGTACTCTGATGACAGAAATTAGCCAATTTAAAACAATAATGAGCGGTTTTAATCATTTACTTGGCGATTACAACACCTTTGATGACTGGGATGCTGCTGGAATTGTGCGGAAAATGGAGAGACAGAAGTGGCACAAAGAGTTAACTCCATAAGATTTAAATCAACTCACAGACGAGAAGGATAAAATCAACGCGAAGAAAAGAACAAAAATGGTGGTTAAAACGCTGACCACAAAAACTCACAAATGCGAACTGAACACTTCACCGTTAATGTTTTGAATGATACCTGTGACAATTTTATTCCGCCGTCCAGTCAACGGACAGAGACTACAGCGTTGCCAGCCTGAGAGGTTGCACCAACCATCACTTATAATATTATATCGTTTAGGGGTCGGTAAGAATATTGATTCAGCGATGCTTTGCAATTATTCTGGCCTCAATTCAGTATCAATTCACCAAATCATCTCATGGTCACTGTGAGGCGCTCTGTGTGTGGTTCACGTTGTATGGACGGAAGCCAAACACAATAGCTATTTAAGCAAACAGCGGCTGCAGCAGCGTGAAGGAAACAACTTCTTTTTTTTTTTTCTAGCATCTGTAGTGCCTTTTAGCCTCTGGGACTCAGCAGCCCCTTCTCCCATCGCCCCATCACATAGACAGTGATAGACAGTGAGAAAACTTAGCAGGCCTTGAATATGGACACAAACATGGCCAAACTCCCATGGATCACTCCGTTTCAGGCAAACAGGGATGCCGTGGCTGCCAGTAGCATAATGTAAAGGTAGCCTCAGGGACCAATCCAGGGGTAAAAACTATTTTTTCATTAAAAAAAATGTGATGATCTTTCATGGCTTCTCTTTTGCTCCATTGCTTTGCCAACGACACTGAAGTCTTCCTTCTCCTCCATTCTGGCACTTATGAGGAATCGTTTTCGTATCGATTGATATCAATGTACACATGTCACATCAAGTTCCATCTTTAGAGGACAGCTTCTCTCTCGTTTGCCCTCTCTCAGGCCCATCTCCATCAATGACATCCTTCAGCCACATGGCTTGCAGTGATTTTTATGATCTGCTGTCTTCCCCTTACACATACAGTATATTTTGAAAACTGGCTCTGCAAAAATATTACCTGCGCGTTTCATAGCATAATCAATGCACTTCTGGTTTGTCTGCATACTAGTGCTGTGTGATTTATTGAATATGACAAGTTTATAAGACTGTGCAATATTTCATGGCTACCCTAAATTATTTAATATTGCATTTTTCTTCTTAGGTGGTCACATTATTGGTGTCTTCATCAAATTCTGCACCGGTACAGTAATTGCCTTTCGGGCACTATACCAGATACCTTCACCATCATACATCTGTAGACGGGGTACTCAAATTAAAATTTTAGAGTGCCACAAATAATTTTTTCAATGAGTCAAATGTATATTTATTGAAGTAGGTCAAGCCCGGCCCGCGACCCTAGTGAGGAGAAGCGGCTCAGAAAATGGATGGATGGAGGTCAAGCCCGCATGCTGTTATATTTTCAAAAAAAGAAAATGTTCTTTTTATTCAATACAACAACAAAAATATGAACTGAAATAAAATCTAATTTCCATGAGAATAAATATCCATCCATTATCTGAGTCGCTTCTCCTCACTAGGGTCGCAGGCGTGTTGGAGCCCATCCCAGCTATCATCGGGCAGGAGGCGGGGTACACCCTGAACTGGTTGCCAGCCAATCGCAGGGCACATAGAAACAAACAACCATTTGCACTCACATTCACACCTACGGGCAATTTAGAGTTGACAATTAACCTACCACACATGTTTTTGGGATGTGGGAGGAAACCGGAGTGCCTGGAGAAAACCGACGCAGGCACGGGGAGAACATGCAAACTCCACACTGACGGGGCCGGGGATTGAACCCCGGTCATCGGAACTGTGAGGCATACGGTCTAACCAGTCGGCCACCGTGCCGCCTGAGAATAAACTATTGAATAAAAATAATAACATGACTCCTCTTATAAATCCAAAACAGCTATATCAGGAGGGGGTTGCGAAATTTTTTTTTTTTAAATGTAAAATCAAAGGAACCTCTACGAAGAAATAAATATATATTGGCACTTCAACCTTCAAGTGTGTGTCAGTGTATGTATGTATGGATTTATAAGAGAGAAATAATATCCAGACACAGATTGGTAAGTGGACCTGCACATAGAATAAATAACAATATTTAAAGACCCTGTAAAGTCATGTCAGTGTTTTTTTTCTCACCGCAATTACTGTACATTTTATTTTGGGCTCCAAATGTGATGTGAATGGGACATATACTTATATATTTGGGCCAGATAAAATCTTGTTTAGGGCCACCAAAATCCTAGGACCTCTGGCACTGACACAACCAGGGAACAGCCTTGAGTTCATTATCGAGCACCTTCAGTGGCTATTTGGCGCTATTGTCACTTCCTTATCGACAATAACCTGGCACATTTCTACCACTACAGCATGCAGTCGGCCATCAAGCTATGCCTACAACCCATAAAAAAACAAGAATTATGTGTTTTGTTTTATTTGGGATACAGTGTCTCTTGGAACAATGCCGAGATGGGTAGTAGCTACCCGCAGTGTGGCGTAACGGCATTGTGCCCCGTCCAACACGACACAGCCGCACCCCGCAATGGCTCTTACAAGGGAGATACTTCTAGGAAAGACAACTGTCTATTACATGCGCTAGCTCACAAGCTAATTGGATAGCAAGCTAACAAGGCAGTGAGCTGGCCAGTACAACATCTGCTCATCCAAGAAGTCACCACCTCACTTGGTTTTGTGTCACGTATGCGTCCACTTAACAGTGACACATCAGGGAAAGTTAACTGTTTAATACACACAGTGACAGTCAGCTTGTGAACCTGTGAGCCACACACTATCTGTGAAATACACATACTTGACACGCACATACTTGATTGTCAGCTAAAGGGGAGCAGACATGCCCACACAGTCCTGCAGCTCGAGGACGGGCTTTAGTTTTCATGACTTGGGAGACAATAGGCTGCGGCCCAAGGTTGGGCCATGAGCGCCATTCAGTGGACCGCAAAATAATTTACATTTTGCACCTGTGGGCAAAAGGGCCGTAGGGCAACGTATGTTACCGATTCAATACATCAGAACTGTTGCTTTTGTCAAGGAGGTGCTCAATTTCAATACAGCTTCCTGCCACTAGGTGGCAATAAGGCATCAGATATTTACCTGTACACAATAAGCAGAAGAGGAAACCTCAATAAGTAGAAGAAGAAACCTATCAGCGAAAATCATGGATAAGTATTTAGAACGAAAAATGGAAATCGAAGGTGATGCCGAACCTCACCAAGACAAAAAAGACCAGGACAAAAATACAAGTACAATCTTGACTTAATTAAATACGGCTTTGTGAATGGAGGTAACAAGGCAGAGCCAAGAGTCCAGTGTATGGAGTGTGGATTAGCGCTAGCCAACAAAGCAGTGAAGCTGTCAAAACTTAAGCGCCATATAGAAACCAATCATTCAACACTTGAAGGAAAGCCTGTTCATCTTTTCAAGAGAAAAGAAAATGGGATACAGCTTCAGAAAATGTCCATCGTCTCAATGATGAGCAGCTCTAAAAGTGCATTTAAAGCCAGCTACTTCGTAGCAAGACATGGAGCACAGAGTAAAAAAGCGTTCACCATAGTAAAGGAGCTTGGTCTGCCTGCTGCTGTGGAGCTGTGCCGTGTGAATATCGGAGCAACCGCTGCAAAGAAGTTGTTTACCATCGCACTGTCAAACGACACTGAGTCACCGCATCACAGATATGGCTTCCAACAGCGATTACTTGAGTACTCGACGAAATATATATAGGATAACCGATTCTAAAAAGATTTTATCGTGACTGAAGACATACTGTTTTGTAGAGCCCTGCCAACACAAGCTATGGCTCAGGAATGTTTAGGGTGTGTGGATAGATATTTTACTGAGCACGGCCTGGACTGGCAGAACTTTGTTGGAGTGTACAGTGATGGTGCAGCGTTAATGACTGGCCAGCATTACGGTGTCATCAGGCAGATACTTGATCGTGCACCAGAAGCTAAATGTACCAACTATTTTCTCCACAGTGAACTGAAAACCTTGTAGCAAAAAGGATGTCACCAGTGTTCCACGAGGTTATGGATCTAAGTCTGAAAACCATCAACTTCATTAAAAATAATGCTGTGAACTCCAGATGTTTTGTCAAGCTTTGTAGACACGCAAGTAGATCATGTACAGGTGCTCTTATCACAGTGACGTGGGATATGACTCTCAAGAGGACTGGTCCTTAAATTAAAGTTTTAGCTATTTAAACGTTAAGTGGATATGATTTAGTTATCCACCCATCCATTCTCCGAACGTCTTATCCTTACTCGGGTTGCGGGTTTGATTTAGTGATTGAATACAAAAATAATAAAAGTCACCACAAATCATCATATCTGAATGGGCCCGGGGCCACTTTGTACAGGAAAGGTTGGGCCCTAATGTAAAAAAAGGTTAAGAACCCCTGCTGTAAAACACTCTAATAACAGATTCTGGTGCAACAATTAATTAATGGGTAATGCCAACAAGGCACTTAACGTATACTTCTATGTTGCTACTCACTTTGTCATTAACGTACACAGCCAAACAAAACCAGTAGGTACACACCCAATATTCCACTGATTGAGTCACACTTTCTGCTTCAAGCCATCATGACGTCACTGTCCATGCACAAGTGACATGAGCTGGACAGCTCAAATAACAAATATACATCCATCCATCCATTTTCTGTACCACTTATCATCACTAGCACAAAAAATAATAAATGCTTAATGCACATAGATTATAGAAATTAACATACAGTATTTTGAATGACATTGGGGGCTCTTCTACAGGCTGTCTGTGTATCGTTGGCATGGAGACAAGTCTTGGTCAACCAGCCTCACATACACAATGAATGGGCTGGTGACGACGCATTGCACTGTGCCAAGTAAAGTGTGGCTTACGGCATATTGCTACACCGAGAACATCTGATTTCGTCTGATCTTGGAAAGGGCTTAACAGTTCAGGGGTCACAAATAGGTATCCGGCGGGACCCCGAATGAGTCCCCCTGATCTATAGACAGGTTTCAAATTTCACCAAGTTCCGACTGCTCCACCAAATAGCAGGCTACCTTGTCCCTTCCCAAATCCATTTTTCCACTAGTGTCTTTTCATCATTGGGAACACAATCATAAAAGTTCCTACCCCTTCCTACCAAAGCTAATGAACTACTGCATAATAATTCAAGAATATTTAGAGCATCTTAAGGCTTTGTTTCTTGTCCCGATATTTTTTTCATGCACTCTCTGAACATAATTTTAACCTTTATGAGACGAGAAATCAATGCATTTGATTTTAAATATTGCTTTAACAAGAACATGATTACTCTGATTACTCATGCCTTCCAGTGATGTCAGCTACTTTGTCTGGCACTGTGCTGCCACGGGAAATTTGGAGGCCATAATAATGACAGAGGCCATGGAAAATTTTATCTTTTATAACATTGGGCTTGGAATGCAAAATAAAAAAAGGATAGATAAACTACAGTACAAAGGATCTGTATAATACAGGACATGTACGAGGGCAGCAGAACAGTGGTGAGGTGTGCTGGAGGTGTGACAGACGAATTTAAGGTGGAGGTGGGACTGCATCAGGGATCAGCCCTGAGCCCCTTCCTGTTTGCAGTAGTGATGGATAGGCTGACAGATGAGGTTAGACTGGAATCCCCATGGACCATGATGTTTGCAGATGAGATTGTGATCTGCAGTGAAAGCAGGGGGGAGGTGGAGGAACAGTTAGACAGATGGAGGCATGCACTGGAAAGCAGAGGAATGAAGATTAGCTGAAGTAAGACAGAATATATGTGCATGAATGAGAGGGGTGGTGGGGGAAGAGTGAGGCTACAGGGAGAAGAGATAGCAAGGATGGAGGACTTTAAATACAACCGTCCAGAGCAATGGTGAGTGTGGTCAGGGAGTGAAGAAACAGGTCCAAGCAGGTAGGAACGGGTGGAGGAAGGTGTCAGGTGTGTTTTGTGACAGAAGAGTCTCTGCTAGGATGAAGGGCAAAGTTTATAAAACAGTGGTGAGGCCAGCCATGATGTATGGATGAGAGTCAGTGGCACTGAAGAGACAACAGGAAGCAGAGCTGGAGGTGGCAGAAATGAAGATGTTGAGATTCACTCTTGGAGTGACCAGGTTGGATAAAATTAGAAATTAGCTCATCAGAGGGACAGCCAATGTTTGATGTTTTGGAGACAAAGTTAGAGAGAGTAGACTTCGATGGTTTGGACACGTCCAGAGGAGAAATACTGAGTATATTGGTAAAAGGATGATGAGGATGCCAGCCAAGAGAGCTAGAGGAAGACCAAAGAGAAGGTTGATGGATGTCATGAGGGAAGACATGAGGGAAGTTGGTGTTCGAGAGGTGGCTGCAGGAGATGGGCTTACTTGGAACAGGATGATGCGCTGTGGCGACTCCTAAAGGGACAAGCCAAAAGGAAAAGAAGATTGACGGTGCGGTACTTTCAGGACTCAGGTTGCAAGTTGGACCGAGATGCAGTCTGCCATCTGCAGACTGCAGACACTACCGGAGACAAATTCCTTGTGTGTTTTTTGGAAATACTTGGCAAATAAAGATGATTCTGATTCTAATATGACCAAGCCATCTCTCAAAGTGGATGAGCAGATGCTGTATTCCAGGCTCCTTTTGAATTTATAATTTGCTTCATCAACCCTATGGCGGGGAGTTATTCCAGCAGGTTGTATCATATCACTTTTTTTATTTTTAAATATATATATATTTTTTTTTTCATCACCTCATGTTCAAGACCTATTATTCTTGTGGAAACCAAAAACTGATCATTGCCCAGTGCTACCAATGTCTATTCCTAGTGGATTAGAAGTGTAATATGGTGAATGATGAGCTCTTTGGGTCTGGAATCACAAAGCCACTGGGTGTTTTTTTTTGTTTTTTTGTTGTTGTTTTTAAATTCAGACAAACACAAGTTAACAACTCACCTTGTGTCATACTCAGTGGGCTCTGCTTCTGGGGAAGTTTACCTTCAGTGCAGTTTACTCACTGCACTGCTTCCCAGAGTATCAAGCTGGAGGCTTGATTCTGATTCTGATGGAACAAGGACCTTGTCATTTTCTTTATTGTTATGTTTATTGATTGTGCTTTTCTGAAATGCCTTATAGTTTAATTTAATCAACCCCTCTTAGCTTTTGTTCAGTCTTCCGTCATCCTCCATGATAGCTTGGTAGCATACTGATTATGTGGAGATAAAATCACAATAACACACTTTTATATTAACAATATAACAATAAATAATATAGAATAAAACATTCTCTAACACAGGCTCTAACACAGCTTTATAATGAAAGACCATGAAGCAAATATCTGTATAAATGACACGAATAGAGAGTGGCTAGATCCAAGAGCAGTCGGAGGCAGATGTGAAAGGATGAATAGTTTATTGATGAAAGGTAATGGCGGTGGTCCTAGGTGGGTTGGCTGGCGGCGGTGTGGACAGGTGGCAGGCAGTGATGAGGACAGGCGGCTGTTCTTGTGATCGGTCCAAATGATAAATGGTCGTTCAGTCCCCTCCAACCAGTGCCTCCACTCTTCCAAGGCCCATATAATGGCCAGTAGCTCTCGGTTGCCGACATCGTAGTTCCTCTCGGCAGAGGACAGACGACGGGAAAAAAAGGCACAGGGGTGCAGTTTCTGGGTCGTGGGGTCCCGCTGCGAGAGGACAGCCCCTCCCCCGTGTCCGAGGCGTCAACCTCGACCCCGAACTGGAAGGAGGGGTCGGGGTGGCAAATAATGGGCGCACTGGTGAACAGGGTCTTGAGTCAGTTGAATGCTTGGGATCCTGCCGGGGCCCAACGAAAGAGGCAGCTGGCGGATGTGAAGCGAGTGAGGGGAATAGCAACCTTGTTGTAATCACGGATAAACCGACGGTAGAAATTGGCGAAACCAAGGAAACGTTGTAGTTCTTTGCGGGTGGTGGGAGTGGGACAGTTAACGACTGCTTGGATCTTGGCAGGGTCGGGTTGTAGTTGACCTTTGGAGGTGACGTAGCCCCGGAAGTGTACGGAGGAGAGGTGGAATTCACACTTTTCAGGTTTAACATATAGCCTGTTTTCAAGGAGACGCTGAATGACTTGGTGTACATGGAGGCGGTGTTCTTCAGGGGAGCGGGAGAAAATGAGGATGTCATCAAGGTATACAAATACAAACCGGTTGGGCATGTCACGGAGGACGTCAGTAATAAATGTCTGGAAAACTGCATGGGTGTCGGTTAAACCGAATGGCATGACCAGATACTCGAAGTGTCCGAGAGGGGTATTGAAGGCGGTCTTCCATTCGTCCCCCTCTCGGATACGGATGAGGTGGTAGGCATTCCGTAGATCCAATTTGGTGACTACCTGGGCGTCACAGAGGGGTTCAAATGAGGGGTCGATGAAGGGAAGCGCAGATTTATTCTTCACGGTGATATCATTGAGACCACGGAAGTCAATACATGGGCAGAGGGTGGTGCCTTTTTTTGCAACAAAAAAGAAGCCAGCCCCAACTGGAGAAGAGGAAGGTCAAATGAGTCCGGAAGCCAGAGAGTCATGGATATAGTCCCCCATAGCCCTCTTCTCAGGTCGGGAAAGGTTGTAGAGACGGCTGGAGAGAAGAGGGGGCCCCAGCAGCAGATTAATAGCACAGTCATACGGGCGGTGGGGGGGTAAAGAAATGGCCAGGTCTTTACGAAATACCGGAGAGAGATCATGATATTCTCCAGGGACTCCGGAGAGGTCAACGAGCATGGAAGAGGGTGGTGGTGTACCAGAAGGAGGTATAGCTGAGAGCAGGCAGTGTGAGTGGCAGTGAGGGCTCCATCCGGTGATGGCTAAGTGTGTCCAGCAGTCGGAGGCAGATGTGAAAGGATTAATAGTTTATTGATGAAAGGTAATGGCAGTGGTCCTAGGTGGGTTGGCAGGCGGCAGTGTGGACAGGCGGCTGGCTTGGCGGCAGGAATTACGTGGATCAGGAACACGGGGGGAAAACACACTGGAACAAGGAGACAGGAGTCAAAAAGGGAACGAGAAATAGGGTGACTTACGGGAGGTAAATGGGCCGTGGTACCACTGAAAGTAACTGCAATACTTCGGCAAGGATTTCCTGGAACAGGCAGGTTTATATACCGGTGGTGATAAGGCTGATTGGAGACAGGTGCTGAAAACAGAGAAGGGAGGGGAGAGAGCGAGAGAGAGAGAGAACGCAAAGCGCCCTCCCGGCTACAATAATGGAACTGCAGGCAGTATATGACAATAAATGCACAATTAACTTTTTAGTGATCTTCTAAACAGACATATCGTTAAAATAAGAACATTGAAATTTCAAAACATTTGTGGCTGCTCATATTTCCTTCTATTTCTCAGTCTTGCACTTCCCTTTTAGCATTTATTTTGGCCTCACTTCCCTTATCAACATTATACCATTATGCGTGACAAAATGCCTGAAATGCATAGTAGCATGCTTATTTGCATCTCATTTGGTTTCCATTCAGTAAATTGTGATTATTCAACATTTTTCTTTTCATTATTGAATTTCATTCAGTGGAAAAGGGTGAATTGACTCAGTGTGACTGTTTGGCCTGGGTGTGTATGTGTGCGGTTGTGAGTGACAGGCTGAGTGTGGGGGCTGCGCGATGGGGGGGATTTGTGAGATTGGCGGTTACTGGCGATCTAAAAAGAGGTGCAAGGACATGTGCTGTTTGTTTTGCCCAGTGAATTGGGAGATGGCCAACTGCTTAAATGTCACATGATTGTAACAATAACTCTGATGAGACAGCTCATCTGAAAAGCCAACAGCTGTGGCTGTGTGTGTGCGCGTGTGTATGTGTGTGAGTATTGGCACATGCTGAAGTACTCCAATAATTTGTTATCCTAACTCTAGCACAGGTGAAATGCAGGAATTTGAGGTGGCAGGATGGTGGGCATTTTTACAATTTAATAAAGCACAAGCTGAGAGTCTTAATTTAGGGAGGAAATCCAATAATAAACCCCATTCCCTAAATCAGAACAGATGGCTTAAATCCAATACATCAGATTTGTTTACATCCCCATTATCAATAGCTGTGAAGGGTATCAGAACTTGAAGGTGGTCATCGACAACCACATTTTATCGCATCTCTCAATTGTATAATCAATGTATATGTGCAATATATGGGTAAAATTGTGCTTTTTCTGAATATATTATCCTCAGTTTTGATTAATGCTGTTAGAGTGGTATCAATCAAACATTTTCTTGCCATTGTGGTTGTAGTTTGTAGTGCTGGAGAACTCCACCGCTTTACACAGAGAACTGCCTCGGATATTTTCATTTCATGCAGCTAAATGAGTTAACCAAAGAAGAAATGTCTCTCCATTGATGCAGTACAGTTCTATACTACACAGAAGAAAGTTTTTAAGCCAGCCACAGCTCACCAAGTGAGGCAAACAAACACCACTGAATGATTCAATCGCGTTGCCCAGTATACAGGGTGCTGCAACGAGTTTTTATTTGTTACCGACAACTTGTTAGGCTGTGGTTCCAAATCGTATCGTAGGTGAATAACATTGCAACAGCACAGACCCAAAATGCCAGATGTGAGCTCCAGACTACCACCGCTGCAGTCGCCAAGATACCAATATGAATATATTGTTTCACCTGAAGTCAGCTTAGATACTGTAGGCTCCAACACACCCACGACCCTGGTGAGGATAAGCGATTCAGAAAATGGATGGATGTGATTAAAAAGTTATTGTAAAAGTTATCGGGAGTTTTTCGGCCGCTGAAATGGTTGCATGAAAGTTTGTATTCATGCCATCATTGAATGGGGCTATCATTCCTAGCAGCCCCTGAAATGCCTCAGGATGCATCCTGGAGTAATTTGCAATTGATACATGATCACCATCTTGAAACCTGGTGACAAAGCACCCCTTTGTCTCATAAAAATATGGGACTTTATCCACAGTCTCTCCTTTCCTCTTGGCCTTGCCTTTCTTTGTATTCTAAGCAGACAGTGTTTCAAAATCTTGTTTCCCGATAAGAGTGCCAGGGGTTGCATATTTTTTGGTGTACCATGTTGATAGGTGTGCGAGGGTCAGTCGCCAACTGTAATTTGTTTCCATTTTTCCAGTTCCGTCCAGTCCAGCCCCACCGCTCTGTGTTTGGCGGCATTAACCAGCCCTTAGCCCTCTAAATGCACACTACTACCACCTTCAGCTCCAATGAAATTAAATGAAAGCTTTTCAATCGCATACAATCTTTGAGGAAAAAAACAAAACAAAACATTAGTTGTTTTTTCTATACTATTCATACATCTGTACATGTCTGAATATTGCTGCTGTGACAATTTCCCTCCATCCACCGTAATGAAGGAAACAGCTCAGATCAGGGATGAATTTCCAAACTGTACTTTGGCAAATTGAACTGTAGCTGCTATGGGTGCAAATAGGCCTCAACAGCATTATGTTTGTTTCTTGTTCGTAGGTGCATCGGTGACTATTGTTCAGGGTCAACTACCATTGCTCAGTGAAAAAAACAATGTTTCATCCATCCATCGTCTGTACCGCTTTATCCTCATAAGGGTCGCGGGTGTGCTGGAGCCTATCCCAGCTCTCTTCGGGCGAGAGGCGGGGTACACCCCGAACTGGTCGCCAGCCAATCGCAGGGCACATATAAACAAACAACCATTCGTGCCCACATTCACACTTACAGGCAATTTAGAGTCTTCAATCAACCTAACACCCATGTTTTTGGGATGAGGGAGAAAACCAGAGTACTTGGAGAAAACCCACGCAGGCACAGGGAGAACATGTAAACTCCACACAGGCGAGGCCGGATTTGAACCCAGGTCATCAGATCTGTGAGGCAGATGTGCTAACCAGTCGCCCACCGTTACGCCACAGTGTTTCAACTCTTTTCAATTTTAGACAGATTTTTTTTTACAGTGTTCACTGGCAAGTTTGATTTGTTCAGTGACCAGGTTTCCATCTCAATTTATTCATATATAGAATACATTCCACATTGACATGAACTGAAATGCCATTCATCTGTTCCATCCCCCATTTTGTTTTGTCAATGAAGAAAAATAAATAAATAAAACATAATAAATATGATAAAAGAGAATGTAAAGCTATAACCTGGTTTTATAACATGTAATTATGATGCTTATTCTTGTGTTGGATGTGTGCCTTTAAGGGGTGTGGCCAAGTGAGTGACGTAAGGAGCTGGAACAAGTTAGTCTGTGTGAGTTGGTGGCCCAAAACAGCTCTCTGTGAGTGTTCTCATTTTGTATTTCTGTTAGACTTTGTGATTTAAAAAAATGGCTTTTACACAGGAAATGTGGCTCTCCTTGTCCACATGCAAGGGCAGTACAATATGGCGTGTCTGAAGCTTGCTCAAAACTAAAATTTTGTTGTGTAACAAACAAAAACAAAAACCAAAAAAAGAAATCAAACAACCAATGGCTTCTTTCTTGAAAAATGTAAGTTGAGGTACTCATAAGTCAAGGTATCACTGTATCTATACGGTTCATGACAATTTGATGAGCAGCCAAATTACAATTGTCCAATACTAGACTGTGTTTAATTAATTTCTACTGTTTAGGAACATGTGCCTTGCGACTGACTGGCGACCAGTTCAGGATGTAGTCTCCCTTTCGCCCGAAATCAGCTGGGATAGGCTCCAGTGCCCAGCGACCCTAACCAGGATAAGCGGTGTTGAAAATTGATGGATGGATGGATGTTTAGGAGCAAAACTAAAGGAAAGCAAACAGACAGATTGTCAGGATTCAAGTAGCAAGTTGGACCCAGATGAAGAGAGGACAGGGAGGTGAGTTTGTGAATAAAGGTTTATTGCAGCTTGGAACCGAACAAAGGAACTCCGAGAACTAAATCCAGGATTGGCAGGGTTCTAACGAGGACTGGTCTGGCAGGGTAGGAGTCCGTGTTGTCGGTGGGCCGCACAAGGAGAGCACTGGTTTGCAGTGAGCAAGGGCAGATGGCAGACTGGGTACAAAGAACAAAAATTAAGGAGCGGTAACTCACTAGGTCTTCAGGAAGCAAAAAGACAGGCAAGGTGGCTAAGCTACGAACTCGACGTAGAGCGTTGATAGTCTGGCAACGAGTTGGAGACCCACAGTGTCTTAAGAGCAGTCAGGTGTAATTAGGATGACAAGGTGCAGCTGCTCGACTCCAACACGTCAACCCTGCAAAGCACTCATGACACACACACACACGGGGCTGGACTCAGGGTGCTGAAACAGCAGCCTTGACACAGATGATTGTGAACATGAGCAAACAAGGAGGCGAAGGGACGATGCAGAATAAATGTGCAAAAATAGATTGGTATACTGCAGTATAACAAGTGGTTGAGAGAGAAGCAAAGCATTAGATTGACAGAGCAAATTATGTACTCAGGTTGTTAAACTGCTGGGCTGGTGAGCTGATTGATGCCTGCCGTGCAGATTGAGTCGATGAGGTGAATCAGCAATGAGTTGTGGGCTGTAGCTTGTTGGACGAGTGTCACACCCACAACATGATGCCGGCAAACAAAGTGCAGACCTTTGGAGGAAATATGCCTGAAGACTATCGAGTGCATTTGGCCCTAAGCTTTTGTTGGAGCCAGACTGAAGTGGAGATTCAAATGTGTTATGCCTTCTAGTTTGTTTATTTATGCATGTGACAATCGCAAGAGGCGCTACTATAGATATTGCTCCCAGCCCAACAGCATTTTTTTCTGCAATGATAAAAATTGCACACACACTGACAAGCTAACAACACAAGTTTTCCTACTAGTTCCACATCTATTCCTTAACTTAGTTACATTTTACAGTACATCTTGTGCTACACCCCCATATATTGCTAAAAATGCATTGCTACATCCATGCACAAAAGAACCACAGCTCACAGTTAGAGGCAGATTTTGTTGCCTGTGCCTGGTATTCAAAGTTTGTACTTGAGTTGCCACTACAATACAATGCACGAATTACAGCACATACCTAATAGCAATTAAATATGTTATTTTTGCCAGCTAATGCAGCCCTATGGGGGGGACAAAGCTAGCCCAAATAAATGCAGAGCGTTGTGTCAGGACAGGACTTTTAAGCGTCCGGCTTAAAACCTTGCCAAACAAATATGAGCGTTCATCCAAAGAAGAGAGAGTCGTATTTTGTGCAGATTGTATTGAACATGTTAGTGTAAGAAACAGACGTGATGAAGAAGTGATGGGTAAAATCGGCATCCAGGAAAAGGACTTGGAGGGACAGATACTGGTAGACTTTGCAAAAAGGTTGGAAATTGCTGTAGTTAACTTTTTCTTCCAGAAGAGGCTGGGAGATAGGGGCACCTACAAGAGCGGAGATAGAAGAACAGAGGTGGATTACATCTTGTGCAGATGATGTGATTTCAAGGAGGTTACTGACTGTAAAGTAGTGGTAGTTGAGAGTGTGGCTAGACACCATAGGATCGTGGTATGTCAGATGACTCTGGTCATGGGGAGGAGCCACTCCCCGAGGCGCGCCGCCGTGGTCGTCGCCCTTCTCTGCCTCGAGCTGTGTGGGGTCCCCGGCTGACTTGGGGCTCATGGTGGCTGTCAGCGCCTCCCGCCTCGGTCGGGTCTGCCTTCTGGCCCTTTTCTGGTCACTGGATTATGGCTGTTTTTTTGGGGGGGCTTCCCCCCTTTTCTCTGTGGTCTGCCGGCCGGTCGGGCCGGGCCGGACCCGCAGGAGTCTAGTCTTATTTCACACACTATGCACATTTTTAGTACTTACACTGTACATACTCCTCACATTGGGCACACTCATATCTCATTCAGTGTCCCCTGGGGGACTGGCACCAGGTATGGTGAGGCGGGTGCCAGGCTGGGTGCTGGCACATTTGTGCTGGTTTCCGGTCTGGTCGCCCCTCCACCCACTCCCTTTCACTGCTCTGCTGGTCCTCCAGCTTTTAATGCATTATACACCCATCTGTGAGGGGAGGGCAGGGTTGGGCTGGGGAGGACACTCGACCAGGTGTCCCGGCACTCCGGCCTGCTCTCTGGCCTGCCATGACTTTCTTCCGTAGATTTTTAATGCACTACATACATTCACACATCCTTGGGGTGCTGGTTGGCCTGGGCGGGGGTCACAGTTGCGGGTCAGTATTGCCCTGTGACGGTCTCGCCTCACCCCCATCGGTTTCTCCAGTTTTAATTTATTTATATCACGCATTTCATACACAAGGTAACTCAATGTGCTTTACATGATTAAAATAATTTTAAAACTAAGAAAAAAAAACTGTTTATAAACATTTAAAACAAAGAGAAAAAAAACTAAAAAGTTCAATTAAAGCAGCATACAGTGCAATAAATATTTAAAAGTGGAAATACTCTAAAAAGCATAAGAGAAAAGAAGAGTTTTTAACCTGAACTTAAAAATATTCACACTTGGGGCTGACATCACTTCTGGGGCTGACATCACATCACTTCACTTCTGTTGGGAACTTATTCCATTTGTGTGTAGCACAACAGCTAAGTGCTGGTTCACCATGTTTGCTTTTTTTGTGCTCCACTATTTGACCTGAGTCTATCAATCTTAGAACCCTACTGGGTTTATATTCCATGAGCATTTCTTTCATGTATTCAGGACGTAAACCATTTACTGATTTATAGACCAGTAGGAGAATTTTAAAATCTATTCTAAAGCTGACTGGAAGCCAGTGTAAAGACTTTAGAGTTGGAGTAATATGTTCTCACCTCTTTGTTCTGGTCAGAACCCGAGCTGCAGCATTCTGAATGAGCTGCAGCTGTTTAATGCTCTTTTTTGGGAGTACAGTCAGAAGGCCATTACAATAGTCGAGCCTACTTGAGATAAAAGCATGGATGAGCTTCTCCTGGTCTGCTTGACACATGCATGCCTTAAATCTGGATATGTTCTTCTGATGGTAGAAAGCAGTTTTAGTAATTGATTTGATATTACTGTTGAAAGTCAGGTCGGAATCAATCAGAACACCAAGGTTTCGGACTTGGTCTTTGGTTTTTAAAGAGAGTGACTCCAGGTATTTACTAACAGCAATCTTCTTTTCTTTATTGCCAAAAACAATGATCTCAGTTTTGTTGTTGTTTAATTGAAGAAAATCTTGGCTCATCCAGTTATTTATCTGTTTTAGACAGTGACACAACACCTCAATTGAACTGTAGTCGTCTGGAGACACTGCTAGATATAACTGTGTGTCATCTGCATAGCTATGACAGTCAAAAGTTGTGAAGAATTTTACCCAAGGGTAGCATATACAGGCTGAACAGGAGTGGTCCAAAAACTGACCTTTGAGGGACACGTCCAATGGTTACAAAATAACTCCTTTCGTCGGGGTAGGACCTGAACCATTTAAAAACTGTTCCATTTAGTCCTACCCACGTTTTCAACCTGTTCAGCAGTATATTATGATCCACCGTATCAAAAGCCGCACTGAGATCCAACAGGACCAGAATTGACACCTTTCCTGAGTCAGTATTTAACCTTATATCATTTAGCACTTTGATAAGAACAGATTCTGCACTGTGGTGAGTTCGGAAACCTCATTGAAATTTGTCAAAAAGTCAATTTAAGGTCAAGAAATTGCTGAGTTAATTTAAAATAACTTTCTCAACAATCTTGGCTATGAAAGGGAGATTTGAGATGGGTCTATAGCTTGCTAACATGGAAGCGTCCAGCGTTCTATTTTTTAGAAGACGCTTAATGGAAGCTACTTTAAGAGCTTTAGGAAACCTGCCTGACTGAAATGAGCAACTGATTATTTGCTGCAAATCAGCTAGCACAGACTTCGCAATAGCTTTGAAAAAGTCAGATGGTATGGTATTGTTCAAGACAGCTCGTTAATGGTTTCAGCTGGTGAACCGTTTTCTCAACAGTTTTTTGGTCAACTGTGTCAAATTCTGACATGGTAATAGAGTTTTTTCTGGGTGGCTTCGGATGTAGTATAATTTTGCTGATTTGGGCTGCTATTTAACCTGATGGATTGTATTTTCTCACGAAAATAAGTAGCAAATTTATCAGCTGTTAGGAGTTCTGGACCTATCTGATTTGTGTGTGTGGGGGAGGGTTGTGAGCTTGTCAACCACAGCAAACAGAGTGCAAGTATTGTTGAAGTTCTTACTGATGATTTCAGAAAGGTGTTGCTGTCTAGCCCTGACTAAATCTTGGTTAAAATTACAAAGACTTTGTCTGTAGAGGTCATAGTTAATTTGGAGTTTAGTTTTTCTCCACTTACGTTCTGCTTTCCTACACTTTGATTTAGAGGTCTTTACCATCATAGTGCTGCTCCACGGTGTCCTAGGTCAACTCAAGATTGTCTTAGTTTTAATAGGAGCGACAGCATTCATGACATTTGAGATTTTCCAGGTGAAATTATCAGTGTCAACTGTCTCAGCATTCACAGTTTGTGGCACAGCTATGGTCTCCATAAACTTAGTCGCGGTACTCTCATTTATGTACCTTTTCTTAATTTAAAGGTTATCTGAACCTTTGGAAGAATCTGTAATTCGAAAAATACACAAAAATGGTCATAAATAGCCATATACTTTATGTCAGTTTATAGAATTTTAACATCCTGAGAGATGACCAGGTCTAAGATGTGACCTTGAGTGTGGGTCGTACTCTTAATATGTTGATAGAGGTCAAATGTGTCGAGACATTACACGACTCACTTACACAGGGGAAGACTTGCTAAACATTAGGGAGTCTACCCTGGATTTTCTTTCATCAACTTTCTCAAATCCCCTCAGTTATTTTCTCCAAGTTACTGACTGGTGGGGCGGCCACCAGTCAGCCATGGAGGTAAAGACGACGAAGAGGGACGCGTTCCGGCATCCAAGTCAAGCTCCGTAAAAGAGGATTTCGAATGGCGCTCCCGTCAATCCACCCTGCGAATCTACGCTCCCTACCCAACAAAATGGACGAGCTTCATCTCTCTGACAAGGACCAGGAAAGACTTCAGACATTCCGCCACCCTGTGCTTTATGGAGACATCAGAGTCAGAATCATCCTTATTTTGCCAAGTATGTCAAAAACACACGAGGAATTTGTCTCCGGTAGCTGGAGCCGCTCTAGTACGACAACAGACAGTCAATTGACATAGAATACTTTTGAGACATAAACACATTGAAAAAAAACAGTCACTGAGCAATAAAAAGTTGCAAGTAATCTGGTTATGCCGGTACAATTTTTATTTTTATTTTTTTTGACAATTGTGCAAAAAGGTGTCCTAGTCCTCCAGCAATTAGAGCAGTTTGAATGACTAATAGAGCAAGGGTCCGGTACAATGACCATTGTACAAAGGGCACAGAGACTTCAAGAAATCTATGCATTTGAAAGTGACTAGTAGTGCGTTAATCTGCGACAATGTCGATTGTGCAAATGTTGCAGATACTACTCAGTCGATTGTGCAAATGGTGCAGATGCTACTCAAGCACATGAGTGGCCAGTATTGGTCAACAACAGATATGCAAAGCGTGCAGCGTGGTTAGACTACTGCAGAGAGAGCATGAATAATGTATAATTGGCCCAACAGAAATGTGACAACAGCTCCTGTGGCAGGCCTTGCTTCCTCAGAAGCCACAGGAAGTACATCCTCTGCTGGGCCTTTTTTAGGATGGAGTTGATGTTGAACTCGATGGTTGACACAAGGCAGTTGAGCTTCCTGAAGTCCACAATCATCTCTGCAGTCTTGAGCGTGTTCAGCTCCAGCCGCTCCACTTCCTGTCGATACATAGCCTTGTCACTGTCTTTGATGAGGCTGATGACTGTGGTGTCATCTCCAAACTTCAGGAGTTAGATAGCCAGGTGTGTTGAGGTGCAGTCGTTCGTGTAGAGAGAGAAGTGCAGCAGACAGAGATCACAACTTTGGGGAGCCCCGGTGCTGATGGTGCGTGTAGATGAGGTGGCCTCCCCCTACCTGCTGTGTCCTGTCCGTCAGGAAGCTGTAAATCCACTGGCAGATGGCAGGGGAGACGCTGAGCTGGAGAAGTTTGGAGGAGAGGAGTTCATGGATGATGATGTTGAACGCAGAGCTGAAGTCCACAAACAGGATCCCCGCACCATCGAGGTGTTCTAGGATGAAGTCCAGTCCCATGTTGACTGGATCATCCGCAGACCTGTTTGCTCGGTAGGCAAACTGCAGGGGGTCCAGCAGGGGACCTGTGACGCTCTTGAGGTGGTCCAGCACAAGGCGTTCTAAGGACTTAATGACCACAAATGTCAAGGCGACAGGCCTGAAGTAATTTAGACCCGAGATTGCAGGTTTCTTGGGGACTGGGATGATGGTGGAGCGTTTGAAACATGCTGGTACTTCGCATAGTTCCAGAGATCTATTGAAGATCTGTTTGAAGACTGGAGCAAGCTGGTCCACGCAGACTTTGAGGCAGGATGGGGACACAAGGTCTAGGCTTGCCGCTTCGTTAATCTTTTGTTGTTTGAAGATGCGTCTCACATCCTGTTCGTGGATAGTCAACACAGAAGTTAGAGGTGTGATTGTGGTCAGTGGTGCATTTGGGTGGGTGTGGGCTGTGAAAGTGTCCTTTTCAAATCTGCAGTAGAAGGTATTCAAGCCGTTGGCTCGTGTGCTATTGTTCTCAGCTAAGGGGGATTGATTGGAATGCAAGCCAGACTGATATAGGGTCATTGGCGGTAAACTGTTTTTCTAATTTTACTGCATAGTTTCTCTTTGCAATGTTAATTTCTTTAGTCAGCTGGTTTCTAGTGTGATTATACAGGGCCCTGTCCCCACTTCGATATGCATCCTCTTTAGCCTGGCGAAGTTGCTTAAGTTTGGCAGTGAACCCCGGTTTGCTGTTATTGAATGGGCGAAATGACTTTGTTGGTACGCACACCTCTTCACAGAAACTGATATAGGATGTGACAGTGTCCGTATATTCATCCAGGCTGCCAGCTAAATTTTCAGACACTCCAGTCTGTGCAATTTAGACAGCTTTGAAGTTCTATCTTTGAGTCATTGGTCCACTTTTTCACTGTTCTCACCGTAGGCTTCGCACATTTAAGTTGCCTGTATGTTGCTATTAAGTGAATTAAGCAGTGATCAGACGAGCCCAGAGCTGCACAAGGTATGGCACAATATGCGTTATTTAGTGTAGTATAGCAGTGGTCTAAAATGTTATTTTCCCTGGTAGGACAGTTGATGTGCTGCTTGTATTTAGGGAGTTTGTGGTTGAGTTTAGCTTATAATGAGAATAATGAGGGGTGAGTCTGTGTGGGGTTTTTTTTCAATTTCATTTCCTTGTTCAGCGAGCGTTAGTAGTGCGGTGTTTGTGTTAGCTTGAGACAGAATGTAAGCAACGGCGAGAATGAAAGATGCAAATTTAGACGCCGAGTAGAATGGCTTACAGTTCAAAAACAGCGACTCTAAATGTGGGCTGCAGTGTGTGCTGAGCTCCGTGAAGTCCGTACACGATTTTTCGTTGATATAGAAGCAAATCCTGCCGCCTTTTGTTTTCCCCGATAATTCCATGACGCGGTCTGCCCAGTGAAGATGGAAGCCAGGAAGCATTACGGTGCCATCGAGGAAGCGTTCACACAAGGGAACACTTGCTAAACATCAGGGAGTCAACCCTGGACTTTCTTTCACCAACTTTTGCAAATCCGCTCAGTTTTCTGCTCAGGAATTGCACGCTGCCAGATCTAAGACAAGAGCATGCAAAACCCTCTTGGACCCTCCACATCCTCATCACCACCTCTTCCAGCTCCTTCCCTCAGGTAGGTGCTATCGATCAATGCAAACTAAAACAAGCAGACATTCAAACAGCTTTTTCCCTCTTGTCACTAACCTCTTCAACAGTTAATTTACAATTCCATTGTAACATGCTGCCAATTTTGTCTTGAGATTGTTGTCACATCTCTGTCGGGCCAATTATACATTACCTGTGCACTCACTGCAGTAATCTCGTCTTCCTGCACTCTGTTGTTCACCAATACTGGCCCCTCATGTGCTTGAGAAGTATCTGCACCAATTGCACAATTGACATTGTCCCAGATTATCGCACTTCTAGTCACTTTAAACGGCATACATTTCTTGAAATCTCTGTACAATGGTCACTGCACCAGACTATTGTTAGTCATTTCAAACTGCTCTAATTGGTAGAGGACTCTGCATCATATTGCACAATTGTCCACAAAATTTATTAATTAATTAATTAATTGTACCGGCATTACCACATTACTGTTAACCTTTTATTGCTCAGTGACTGTGTTTTTATGTTTTTGTGTCTCAAAAGTATTTTCTGTCAATTGACTGTCTGTTGTCGAACGAGAGCAGCTACAACTACCGGAGACAAATTCCTTGTGTTTTTGACGTACTTGGCAAATTAAGATGATTGTGATTGTAATTCTACACCCAAGATGATCAGAGAGACAGGCAGGAGATTACTTGGTGTGTCTTCTGGTAGAAAAAAGGAGGAGACTTGGTGCTGGAACCTCAAAATACAAGAAATCATACAAGGAAAGAGGTTAGCTAAGAAGTGGAACACAAAAAAATGCATGCAGATGAGACGTAGGGCAAAGGTTGAAGTGGCAAAAGCCAAACAAGAGGCATATGATGTATGCCAGGTTGGACACTAAAAAAAGGAGCGAAAGCTCTATACAGGTTGATCAGACAGAAGAATAGAGATTGGAAGAATGCGCAGCATGTTAGGGTGGTTAAGGATAAAGATGGAAATGTGTTGACTGGTGGCAGTAGTGTGCTGGATAGATGGACAGAATACTTTGATGGGTTGATGACTGAGGAAAATGAGAGAGAAGGAAGAGTAGAACAGTCAAGTATGGTGGACCAGGAAGGAGCAATGATTAGTAAGGGCGAAGTTAGAAAGGCACTGTAAAGGATGACAAATGGAAAGGCAGTTGGTCCTGATGACATACAGTACCTGTAGAGGTATGCAAGTATCTCTGAGAGGAGACTTTGGAATTTTTGACCTGGTTGTTCAACAGAATTTTATATTTTTTAGATGCCTGAGGAATGGAGGAAAAGTGTGCTGGTGCCCATTTTTAAGAACAAGGGTGATGTACAGAGCTGTGGGAACTATAGAGGAATAAAGTTGAATGCCACATGATGAAGTTACGGGAAAGAGTAGTGGAGGCTTGACTCAGGACAGAAATTAGTATTTGCAAGCAACAGTATGGTTTCATGCCTAGGAAGAATACCACACATACAATATTTAGCTTGAGCAAAGGATTTATTCTCCGTACCCAACGGTGATTTCCACAAAGTGGACCAATGTGTGGTTTCGAAAATAGTGGACCAACTTCATAATAAAGACTGGACAAGGGGCACCTCACCTAGATGTCCTCTGGAAGTAAAATAGGAGCGCTTTCTACCAGATGGATTTACAACTGTACCAGCCTGAAAAAGAATAACACGGTCAAAGGAATTTTACAAGCATGGAAGGAATATCACGTGAGAGACGAAACTAGGACTTGGTGGGGTTTTAACCAGGGGGAAATAAAACAGTTCGTGATTCCGTGCTTGAACTCATCAAAAAATTATTGGGTTAGGTACCAGTATTTGGCAACAGTCTACTCTAAAGAACAAGATCTTTGGCCTGGTTACGCAAGGATAAATGGTGGAGGAGTTGATCCTTATGCCAACCCCAGACCCTGGACAATGATTTGTAATAAACAAAAAACTAATTGTACAATACAGCTAGCGAGACAACCGTGTGATAATGTACCAAGGTTTAAAGATTACTGTAGAAACAAATATCCAGATAAAGATTACGCTAATATAGAGGGAGCGGTATGGATTAAGAAGGGACGAAATCAATGGATAAGACAGGAAGCTGTAGGCAGACAATATTGCACGCGATGGCAAAAAGATTACGGTCTACAAAAGACAGTTAGCCAGGGTTACGCCTGGAAATATATCCCATACAGACCTGACCCTACAATACAGGTTCTTGAGGGACATGCGTTTCGGAAGAGCTTATGTGAGGGGAGAGAAGTAACAGGTTTCGACTGGGTAGGCTTTAATAGAATTTATGGTCAAGGGAAATGCCATACACCCTCGGAACATTGGATGTCATGCGGCCATGGCAGCAGCCTACATGACTGCGTATGGTATAAAAGAATCAGGAAAGTTCTAGGAAATAATATAAAAGAAGTCGGCAAAGCTGTCGTAAAAACTGCAGTAGAAATTGTGGAAGAAAGCCTAGATATAGGTTCGTGGCTACTTAAACTTGCCAAGGAAATAGGATGGTGGCTCTTATTAGAAATTGCACTAATAATTGCAGCTGCAATGGCTGTAGCGCTCATCAAAAGAAGGCAACGTGAACAACCAATGCCTGAGACAATACGAGAAGATGGAAACGCCTCCAAAAAGAAACATCGTTGATAAAGTCTACATGAAGCTGTTCAAGAAAAGGGCGGCGCCAAAAGTTCTGACGACCAAGGAGGAAGAGACCAAGGAGGCCAACACGGCTCCTCACAGTTCATACTACGTGACAGAAGGGTAAAGACTTTGAGCCATGGCGTGTTCTTCATCTAACAATGCTACTTATGATAGACCAGGTGCCTTGCAAAACGTGAGTAATGAACTTCAGTATTGGATGATTTTAGCAATATGGATGATTTATTGCTGTACCGGCCAATGGCATTTTCATCAAATAACTCGGTTCATTATTTTTGCCATATCTATAGTTAAAGTCTTGGTTTTAAGATTTGTGTTTTGCACTTATACCTTGGGACTCGGCATGTTCGTTGTGTATATGCATGGCCGAATAATAATTGATTATAAAACACCCAAAGGAATTGCGGAAACAGTTTTGTTGATAGGCTGGATAGTCTTAGACATAACTTCAATGAAAGCCTTTGAAATAATTTACGGAGCGGTGGTGTTGGAGGGCGTGCTGCCAATCGCATGGCCTTATACGTGATGAACCTGGTCATCCATCTTCAAAAGAATAAAAGTAACAGGGTATGGATTTGGCGCTTGGCTAAATTAATTGTATGGGGAACCATTTGGGGTATTATTTCCCTTCTTCTTTGGATGCGCGTAATTGACCAATTAGTTTTAATTGCCTGGTTCTTCACGTATTCAGCTTTCTTTACCCTCCCACCTAGGAACTCTGCTGCTTGGCGAGTGACAACCCCCTCACTCCCACGCAGTATGAGAACAAGCTCTCTTGATAGGAAAAGCACAGCTATCTACCGACCTCCGGGTCAGGTGACTTTTGTGAAGGACCAGGCTGATGCCTAGGATCCCCTTCAGTTGATGATTTTGTGTTGACAATGTGTATGTTTACAGAATGTAATTACACCGCAGTGTGTCCTTTGTGGGAATACTTCCCTTCGATCTGCATGGATCGTGGGTGGTTCCTTCCTGGGACACTGCTGCTTCCCTTCACCGGTTAGTTCAAGGAAGGAGATCTGGCTTGTGCCTGACGGACTCTACCTAAAGAATGGGGCGAGTGAGGAGGGCTTCTTCACTGACGACTGGGTGTGGCTGACCTTTGCTGAACTGGCGACTACGAGTATTATGACACATTCAGTTCAAGGAGTACCCTCAGTACCCCTCGGGATTCTAACAAAAGACGGCCGAATCCTAGGTCGAGTCTATCCATTGCTTTGCATGGCTTGGCGCCTAGCTGACGGAAGCCACCGTTTTACCTTCCATACGAAAGGCACCTCATGTATAGCAGTCAGCCCCGTGACACGGCCACAAGAGGAGCGGAATTCTACCGCTACCGCACTGCTGACCAGCGTCCGGACCGGGCATCTAGGCCTGAGGCCCCCGAGTCCAGAGCCGCCTGAGGTAAGCATCGTCTCATCGGCTGGGCGTCCACCGTCTCCGGGAGAGGTGATAGAGGTCGATGAGGAGGAGGAGGAGGAGGAGGAGACCCTAAGCAATCTTTGGTCCCCTATCTCTGACCCTCCATCCGTCCCACCGGTGTCAGCTGGAGTGCCACCTCCGGGCCTGGCTACACTCGAGATATCAAACAATGTGTTGGACCTGCTGATGGAAGAGATGGAGAACCATGACCTCCTTGGGGGCGTACACGAATGGGCGACTATAGTCAACGCGCTCAAAACGTCCCTGCACCCTGGACCCAGTTCATAAGTAGGGCTGAGTCTCAGCTCAAGGAGGGGGTGTCAAGTGGGTTGCCAAGCCACCGGAAGCGATGGTAAGAAAGGTAATAATTGGCTTATGTGGCTGGGTTCATGTGAGTGAGCTCAGCCCCAGTCTAAATTCCTGGTTTAACCGCCAGAGGTCGCCAAACCAAATTTCGATCATGATTATGAGTCGCCAGTTCAAGCATACGTCTTCTTATCCACCAGAGGTCGCCAAACCTATTTTTAGCCAGAATTAAGAGTCACTGGTTCAAGCATAAGTCATCTTAATGTCCTTATACTATCAGAATCCATATCACAATAAACATACACATACTGGTGTCAACAACTGTTAAATCTATTAAATGTTATATCCTTGCTATATCTTTAATGTTCCCACATATAGGATTGTTGGATACTGAATACATCAAGCCTAGTGAGGCTGTTTTACATTATTCTTACTCTTGTATTACTGTTAGACAATGCTTTGAAACTGCTTTTGGGAAAAAACTGTAACCTGTGTAAGATTGTCTCTCTCGGACAGGATAACGCAAGATGAAAAAACAAAGACAAAGAACGAGCCTGTTGAATGCATGAGGGAATTGTATTCACATGAAAGTATATACATTTATTTTGACAATTGACATATACACATTTATGCATATTGCTTAGAGATTAACATGGTGTTATGAAATGTATTGTTTGAATTCAAGACATATATGAAGTGCTTGTAACTAAATGTATTTGTTGAAAACCTAATTGGGTGACCAAGTAAGGGTCAAAGTCAGGACACGTTGAAAAGCGAAAGTGAAAGGTACTTTCCACTTGGTACATGTCAGGACATGTCAACAGCGAGGGGTGCTGGGGGCATGTCAAGACATAATACCAGCAACGGAACATTAGAGAAGGAGTCTAAGCTCGACCAAGTTTATAAAAGCCTCACACCCAAAATGCACGGGGCTCTCTTATCTATTAGAGGATAGGGAGACGCACACTCTTTTTCTCTCGCATGCTCACAGGAGGAATTAATCAGGCTACTTGGATTGCTTGTCTATCTTTTGGGATTTTCCTCTTTAGTTGGGTAAGACTTAAAGAATATTATAATAAGGTAATTAAAAGAACCGCCATCGACATTGCTTGGATAGGGAGAAGGGCTAGTCAGCTGTTCAGAGATTCTTATTATCCAAAATACCTTATTATTAATTTGGCTTAGAGTTCTGTAGGACTTGATCACCCTTTAAAGCTCACTCAAAAGGTTATACTAGTGTTATGATTTTATATTTTTATCTTTTCAATTTCTTTTCATTTTTGTTATTATTATTACATACCCTTGCTGTCATTTTATTATCATTGTATCTTTTGTTAATCACCATATTAAAAATTTCAATTTAATTATTTTCTATCTTTGTCATTCTTATAAATATGAGTATTCTCATACCTCCCATTCAACCTCTTATAAGTGAATGAACGTCGACGACACTAACACCACCGTGTCGTAATATTATCCCCAAAAAGTAACTCATAGATATCACTTCGGCTTAATACCAAAACAAATCCGTACGGTCCTAATAAGGATTGTTAAATTTACTAGGTCAAATAACAAGTGCAAACGATTTTTAAGGGATGAAGGTGCTGTAAAAATGGAGTACTCATTTTAATTACCCTTTTACTCGGTACGGTTACTCATCAAGGGGTGATTAGTGAGGGCAGATCAGATTGGCGCCGTAAAACTAAAGGCAGTTAGCACACCTAGGCGAATTCATCTCGACACCGGCTTAATAGCTCCTCGTCCCCTTGCGCTTACGGTGTTGGTGCCGGTAAAAGGGGAAAAGGGGGAGCTTGACCCTTTAAACGGAGAGTCGGTCAGGACAATTCTCCCGATTAGTCCTGCGGGTAAGCGGAATCTGACAGTGTTGATGGAGCAGTACAGAGAAGGTCAGAAGGAGCTACATTGTGTCTTTGTAGATCTAGAGAAAGCTGCTGACAGAGTACCCAGAGAGCAACTGTGGTACTGCATGCAGAGCTCTGGAGTGGCAGAGAAGTATGTCAGAATAGTTCAGGACATGTGACGGCAGCAGAACAGTTGTGAGGTGTGCTGTAGATGTGACAGAGGCATTTAAGGTGGAGGTGGGACTGCATCAGGGATCAGCCCCGAGCCCCTTCCTGTTTGCAGTGGTGATGGATGGGCTGACAGATGAGGATAGACTGGAATCCTCATGGACCATGATGTTTGCAGATGACATTGTAGCAGCAGGGAGCAGGTGGAAGAACATTTAGAAAGGTGGAGGCATGCACCGGAAAGGAGAGCAATGAAGATTTGCCAAAGTAAGACAGAAAATATGTGCACATATGAGAGGGGTGGAGGAGGAAGAGTGGGGCTACAGCGAGAACAGATAGCGAGGGTGGAGGACTTTAAATACTTGGGGTCAACAGTCCAGAGCAATGGGGAGTGTGATAAGGAATTGAAGAAACGGGTCCAAGCAGGTTGGAACGGGTGGAGGAAGGTCTCAGGTGTATTACATGACAGAAGAGTCTGTTAGGATGAAGGGCAAACTTTATAAGGCAGTGGTGAGGCCAGCCATGATCTTTAGATTAGAGACAGTGGCACTGAACAGACAACAAGAAGTTGGAGGTGGCAGAAATTAAGATGTTTAGATTCTGTCTCGGAGTGACCAGGTTGGATGGGATTAGAAATTAGTTAATCAGAGGGACAGCCAAGGTTAGATGTTTTGGATATGCTTTGATGCTTTGGACACGAGAGTGAATATATTGGTAGAAGGATGATGAGGATGAAGCTGCCAGGCAAGAGAGCTAGAGGAAGACCAAAGAGAAGGTTGATATATGTAGTGAGGGAAGACATGCGGGCAGTTGGTGTTAGAGAGGAGGATGCAGGAGACCGTAACGGGACAAACTGAAAGAAAATAAGAAGAATATTTTTGCGAACTCCCCATATTTAATCTAAAAGAATTAATGACTGTTGACACACATGATGATTAAAAAAAAATATGACTTTCTTTTGTAGTACAGATAAAACAATTGTGGCCCTAATCAAAGTTACCCATCTTCGATATTCAAACTTGAGAAGACAGCTCAGTTTCTTTCAAATCAGGGCTGTACTTTAGGTTTAAGGGGTAAAGCCATGGATCACTGTCAGATTGTTTCAAACATATAGCTCACTGTGAACTGCGCATATCCAGAAATTATTTCCCTGACAATGTAACAGTATAGTAGAAAAGTGATCGACACACTGCTTTCTCTAAGAATCTTGTACTTTTGTCTAGGGAAATGGAAATGTGTTAGACACACTGAAAAACCAATCTCGTTTTTCATAATCATGCCTGGGACTCCACCCCCCCCCCCCCCCCCTACCCTACCCCCAATCTCCAACTGCAGGATTGACATTAAACCCCAAAGCAGCATGATTGGCTTTAGTGAGATGTGCACCCTATCAGACTTGAGCCTTTCTGCAAACCACCCAAACACACACACACACACACACACGCTCAATTTGATTTCTGATCCGTTAAATATAATTCCAAAAATATGTACTTGTATCTCAGTGGATTTCAAAGATGAATCTCAATTAGTTAAAGCAAATTTTTTTTTCTGGCTTTAAACGTTTTTTTTTTTGATAGTGTATTGGCTTAAGAGAAATTATTTTTAATTGTGGTCTTTTTAATTATATTTCCTCCATGTTGTGCTACCTAATCAACTTTATGTAAACTACTAGTGACCTGTAAAACCCTATGAAGCATATATTCAATTCATCCACAAACAACAATTCCAATGAATTTGGGGCAATGTGTGAAATTCAATTTAGAATTTAATACAATGATTTGCAAATCCTTTTCAAACTATATTCAATTGAATACACTACAAAGACAAGATATTAAATGTTCACACTGATGAACATTATTTTGTTTGCAACTATTCTCTTATTTTGAATTTGATGCCTGTAACACCTTCCAAAAAAGTTGGGATGGGAAAGAAAAGACTGGGAAAGTTGAGGAATGCTAAAAAAACAACAACACCTGTTCGGAACATTTCACAGGCCCATAAGGCTCACTTGTCCACAACCAAGGATGGGACAAGGTTCACCACTTTGTGAACAACTGCATGAGCAAATAGTCCAACAGTTTAAGAAGATTTCTCAATGTACAATTGCAAGGAATTTGGGGATTTCATCCTCTAAGGTCCATAATATCAAAATATTTAGAGAATCTGGAAAAATCTCTGCACATAAGTGGCAAGGCCGGAAAACAACATTGAATGCCCGTGACCTTCGATCCCTCAGACAGCACCGCATTAAAAAACTAAATCATTGTGTAAAGGATACTGCAGTTTGGGCTCAGGAACACTTCACAAAATAATTTTCAGTTAACACAGTTCGTTGCTACATCTACAAATACAAGTTAAAACTCTACCATACAAAGTGAAAGCCACATATAAACAACACCCAGAAATACCGCCGGCTTCTATGGGCCCAAGCTCATCTTAGACAAACTGACGCAAAGAAGAAACGTGCTGTTGTCTGTCAATTCCACATTTTAAATTGTTTTTGGAAATCATGGACATCATATCCTCCAAGAGGAAAAGGACCATCTGGATTGTTCAAATCAAATCAAATTTATTTATATAGTAATGTTTAGACATTAAAATGTGTGAAAGAATTATAGTTATCATGTTTAAAGCATGTTCATATTTTGTAGAAATTCGCCCACTCAGATGTGTGGACGAGACAAGGAAGCTGTCTGGTTCACCCTTACTTAACCTGTATGGTTCACCCTTATTTAACCTGTCTGGTTCACACTTCCTCCACAAAGACGTGTAATTATGCTGACTGCTAAAGAAAACTGTCAAAATAACAGGAAACGATCTAAGCATTTTTCCGGTGCACCTGCGTATCCACTGTGTTGCATGCTGCTTTGCTTAAAATAAATAGCGGACGAGGGCAGCACTTCTTTGTCAGTCTTGGTGAGCACACTCAGCCAGTGAGTTGCTCTGCTGTCCCTCGCGAGCAGAAAAGACAATCTTGGTTGGTGTGAGTTCATTTCGATACAGTCCTCAGGCCTGTCTCAGTTGTTTTGAAGAAACTTCTCTGACATTCTAAAACTTGGTCCTTCGAGCCGGATGACGACGTCTTCTCTTCGGTGGATGATCGACGACAACTGAAAACGATGCACCGTCCGAGTCTTCGGGAGATCCGGAAAGTCCTCTTTTCCATGAGGCCAGTCCTCGGACATCTTCCACCGGGAGAACACAAACGTCATCCTACGAATTGCATCTCGACCAACGGAGAGATTGTCACAGGTCAGTGTTTGTATAACACAGGGAAAATAGTATAGAACAACTATTGTTGACGAGTATATTTCCTATTATCAAAAGAAAATAGTACAGAATAACTATTGTTGACTAGTATATTTCCTATTTTCAAAAGAAAATAGTACAGAATAACCATTGACGACAAGTATATTTCCTATTTTCAAAAGAAAATAGTACAGAATAACCATTGTCGACTAGTATATTTCCTATTTTCAAAAGAAAATAGTACAGAATAACTATTGATGACTAGTATATTTCCTATTTTCTGTTTGTATAACACAGGGAAAATAGCACAGAATAACTTTTGTCGAACGGCTAGTATATTTCCTATTTTCCCTTTGTATAACACAGGGAAAATAGTAAAGAATAACTATTGCCGACTGGTATGTTTCCTATTTTCCAAAGAATTAGATAGAAAGAAGATCGTTACTTCCGAAGAAAAACTTTGAGTTTCAGGACACAGAAACTGATCAATCTGTGAGAATGAATGTGTACAAGAGTGAATGTCCAAAGTTTGGGAAATCTAAAACTGACCAAGGGTTGTGAGTAAAAACACCCGGGAATACCCGCTCCGAATTGGGAGTAGAAGCTTGGTATTCGACCCGAAGTCAGGCACCTTGAATTTTTCCCGAAACTGAGGAACCATATCTAGATTTTTATAAAAAATAAGACCGTCAGAAATGGCGGCAAAGTTAACCAAAAAATCAAATTGTCCATTTTCCAAGGCTGAAGTAAAGGAAAAGTGCCGTTTGGCTGAAATTGATTACAAAGGTACAACACAATACACCGGAAAATGGCAGAAAAAGTACGGATTTTCTGGAAATGTAGACAACTGTGAAGAATTGGACAAACTTCTCAGTAAATTATCTCTCAAAGACAGACAGAAGAGAAAAGACAACACCCACGGTAAACAGTGGTTTTGTTGTAAGGCCCTTATTGATAGGGCTAGACAAATTCAAAGTCGTAAGACTGCAGAAAAGAAAAAGAAAATGGACGATGACTTGACCACCACCGTCGCTAATGCAATTAATCAAGAACAGACCGTGACACAAACATCACCACGTCACGCTCCAACCACAATCGCGGAATCTGACAATATGATACCAAAGGCACCCAAACAAAATTTATATCCGTCTTTGCCATCATATTCTCAGGTGACAGGTAAATTGCCTGACGAACAAACAAAACAGAAGGAACCATGCGAACCAAATCATAACATTAGTCCTTATCAGACCCGGTTGAAGGGAGTCGTGGGCCAGTGGAGACGTTCTATAAATCCGACCACTCCACTAGTTCCAGACATGAGTCATCACTCCTATGAAAATTATCAAGTTCAGGCCTACCCAATGGTAGAAATGCCTGTCCATGGTAATGACCCCGTCTTTGTGTACAGACCATGGACCCCAACCGAATATAGAGACATTGCAAGATCACTCCCAAATCCAAATAATGATTCGGTTAACGAAATGACAGACATGGTTCACAGTCACCGCCTGAATGCAGGGGAAATGTTGAAACTATTGGCATTAACAAGCAATGTCTTTTTCATGGACGCCCCTGCTTATTTCAGCAAGACGATGACAAACCACATTCTGCATGTGTTACAACAGCGTGGCTTCGTAGTAAAAGAGTGCGGGTACTAGACTGGCCTGCCTGCAGTCCAGACCTGTCTCCAATTGAAAATGTGTGGCGCATTATGAAGCGTAAAATACAACAATGGAGACCCCGGACAGTTGAACAGCTGAAGCTGTACATCAAGCAAGAATGGAAAGGAATTCCACCTACAAAGCTTCAACAATTAGTGTCCTCAGTTCCCAAACGTTTATTGAATGTTGTTAAAATAAAAGGTGATGTAACACAGTGGTAAACATGACCCTTTCCCAGCTTTTTTGGAACGTGTTGCAGCCATAACATTCTAAGTTAATGATTAATTGCTAAAAACAATCAGGTTTATCAGTTTGAATATTAAATATCTTGTCTTTGTCGTGTATTCAATTTAATATAGGTTGAACATGATTTGCAAATCATTGTATTCTGTTTTTATTTATGTTTAACACAACGTCCCAACTTCATTGGAATCAGGGTTGTATTAGGGGCTGGTCTAAAGCAAAAAAATGCCATGACTGATTTTTTTGGTCTCAGTCCAGCCCTGCAAGGTATGGACCAGTAAAATTTAATTATACCAATTTGACTACAGTTTCATATCATTTTACTCCCCCTTGTTAAGTACAAAAGGAAAATTGCGCTGTTATGAATATTTGATTGTTTTGATGAGAGGAAAGAACAGAATGAGAAAGCAGAAGTATTTCAGATATGTTTGTCCACTCTGACAAGGTGTCTGACCTTCAAGACTAGAAGTACACACGTGCTATTCAACCCACACAAAAATGTTCACATATTGAATTCCAGTCTATATTTTGGTATGACTTTTACCTGAGGCCCTTTTGCGTGCATTAAAATTATATTGATTCGTAGACCACGCTCCAGGATGTGCCGTTCTAAACAAACAGTATAAAAGCACACATACTCACTGTTATATTAATAAGGGACTTTAAGAGGCACAATATCAATAAATAAATCCCCAAGGTAATTAAAAATCAAGCCACCAACCTTCTGCATGAAGCCTTTCCTTACTAACAACCCCCTGTGTGCTATCAGTTAGGAGAACGTTATTAAAAACCAAATGTTAATAGATTGGAAATCTGCTAAAATGTGTTAAAATTCCATTTGTTTAGATAGTAACTCTATATAATCACATCCTTCTATTCCCATGACATTCAGAATTCTTGGGTTGTTGGTTGACTTTTACGTTGTTATAAATGTGACTTTGTAGCTGAGGGATGGACTGCATCATCACCAAAAGTAAGAGTTGCAGTTTTCCGATTTTAAATCATTCTTCATTACTGAAACTCATGTATTGATCAAGTAGCACGGTATCCATACAAGCTACATCTTCTCAAGGAGAGTGCAGCGTTTATGCTGATGCCATCTCCATACATGAACTTTATTTGTACAGAATGTGCGGGCAGAAGCACTTATTGTGGTACCAGGTTCCAATCTTTGAGCTGATGCATTGGACATGTCCCCTGTATATCCATAAAGAATGGTTGAGGAACTTATCTGTATTCTTACATTGTGTTGTGTTATATGCAGAGGGGGTTGATTGCTGGGTCTGTTAAAGATGCTGCATGCTAATCACTAACAATGCAAAATGTTCTTGTGGCACAATGGATATGGATTATATGCCCGACAGGCCCATTTTACTTTGCATGCTAACATAATTACTCTACCATCTCAACCTAATTGTCATACAAGGCCAGGCTCTAAAGCGATTTTTATGAGTTATCTGTCCTCTGACGTTGTTGGGGTGTTCCTTCCCTAAAACCCCTTGTTTTGAATTAGCCGGGTGGAAGAATGGGCTGTTATATATGATGCATGCATCAAATCTGCAAGGCCATATTGTTGTTGTTGTTTTTCAATATTGTAACAAATGCATTTTTCAGCTAGTCTAGCTCATCACCAGCATTGAGGGAAAAAAGAGCAATGCATGGGATATGGGAAATAGATTCATGAATGAGTGATGGTCTAAACGCATCATATGGTGATTGCGATTGCATTACATAAAAATACACACAAGGGTGGTCAAATTAGTTTTGTAATAAACAGCTGTTGTTTTTACATAGATCAGTTGAGACATAAAGAGTTTTGATTAACACACAAAGACAACAATTTAACAAAATGGTTGTCATTGGGGGTGCAGTTTGCAGTGGTGTAGAACTGCACTACACAAAATTCACACTGCTCACAACAAGTTACGTACTTTTTATGTAGTTGTCTTTCAGGTGAAATTTCAGAATGAACCAAAAATACATACATTACAATTGCACAACTTGCTGTTCTGAACTGAATGGCAAAACTCACAAAGGTGTTTGATCGATGACTCGACGAATACATTTCCGAGTTCATTCAGAATGGGTATTTAAACAGTACACTAGCTTCTTCCTGCTCTTTGACATCATGAGAATAACACGACACCTCACAATTGGTAAACAGTATCTCGCCATTGCGAAGCTTTAAACAGGATGTTGGATGTGGGGGTGTGTATATCAGAGGCTACTGAGTTTAGAGTATCAGAGTGTCACCAGCAGGTTGCAACAGAGAAAAGTGGTAGCAGGAGGAAATTAATATTGTCCTTTACTAAAAGACTACTGAGAATATTACAAGTTAGTACAAATGATGAAAATGAACATATTTAGCCAATGACTACGCTTGGTTCACGTTTAGTTCTAAAATAAAAATATAATCTCTTCATGGACGGACGTCTCTGAATTTGAAAGCAAGTGATTTTGGAGAGAAATATCTGATGTGTGTGTGTTCACACACACAAATGAGAACCATAAACCAAGAATTGCTGCAGTTATGGCCTATTTTTCAAACAAATTGACTACCATTACCGTCTAACTAACTGTGGCGTGTGGTGCAGTAATCATAAAGCCATTTAGAACTAGACAGCAGTGATGCACACAGGCATTCCATTATTTAAGTGATCTCATTAGAAATAACACTGCCGTCATAACCGACGGCTGCTCATTCATTTACTGAGCCTTTTTTGCAATTGTAAAAATCAGCAGGTGTACGGTTAAAAATACATCAAGAACACATTTTGTTGTTTCTTGGGCTCTCATTGAGGGCGGCACGGTGCAAGAGACTTCAGCATACTCACAGTTGGGTTCACTGAACAATCTAAATTGTCCTTTGGTGTGAATTAGTGTTGTTTTGTTTGCAAACATTTCGTTCTAAAGAACGAGCCTTTTATTGAACATACTGAACTGAATTAGTTTATGATTCAAGTTTTGAGTTTGGCCGCCGCCGTGAGAGAGGAGCAGAAACGGAACTGCTGAAGTGTTCTGTCACTCACTTCTGAATCTTCCAATGAGCCGCCAGTGTGCAGGCAGGGGCGGGACTTGACTAAACGTACGGCCATGTGATTTGCGATTTGCCAGCGTTGTCACTCACTTCAGCGAATGACCATTGAGCAGCCAGCATCAGGCAGCACTGTGCAGGCAGCAGAGGGGCGAGCTGAATGTACTACTGAATTTAATGTACTATTGAACCGGATGTCATGATGAATTGAAAGTACTGTTAGCCACAAGTGATACATTCGTTGAACTTCTTCGTTCGTGATCCGTTAGCCAAGAGTGACTCATTCGTTGAACTTCTTCATCCGCGATCCGTTAGCCACGAGTGATTCGTTCGTTGAACTTCTTCGTTCGTAATGTCTTTCTGTGTCTCTAATGTGATTATTAAAGCTTTTTGTTTAATAATAATAATAATAATACATTAAACTTATATAGATGCTTTCCACTAATCAGGTGACAACAACAGTATGGTGAGTGAACAGGAAGCCCGGGTGCTGGTGTCAGCGACTGTCCACCGCGGTGGAATGCATACAAGTCTCGCCGGCCGGCGGGAACCTGTGTGGCTGTAGAGGGGACGCGGAAGGATGTGTGCGGTAGCTGAGCTCGCCGCACGCATGTTCACTAGTCACAACCGAAGCCAGGTGTTCAGGAGCTTGCTGAGAGCGAGAGATAGGTAGGTGACAATTTAGCTTGTTTTTTATTTATTTATACTTTTTTAAATCTCCCTGCCTTTCCTCGTTTACAATACGTGACAACAACAACAACGTAGAGTCCTTCAGTGAACATCTCTGTCGGACCAATTGCACATTATTTGTGCACTCACTGTAGTAGTCTCACCACTCTGCACTATTTGCATATCTGCTGTTGACCAATACCGGCCTTTCATGTGCTTGTGATGTATCTGCACCATTTGCACAATTGACACTTCTAGATTATTGCACTACTAGTCACCTTAAACATCTTAAATTTCTTGAAGTCTCTGTGCCATTTGCACAATGGGCCCTGTACCAGATTATTGTTCTATTAGTCATTTCAAACTGCTCTAAATTCCTAAAGGACTCTGCATCATTTGCACAATAGTTAAAATATAAAAATAATAAATTGGATCGGCATTACCACATTCCCGGTAACCTTTCATTGCTCAGTGACTCCCCATGCTGTGTTGTTATGTTTTGATGTCTCAAAAGTATTTTCTGTCAAATGTTGTCTTCTGTTGTCGTACTGGAGCGGCTCCAACTACCGGAGACAAATTCCTTGTGTGTTTTTTTTACGTACTTGGCAAATAAAGATGATTCTGATTCATCTTCTTAACCAACTGATTCAGTGCACTCAAAAGAACTGCCCTGCCCATCACTTGTGTGAATGTGAGTCTGAATGGTTGTTTGTCCATATGTGCCAACGATTGGCTGGCCAACAGTTCAGGGTGTATCCCGCCTTTCACCCAAAGTCAGCTGGGATAGGGTCCAGCTGAATCGGAACCAGAGTGTGTCTAACCAGTCCAGAAAATCGATGGATGGTCTCTTATTATAATTGCGTCACTCTGGCATCGTCCTCACACAAGCAAAAAAAGTAAGAAAATGCACCATAATGTCTCCCTCTGTCGTGAAATGTGATCGCAGTGTCATGTAAAAGAGGGTTATTTGTGTGAAGTTAAAGTAAATAGAGGTCCATCCATTCATCCATTTTCTGTACCGCTTACCCTCACTAGGGTCGCGGGCGTGCTGGAGCCTATCCCAGCTATCTTTGGGCGAGAGGCGGGGTACACCCTGAACACCCTGAACAGTAGATAGAGGTGAAGTGAAAAAAAATATCAGGAGGCAGATACTGTATCTGTAGGAGTAAAACCAATTCCATTCCAATGTAACTTAATTTTGAGCATTTTCTTTTAATAAGCCAAATTACTAAGCCTTACTGCTGTATATGTGCTTTCCACAACAGTGAGGTTAAAACCATTTCGTTAAAATGCAACACAAATTTAAAACTCCAGTTGTGTAAAATAAATTAACTCTAAGAACTAAAATAAACTGTTATAACAATAAAAAACGAAACAAAATAATAAAAGTCAACATCTTCAACTGTGGTAAAAGCCAAAGAAAAAAAAGTGGACGATAAAACATGAAGTGAACCACTCTGAGGTGCAGATGCAGCTCACATTTGGGGCAGCAACTGAAAAGGCGGAGTTCACTATACATTTTCTCTCTCTCTTTGGAAAAACAAACAAGCACTTATCTTTCTGCCTGAGGGAGCATCCAGTGGTTAAGTTGGCTGGAGCAGGTTGGACAGATACATTGGGGCGAGACCATAGAGGCATTTAAAAAGTTAAATGAATACGGAAATGAACTGGGGGCCAACACAAAGAAAGCAACCATTATACATGTGACAGATGAAATGAGAAAAAGTTTAGATGCTAATTAAAAGTAGACATACAGGGATTTATTCATTCTAATTTTAGCCAGTATAGGCCATAATCTCCCAAATGTGTAGTTAAGAAAAGAGGAGCAACTGCTATAGCCCTATACAGACCCTTTCCAAAAAATTTGAATGTCATGGCAAAGTTTATTTATTTCCATAATTCCATTCAAAAAGTTAAACTTGCATAGATTATAGATTCAGGGCCCAAAATCGAAACAATTTCAAGTATTTATTCGTTTATTTTTACATACTGTAATTTGGGCTTCCAGCTCATAAAACCCAGGATATGAGGAATTCCAAAATACTGTCATCCATCCATCCATCCATCGATTTTCTACCGCTTATCCGAGGTCGGGTCGTGGGGGCAGTAGCTTTAGCAGAGACGCCCAGACTTCCCTCCCTCAGCCACTTCATCCAGCTTTTCCGGGGGATCCCAAGGCGTTCCCAGGCCAGCCGAAATACATAGTCTCTCCAGCGTGTCCTGGGTCGTCCCTGGGGTCTCCTCCCGGTGGGACATGCCAGGAACACCTCACCAGGGAGGCGTCCTGGAGGCATCCGAATCAGATGCCCCAGCCACCTCATCTGGCACCTCTCGATGTGGAGGAGCAGCGACTCTACTCTGAGATCCTCCTGGATGACCGAGCTTCTCACGCTATCTCTAAGGGAGAGCCGGACACCCTGCGGAGGAAACTCATTTCGGCCGCTTGTATCCGGGATCTTGTTCTTTCAGTCACGACCCACAGCTCGTGACCATAGGTGAGGGTAGGAACGTAGATCGACTGGTAAATTTAGAGCTTCGCCTTTCGGCTTAGCTCCTTCTTTACCACAACGGACTGATACAAAGTCTGCATCACTACAGACACTGCACCGATCTGCCTGTCGATCTACCGTTACATTCTTCCCTCACTCGTGTACAAGACCCCAAGATACTTGAACTCCTCCACTTGGGGCAGGATCTCATCCCCGACCTGGAGAGGGCACGCCACCCTTTTCTGACTGAGGACCATGGTCTCAGATTTGGAGGTGCTGATTCTCATCAAAAGTATCATCAAATTACAGTCAAGAAATTACCATTAATTTATTATTTATTTCTCGGTTTTTGTAGAAAAAAACGCAAAAAGAAATTAGGGTCACATTAAATAAATAAAAATATGGTACTTTCAAAACGATATGTTAATCTTCAATACTTGGTTGGGAATCCCTTTGCTTTAATCACTGCCTCGATGCGCTGTGGCATTGAGGCAATCAGCCTGTGGCATTGCCAGGGAGTTATGGAAGCCCAGATTTCCTTGATGCTTGCTGTCAGTTCTTCTTTGTTTGTGGGTCTGGTGTCCCTCATTTTCCTCTTGATAATACCCAATAGATTCTCAATGGGGTTTAGGCAAATTGGCTGGCCAGTCAAGCACTGTGATGGCATGGGCATCAAACCAGGTTTTGGTCCTTCTGGCAGTATGGGCAGGGGCCAGGTCCTGCTGGAAGATGAATCTGCATCTCCATACAGATCCTCAGTTGAAGGAATCATGAAGTCCACTAAAACATTCTGGTCGACTGTTGCGGTGACCTTAGATTTAAGAAAGCAGAGTTTACCAACACCTGTACTGGACATTGCACCCCAAAAACCCTTGGACCTCTGGCTCTGAAGTGGCTTGACCCGAGAAACCCGACAGTTGTAACCCATCTTCCGGATGCGTCTGAATGTGGTGGTTTTTGAAGCTGTGACTCCTGCCTCATTCCACTCTTTTTGGATCTCTGCTAGATTCTTGAATATTCACTGTTTGATAATCCGCTGAAGCCCACGGTCATCTCTTTTGCTGGTGCATCTTCTCCTGCCACATTGTCCTTCCACTAGACTTTCCATTGATATGCTTGGACACAAAACTCTGTGAACAGCCAACCTCATTAGCTATGAACGTTTGTGGCTTACCCATCCTATGGAGGGTATCACTGATGAAACCTGTGCAGGTGCTTTGACTTTAGGAGATCATTAGTGTGTGATACTGAGTTTAAAACATGTATGGCCTGAAAGATTTGGTCTGATTTCTACACAGTATTAAAACATTTTTGAATTTCTGATTTAATCGGTTTTATGAGCTGGAAGATAAAATAAAAGTAAAAATAAATAAATAAACACTTGAAATTGTTTAAATTATGGGCTCTGAATCTATAATTTATGAAAGTTTTACTTTTTGAATGGAATTATGGGAATAAATAAACCTTTCCATGATATTACATTTTTTGGGAAAGGGTCTATTTGCTCCACCATTGCTGAAACTATCAGTCACAAATTATTTAGCTAAAAAGAGTGAGTTACTATTCAAAAATGAAAAATACAAATGTTGTCATGTTGGCCTTTCAGGTAGGAAAGTCATGGTAATTTCACAATGGATCTTTACGTGGTGTTGTAGGCAAGAGGTCGTGGACCCAAATGCAGGGAAGCAGGGAGGCAAGACGGAAGTGCAGGAGTCTCAATAAAAAGGATTTATTTCAAAATAAAAAGGCAAACAACAGACACGGAATAATCAAAAAATACTAAAAGTTAAAAAAATAAAAATTCAAAGTAACAAACAAACAATGGGAATAGACTCCCCACAAAAGGAAACACGAGATGACCCGGGAACCGTGAGTGACAATTACAATGGTCCATCACAAACTGATTGAAAACAGGGAACTAATTATAAGCAAACTGATGAGAAAACGTGGCACATCTGGATAAGACAGAGGCTGGAAAGAACTGATTGGTAGACACAAGGAACAGGGTTAACGAGAACAGGTGGAAACGAAAACCTAGCGAGCAAGGCAAGACATGAACATAAGTCACAAGAAAACAAGACATAACATGAAACAAAACTAAAAAAAATCTAAACCACAGATACACATATCATGACAGGTAATCCATGAAAGTTGACTCAAGTCAAATGCAACTTGTTGGTTGTTGCCTAATAATTTAAAGCACAGTGTACTTTAAAAATATTAACTCAAAATGACTATCAAAGATGTACATGTCATTGTCATTCCAAATACAACGGTCTGGTTTCAATTGATTTTTTTTGTGCATGTAAACCTAGTGACTGTGTCATTCCACTTGCCATTGATTGTTAGTGATTTTCATCTCTATTTTATCAGTATATATATATATATATATATATATATAAATGCAACCCTATGGGGGGCACAAGTCAGTGCAAACTGTAGGCCGGTCCCAAGCCCGGATAAATGCAGAGGGTTGCGTCAGGAAGGGCATCCGGCTTAAAACCTTGCCAAACAAATATGAGCGTTCATCCAAAGAATTCCATGCCGTCAACCTGTGGGGCGCCGTTGGAAATTCAGCTACTGTGGGTCGAAGTCAAAGAAGAAGAAGAGGTGGAAAGCGGGTTGTTCGACAGAAAGAAAAGAGGAAAGCACAGAGCCGAGAACTGAATGTGGGGACTTTTAATGTTGGGACTATGACAGGAAAATCTCGGGAGTTGGTTGACATGATGATGAGGAGAAAGGTTGATATATTGTGTGTCCAGGAGACCTGGTGGAAAAGCAGTAAGGCTAGAAGTTTAGGGGCAGGGTTTAAATTATTTTACCATGGTGTAGATGGGAAGAGAAATGGAGTCGGAGTTATTTTAAAAGAAGAGTTGGCTAAGAATGTCTTGGAGGTGAAAAGAGTATCAGATCGAGTGATGAGGCTCAAATTTGAAATTGAGGGTGTTATGTGTAATGTGATTAGTAGCTATGCCCCACAGGTAGGATGTGACCTAGAGGTGAAAGAGAAATTCTGGAAGGAGCTAGACGAAGTAGTTTTGAGCATCCCAGACAGAGAGAGAGTCATAATTGGTGCAGATTGTAATGGACATGTTGGTGAAGGTAATAGTGGTGATGAAGAAGTGATGGGTAAGTATGGCATCCAGGAAAGGAACTTGGAGGGACAGATGGTGGTAGACTTTGCAACAAGGATGCAAATGGCTGTAGTGAACACTTTTTTCCAGAAGAGGCACGGACATAGGGTGACCTACAAGAGCGGAGGTAGAAGCACGCAGGTGGATTACATCTTGTGCAGACGATGTAATATGAAGGAGGTTACCGACTGTAAGGTAGTGGTAGGGGAGAGTGTGGCTAGACAGGATAGGATGGTGGTGTGTAAGATGACTCTGGTGGTGGGGAACATGATTAGGAAGACAAAGGCAGAGAAGAGAACCATGTGGTGGAAGCTGAGACAGGACAAGTGTTGTGCAGCTTTTCGGGAAGAGGTGAGACAGGCTCTCGGTGGACGGGAGGAGCTTCAAGAAGACTGGACCACTGCAGTGGTGATAGATAGGCTGACAGATGAGGTTAGACTGGAATCCCCGTGGACCATGATGTTTGCAGATGACATTGTGATCTGCAGTGAAAGCAGGGAGCAGCTGGAGGAACAGTTGGAAAGATGGAGACATGCACTGGAAAGAAGAGGAATGAAGATTAGCCGAAGTAAAACAGAATATATGTGCATGATCGAGAGGAGTGGTGGGGGAAGAGTGAGGCTACAGGGAGAAGAGAAAGCAAGGGTGGAGGACTTTAAATAGTTGGGGTCAACCGTCCAGAGCAATGGTGAGTGTGGTCAGGAAGTGAAGAAACGGGTCCAAGCAGGTTGGAACGGGTGGAGGAAGGTATCAGGTGTGTTATGTGACAGAAGAGTCTCTGCTAGGATGAAAAGCAAAGTTTATAAAACAGTAGTGAGGCCAGCCATGATGTACGGATTAGAGACAGTGGCACTGAAGAGACAATGGGAAGCAGAGTTGGAGGTCGCGGAAATGAAGATGTTGAGGTTCGCTCTCGGAGTGACCAGGTTGGATAAAATTAGAAATGAGCTCATCAGAGGGACAGCCAAGGTTCGATGTTTTGGAGACAAAGTTGGAGAGACTTTGAGACTTCAATGGTTTGGACACGTCCAGAGGAGAAATAGTGAGTATATTGGTATGATGAGTATGGAGCTGCCAGGCAAGAGAGCTAGAGGAAGACCAAAGAGAAGGTTGATGGATGTCGTGAGGGAAGACATGATGGCAGTTGGTGTTCGAGAGGAGGATGCAGGAGAAGGAGGCTTACATGGAAAAGGATGACGCGCTGTGGCGACCCCTAACAGGACAAGCCGAAAGGAAAAGAAGATATATATATATGTATATATACGTATACATATATATATATATATATATATATATATATATATATATATATATATATATATATATACACACACACACACACACACACACCAATATACGGGATACATCTATTTAATGTAATCACGTTACATCTTTATCACTTTGTTGGCTGCAACAATATTTGTCTCAGGTTTCCACACCTCATCGTCTCACATGTACAGAAGGGAGAAATTAAATTAGTTGGCGTAATGAACCGAGATGCATTTCATATGAAATCTCTCTCTTCATTGTTCCCCAAGTCACTGAAGAGACTCATCTGTGCTGCATGCAATCCCCCTCTCACTTAAATTCTGGCCTTTTCCATGAGCTCTCAGGGGCCTCCCTTTACAAACATGACTCCTCATTGGAGTCCTAGATCAAACCTAAAAAGGTACTAAATAATACTTGGGACAGAGATACACTGAGCAAAAATATAAATGCAACACTTTTGTTTTTGCTCCCATTTTTCAGAGATACAATGAACAAAAATATAAATGCAACACTGGTTTTTGCTCCCATTTTTCAGAGATACACAGAACAAAAATATAAATGTAACACTTGTTTTTGCTCCCATTTTTCATGAGCTGCACTCCAAGATCTAAAACTTTTTCTACATACACAAAAGGCCATTTCCCTCAAATGTTGTTCACAAATCTGTCTAAATCTGTGTTAATGAGCATTTCTCCTTTGTCGAGATAATCCATCCCACCTCACAGGTGTGGCATATCAAGATGCTGATGAGACAGCATGATTATTGCACAGGTGTGCCATAGGCTGGCCACAATAAAAGGCTACTCTGAAATGTGCAGTTTTATCACAAAGCCCAAGTTCTGAGGAAGCGAGCAATTGGCATGCTGACTGCAGGAATGTCCACCAGATCTGTTGCCCGTGAATTGAATGTTCATTTCTCAACCATAAGCCATCTCCAATGGCGTTTCAGACAATTTGGCAGTACATCCAACTGGCCTCACAACTGCAGACAACGTGTAACCACGACCACGTGTAGCCCAGGACCTCACATCCAGCATGTTCACCTCCAAGATCGTCTGAGACCAGCCACCTGGACAGCTGCTGCAACAATCAGTTTGCATAACCAAAGAATTTCTCCACAAATTGTCAGAAACCATCTCAGGGAAGCTCATCTGCATCCTCGTCGTCCTCATCGGGGTCTCGACCTGACTGAAGTTCGTCGTCGTAACCTACTTGAGTGGGCGAATGCTCACATTCGATGGCGTCTGGTACATTGGAGAGGTGTTCTCTTCACGGATGAATCCCGGTTTTCACTGTTAAGGACAGATGGCAAACAACGTGTGTGGCATTGTCTGGGTGAGCGGTTTGCTGATGTCAACGTTGTAGATCGAGTGGCCCATAGTGGCGGTGGGGTTATGGTATGGGCAGGCGTATGTTATGGTCAAAGAACACAGGTGCATTTTATTGATGGCATTTTGAATGTACAGAGATACTGTGACGAGATCCTGAGGCCCATTGTTGTGCCATTCATCCACGACCATCACCTCATGTTGCAGTATGATAATGCATGGCCCCATGTTGCAAGGATCTGTACACAATTTCTGGAAGCTGAAAACATCCAAGTTCTTGCATGGCCAGCATACTCCCCGGACATGTCACCCATTGAGCATCTTTGGGATGCTCTGGATCGGCATATACGGCAGCGTGTTCCAGTTCCTGTCAATATCCAGCAACTTCGCACAGATATTGAAGAGGAGTGGAGCATCATTCCACAGGCCACAACTTGATCAACTGAATGTGAAGGAGATGTGTTGCACTGCGTGAGGCAAATGGTGTAACTGATTTTCTGACCCCCCCCCCCCCGAAACCCCACAATAAAGCAAAACTGCACATTTCAGAGTGGCCTTTTATTGTGGCCAGCCTATGGAACACCTGGGCAATAATCATGGTGTCTCATCAGCATCTTGATTAAGGAGCATCTGCAACATTTGCACAACCAACATTGTCCCAGATTATCGTGCTACTCGTCACTTTAAACTGCATACACTCCTTGAAGTCTTGGCGCCCTTTGCACAATGGTCATTGCACCGGACTATTGCAATATTAGTCATTAGAAACCGTGCAAAGTGCTAGAGGACTGCATCTTTTGCACAATTGTCAAAAAAAATAAATAATTGTACTGGCATTAGCAGATAACTATTAACCCTTTCTTGCTCAGTGACTGTTTTTGTCAATGTCTTTATGTCCAAAAGTGTTCTCTGTCAATTGACTGTCTGTTGTCGTACTAGAGCAGCTCCAACTACCGGAGACAAATTCCTTGTGTGTTTTTTGGACATACTTGGCAAATAAAGATGATTCTGATCTTTATATGCCACACGTGAGGTGGGATGGTTTATTTCGACAAAGGAGAAATGCTCACTAATACAGATTTAGACAGATTTTTGAACAATATTTGAGGGAAATTACCTTTTGTGTATGTAGAAAAGGTTTTAGATCTTTGAGTACAGCTCATGAAAAATGGGAGCAAAAACAAAAGTGTTGCGTTTATATTTTTGTTCAGTGTATATATAGTGGCATGAATGGAACTTAGAGTGATACATCAAATTAACAAATTTGATTCCCTCTTTCCCATAGGGCAATAGACCTAAATTCTCAGGTATTTTCAACTGCCCGAAGGGGAATGGGAAAGGGAGGAGCCAAAAAGTAAAAAGGAATTAAGTAAGACAGTGATATGAGTGTAAATGATATATGTAATTAATGACACACTCACTCGTAATTAAAACCTCTTAGTTCTCACTTCACAAGGTTGCAGCAGCTGGTAGACAAGGTTCTTATGGAGAGATGAGGGACATGCATTTTCTGACAGTATCGCACAGCAGCACCTGTTTTTGCCCACACCTGCTACTGCTGGAATCATATCTCATTAACTCAATGAATTAATATCATCCTCGGTCGAGGAGGAAAAGGATAATTTTCTCATCATAGTATGAAAAAGCCTTGTGCCACAGAGGTACTCCTATGTGCCAACTTTAAAAAATAAACAGGCAATTGTGTCATTCAGTCAGGCAAACATCATCTAAAAAAAAATGCAATAACTCGCATTGTGACTATTTCTTGAGTAACCTTGCTGCTATATTTTCTTGTAATCAACTTAAAAATCTCCTGAGTATAATGTATAGTTATAGTCAAGCTGCAAGTGCACAAATAACATGAGCAAGAACGCGCCAGAAGAAGGCAAAGGATAGAGAACAAAGGGAGTGGATAAAAGAGGCAGAAAAAGGAAAGTCAGCACACAAGAGGCATCATAACACAATTCCCCCAGATAATAAAAGCTACATGGGAACAATAAAGGGATATCAACTCACTCACTTGAAAAAACAATAGGAAACAGCCAGGGAGTGCCATTAAGAATTAAAAATTAATGTTGTTTCAATAGAATATTCTGTTGTCTTTAAAGAGAGTAGACTAGATGAAGCGTCCTGAGGGACATGCATAACAGGCACTTCATGAATGTTATCTCACTTCTCTGGCCTTCCACTAGTATCGTCCCTGCTCACAATCCTTCCTCGAGTTCCCTGCCAAAGTTCTTGCACAACACCACACACGCCTTTAACATCATTTATGTTCAGCAGCATTGACTTTTAAAAAAATAATTATGAATTATTATCGCATTCTAAAGTCTCCTAAAACATGCACACACGCATGCAGACACGCATACACACACACAGATACACACACACACACACACACACACACAGGACTGCGCTGAAGGAGATGCAGTTGAACAAATCAGTGAGAAGACCTCTAACAATTGGCAAGCACTTTATTAAGAGGCTATAACTTACTTTATGCTACTTATTTTTCTCACTTATATTATATCAGACATATCCCAGTTATTCTTAACTTCTTAACATCCTCTGCTTGGCCTTTTTGAGGATGGAGTTGATGTTAGTCTCCCACTTCAGGCCCTGAGAAAATTCCCAGGAACTTGGTCTTGACTATTGACACAGGACAGTTGGACAGCATGAGGGACAGCTGTTGCGAAGGACGTTTCCTGAAGTCCACGATCATCTCTACCATGTTGAGCTTGTTCAGCTCTCGGTTGTTTTGGCCGCACCAAAGCTCCAGCAGCTCCACTTCCTGTCGATACGCAGACTCATCACCGTCTTTGATGAGGTCAATGATGGTGTTTGTGTAGAGAGAGAAGAGCGGCGGAGAGAAAACACATGCTTGGGGGCCCCAGTGTTGTGAGAGTGTGGGAATCCCTTTCCAGTTTGTGTCAATTGTAATTTGTTTCGTTTTTGTTAATTTGTTTTGTGTTTTGTTAATTTGTTTTGTGTTTTGTTAATTTGTTTTCTGAAATGTAAGTGTTTTTTTGCACTTCCAGGCCCCCATATGTTGCCCCCAGCCTCACCTGCTGTGTCCTGCCCATGAGGAAGCCGTACATCCACTGGCAGATGGCAGGCGAGACGTTGAGCTGGAGAAGCTTGGAGGAGAGGGGTTTGAGGATGATGGTGTTGAACGCAGTGCTGAAGTCCATGAATAGGATCATTGCATAGGTCCCTGCGCCGTTGAGGTGTTCCAGAATGTAGTCCCGTCCCATGTTGACTGCGTCATCCACAGACTTGTTTTCTCGATAGACAAATTGCAGGGGGTCCAGCAGGGGTCCTGGGACGCTCTTGCGGTGGTCCAGCACGAGGCGTTCAAAGGACTTCATGACCACAGATATCAGGGCGACAGGTCTGTAGTCATTCAGTCCTGAAATTGCAGGTTTCTTGGGGACTGGTATGATGGTGGAGCGTTTGAGGCAGGATGGGACTTAACACAGTTCCAAAGATCTATTGAAGAGCTGTGTAAAAACTGTAGTGAGCTGGTCCGCACAGACTTTCAAGCAAGAGGGGGAAACACTCTCTGGGCCTACCGCTTTGTTGTTTTTTTGCTGGAAAAGATACATCTCATGTCCTGTTCATGAATAGTCAATCCAGAAGGGGGAGTCAGAGGTGTGATGGTGGTCGTCAGTGGTGGGGTGTGAAAGTGTCCTTTTCAAATCTGCAGTAGAAGGTATTCAAGTCGTCATCCAGTTCTTAATTGTTCTCCGCTTGGGGGATGATCACTTGTAGTTGGTCAGGGATTGGAATCCTCACCAAACTGACAGAGTTGTTTGCAGCAAACAGGTTTTCCAGTTTATCTGCATAGTTTCTCTTTGCCATGTTGATTTCCTTTGTCAGATGGTTTCTGACTTGATTGTACAGGGCTCTGTCCCCACTCCAATACGCGTCCTCTTTAGCTTGGAAAGGTTTGGCACTGAACTACAGCTTGTTATTGAACGTTCGAAATGTCTTTGTTGGTACACACACATCTTCACAAAAACTGATGTAGGATGTAATAGTGTCCGTATATTCATTCAAGCTGCCATTGGAAGTTTCAGAGATACTCCAATATGTGCAGTCTAAACAGTCTTGAAGTTTCATTTCATTAGCTTCATTGGTCTACCTCTTCACTGTTTTCACCACAGGCTTAGTACATTTAAGTTTGTGCCTGTTAAACAGTGATCAGATGAGCCCAATGCTGCACGGGGAATAGCATGGTACAAGTCCTTCAGCTTTGTATAGCAGTGGTCTGGAATGTTGTTTTTCCTGGTGGGACAGTCAATGTGCTGCTTGTATTTAGGGAGCTCATGATTGAGTTTTGCTTGTTAAAGTCCCCAAGAATAATTAGGGGTGCGTTTTCTCAAGCTCTTTTTCTTGGTCAGCCAGTGTTTGCAGTGCAGCCTTCGGGTCAGCCTGTAGGGGGATACCAACACCGGCGAGTATGAATTAAGTTAACTCGCGTGGAGAGTGGAATGACTTACAGTTCAAAAACAGCAACTCCAAGTCCAGGCTGCAGTGTGTGCTGAGCTCCATGACATCAGTACACCATGTAGGGCTGCATCGGTTGCCAAATACGGCGTTTGTCCTCTGACATATGAAAGCTCGTGTATACAGTGTGTTCAAATGGGTTTTGTTCTGGAAGTCCCGAACAAAATCTGGCACTCTTGAATGAAAATTAACATGCATTCATAAACCGCTCACAGACGCCAGATGACTGCATTCTCGATAACATTAATCAGACAGAAATTAACTAAGTTCAGTTCATGTTCGCCCAAAATATGAAGTAGTTCATGAACTTTCGTTCAACGGCACTCATAGTTAACAGAAACGCTCTGCAGAGCGAACGTTATGTGAGACTAACTTTTCTCACTGATATGCGCTATGTTAATTCTTCAATCGGGTCCCACGATGCGGTGTCTTCGGTGGAGAAAAAGGTCCGTGTTACAAGAAACAGGTGCTGGCCTTGCATTTTACTATGAATTGCTACCACACGTTCACCATTTCTGTTGTGCTTATTCTCTTCTCAACTCAGCCTCAAGTCGCATCTTTCCACTATCTTGCTGCTCCTACAACCGAGCAACTTACAAAGAATTCCGTATTCTACTTCCCATGCATCGGTGACGTAAAAGCGCATTGTTTCACATACGCCTCTTCGTGCTTGCGTCTTCGCGACCGTCTCCGCGGTAAAACTGTGATTTGCCGTTTTGCTTTTAAATGTGTTTTTCGAGGTGCAAAATGCTAATTTTAACTCGCAAACTGCGATGCGAGACTGCTTAATTTGAGCCGTGATTTAACAGGAATGTTGAATGATTATGACGTGCCACGACACATCTTTGCCACAGAAACAGGGAACAATATTTTCTCACGGGTTTACGTAGCACATCTACGTTAACAATTGTAAAGTATTGTAGCACGCCGAGAGGTTAGTTTGTTTATTATAGGGCAACAAGAAGTAACAAAAAATGACTTGGATAGCACTTCGATTGTGCCTCTCGCTCTAGAACCACACGCGTTTGAAGACGCAGCTGTAACATAGCATAAGGCCTTCCAATACTACACGCCAAGACATTAATCCTTTTATTTCAAAAAATTTACAAAAACCACTCTCAGAAAGCACCTAACATGTCTCTCGCGCTGCGGACTAAACCTTATCACAGGCATTTGATATCGACGGTTGTTAAGCCCTAAAATTTTAAATTCATTTAAATAAATTTCCACGTGACATTAGGGAGAAAAAATGTGACTTACATCAGTTCCAGACACCCAACTGACAAGTTATATTCAAGTGGCAGACGCCGAGTTGAAGTTGTCCAACTCCCTGGCAAGGAAAAACAATTCTCCACAGGGAAGAAAACATTGGTGGCTATCGGTACATTTCCCCCCTCTCTTTTCTGTCCTCCTTCCCATGATGCAACGCAGTAAAAAAAATAAAAATGTGCATTTACATTTTTAGTAAAAATGAAGGATTACAGTAATGCTTTATTTTTTTCGTTTGTTTTTGCCCCTATATTGCATTGCATACAGTAAAATGCTTCATAATTAAAAATACAGTATAATACTGGTCCAATCTTACAGGTAAGGCTTATGGTGTATGCTCACTATGGAAAATGCTTAACATCGCTTTGTGTCACAAAACTGAGATCGATTGTTACCGAAATTTATGTGGACATCTATGCTTTTGCCCACTTCAACCTCTCAAAGTATCAGAACGATCAACCCAATATTTTGGATTTTATGCACACTAAGCTTTTTTTCTGTATGCTCACGATATAGAAAAGCTTCATGTCGCTTAATGACAATCGTCACCAAAATGTATGTGGACATATCTACTAATGCCCACTTCAACCTCTGAAACTAGAACAATCAATTTTATGGGCGTTAAAGCTGCCGCACGCTGAGCGACGTAGCCGGACCCGACTGAACTATCACGCAGTGTGCATGGTTTAGCAACTGTTTTCATGAGTGGTCGATAAATCGGCCACGGTTTTGGAATTTGACGTCGCAGCTTACAGCCAATCAAAATGCGAATAAGCTTTCATTCACACTGAAAATACATTCCTGGGTTTTAAGCTTATTTGAATAATATACGCTACAATATAGTTGTAGTTATTGAATGATCCATCCATTTCTGTACCTCTTTTCCTCACTAGGGTCGTGGGAGTGCTGGAGCCTATCCCAGCTATCTTCGGGGGTGTGGCGGGGTACACTCTGAACTGGTCGCCAGCCAATCGCAGGGCACATGCAAACAAAGAACCATTCGCACTCACATTCACACCTACGGGCAATTTAGAGTCGTCAATTTACCTACCGTGCATGTTTTGGGGACGTGGGAGGAAACCCACGCTGGCATGGGAAGAACATGCAAACTCCACACAAGCGAGGCCGGATTTGAACCTGAGCCCTCAGAACTGTGAGGCACATTGGCTAACCAGTCGGTCACCATGTCACCTAATTTGAAACAGTATTTAAAAATAAAATATACTGTACATGTGTTTTCAGAGGCTATTTTTAAACAAAAAGCCTTCACTATTAATTTTTATGAAAGTGGGTCGCAAATTTGCATCAACAGGAAAATGTGGGTCCCAGGGTGACAACAGTTGAGAACCACTGGTTAACAGGCGAGCATGGACGTGCACAACTGAGAAAATAATTTTTTAAAATATTATATTTTTGCCTTCTTTTTTTTCTTCTATTGTTTAGGTGGTTTTACATGTAAAAGTGTCGCTCGCAAATTGTCAGTACAGTATTTATTTTTGTATCTAAAAGAACAGTGGATGCATATAGTTGTAGTTATTGAATGATGATTGTTAATATTAAAGACACATTGCATAGCAGTTAATTTTGTTTTATAGATGCCTGCATGCTTTGTCATTATGCCTGCCTGTAGGAGCCTCCCCTCTCCCACTGAGCAATAGTTCACTCATGAGTGTGCTGTGAGGCATGGTGGGTGGGGGTGTGAACAGTGATGGCGAGCTAAACCTGGGAATCAAAATTCGGAATCGTCTTTATTTGCCAAGTATATCAAAAACAAAATACTAGACAGAAATACGTCAAAGGTAATACAGAGAGTCACTTAACAAAAAAGGTTACCAATAATGTGATCATGCTGATACAATTACAGTTGTGCAAATGATGCAGAGTCCTCTAGCAATTTAATGGGAAGAGGGAGAAGCTGTTGGAATGTCTGCTTGCTTTAGTTTGCATTGCTCGATAGCGCTGACCTGAGAGAAAGAGCTGGAAGAGGTGGTGCCCAGGATGTGGAGGGTCCAAGAGGCATGCATCTTGTCTTAGTTCTGGCAGCGTGCAAGTCCTCAAGGCGTTGACGTTTTTTCCGGGAGTCCTGATTGTACGTTGCAGTTGGAGTTTGTCCTTTTCTATGGCAGCACCAAACCACACTGTGATGTACAAACACAGGACTGATTCGATGACTGCTGTGTACTGCCTCAACAGGTCTTGTGGCAGGCCGTGCTTCCTCAGAAGCCGTAGGAAGTACATCCTCTGCTGGGCCTTTTTGAGGATGGAGTTGATGTTGGTCTCCCACTTTAGGTCCTGAGAGACTGTAATTCCCAGGAACTTGAAGGTCTTGATGATTGGCACAGGCAGATTGCCGCGGAAATCATCTCTCGTGATTTGTCCGTTTTAGTCACATGCTGTGATGACGTATCAGCTTTCCCCTTGGTTCCTCAATAACGCCATCCCAACTTTCCTTTAGTGGCCGCACATACCACTTACGCCACCAACTTTTTGATCGATTTTGCAATATAATTAAACGCGTCATTTAGTCATCTAGGTCCTTTTGTACTAGCAGGCACTGTTCCACGGTCACCGTTGTTGTTGCTTTGTTCCTTGTTCCGGAAAGTAAAAACAGCTACCGGAATTGGCCATAAAATGCAGAGCAAAATCCACGCTGTGGTATCCTAGCTAATACCAGCCGTAGTGACACCCCCGACTTGGATGAGAACTGCAGCACATTTTCAAAATAACGCGCGTGGGTTGCGCTCGAGTATAAAGGCAAACTGCGTGCGGGATAGCCACAGCGACGTCAGCGCGGTCGCCGCCCACATGAGTATAAAAAAGCCTTTAAACAGGTCCACCATAAGAACCTTACACAGTACCGGTAAGTAGTTTTGCCAAGACAAGACAAACATGTATACAGTACACTGTTGCTGAGGCTTTGGCTATGCTGCAAAGTATGGACCATTGTGACTCAGATGGAGGGGAGAGTTCAGACTGTGACAATTTTTTCAGGTGATGACATGTTCCTGATGGGAGAGCAAAACTCCTACAGTGAGAAAGCACTTGAGGGGATTTTCTACCAACTAGCCCAGGAACTTTGAGTTCCTGGTAGAAAAAGGTTCCTGAGGCCCATGCGGTTTGCGTTTCCATCGCATTTATTAGTTAGTTCGTTATGTTCGTTAGATTCTTAGTTCAAGGTAGATTTAGCAAATGAGGCTGATGTTGCTAAATACTGACAGCTACAGGATCTAAAAATATGCTGGTATTTCAAGCTTCAAATTCATGTCTTATTTTATATCTTAATTTAAATATAAAATATTTTTTATATTTATTCATGTTAGGCAATTGAGAACTGATTGCCATTTGCAATGCCAATCTGGCTGCAGATGGTCTTCGAGGGAACGTTTTTTATTTATTTTTTCCCATGCCACTGACTGGAATGGACCATCAGAGCATCCCCCAGCGGCCAGCCTCACGGTGGTGTTCTCCTCTGGCCTGGTCGAGGAAGACACACACGCCCGCTTGGGCCCGGACCAACGCTCCTTTGTGGGACTGAGTGAGCCAGCGGTGGACCTTGCCGCCAGAGCGGCAGTGGATCGCGCCGCTGAGCCTGTGGCAGTGGCGGATCTCTCTGTGGCAAAGGCTGCTGCTCGCAGGGAGCCCAGCTTTGGCCCGGCAAAGTAAACTCGGTGAGCACAGAGTTTTTCCAGCCTGCTTCTTGTCCACCAAGTGCGGCTCAGCAGGAAAACGTAAAGATCGGTGTTTGGAAGTTTTGCCTTTCAATGTATTTTAATCCTCTTATTTTGAGCCTTGCGTAACGCTGTGAATGATTAAGTAAACGCCTACAGAGGCCTATCAACCAATCAACATTTGTTAGCACAGCCTTCCCCCTCAAAGAGTTTCTGGTAGTGCTAGGAAGACCCTACCTGACAGGAGGAACGAAATAATCCAGGGGGAACCTTCTGTACCCTGGTTTTTTTTTTTCAGTGGGGACACAGTGGGAACTCAAGCTACCGAGGTAGTTAGGGAAGTTCCTGCAAAGGATCCTGCGGTGGGAAAGCCCCTATTGTGGGTTGAAAAAGAAGTAGGGAGGCCACATCCTCATGGCCAACTAGAGCCATACAAATGTGAGGGAGTGCCAACAGATGAATTCAGAAGAACCGTCAAAACTTACTTTCAGAGCTTTTCGTCTTTCATGAGGTGGGACATCCTTGACGAGATCCAAAAGTCTACAGTTGCACATGGCAATAGGACAGAAGTGTGTTGGGACATGTTTGTCTATGAACTCACATTTATGTGCCCCTCACCCCCAACGCCCTTCCCTGACGAGAGCACTGCCTTGCAAGTAATTGCTTCATTTACAGAACAAAGGCAACCATTCACAGGTAATTTAGGATATTAGATAAAAACCATACTGTCAAGTGATGGCCCTGAGGTACAGATAGGGGGATCACTTCAAATTATGGCTCTCTGGGAGTTCTAGTGTAAATGAAGTGGCTCACCACATTCATTTTAAGGTATTTTATTTGCCCCCAGGTATGTAAGACACTGACAGAAAAGTCTCAACTTTGTTTTTGTTGTAAAGATGTTCAAAATATTTATTTGAATTTTAGTCATTCCAAAATGAACCTACACCTTGACATATAGTAAGGTCACCATGATATGTTACCATTGATATTTGATATTGATACTTACAAAAACATTGTTGTGGAATGTGATGGTACCACGCCGGTGGAGCATTTGGCTAGCACGTCTGCGTCACAATATTACATGCATACATACTTCATAATTTCAAAGTTGTGATTTAGCCATACAGTCAGTCATGCCTGATCGCCGGGGCTGGCATTATCGCAAAAGAAAAGCAGAAGAGCATCTTTTTTTTTTGGCTTTTGTTTTTAACAGTGCAACGCAGAGCATCAAGTAAACCAATCTAAACTCCCTTTGGAAAGAGAAAATCAATGTTTCTTAGTTAGGAAAAGAAAAAAATGACATAATTAAAATGCACTACAGCATCAGCAGCCCACAAAGAGCAGAGGTTAATGTTTTGCTCTGGTCCATGCTGTATAACGATTGTTCAAAACAGTTATACAGTATTTGGCAAAGAGCCAAACAAACCCTCAGGGACACATAGTGCTACTTCAAGTTTCATAAGCTCCTACATCATGCACAGTAAATGATGTGTTCAATGCATTAAGTATGGAGTGCATTTCATTACATTGAGCCTCCTTCGAGTGTGAAGAAATACTTTGAATGGGATTTCATACCAACTGTTCAATAGACTGCAAATCATATAGGACTATATGATTGTTATTTAATATTAAAGTTACTTCATTCATTTTATTTCAATTTTATGCCCTTTTGTGTCTTGAACCCATCCTGAACATACAGTTGTGCTCATCATGATTGGTACACCTTCATTTTTTGCATAACCTGTCTAATTTCTTCTGAAATAAATGGAAATGTGCTGAATTTATATCATCAGGGTCTTTTAATTGGAGGTCCAAAGTAATTTAACAAAGGAAATAGTTTTTTTTTCAAATTAGATATTGTAATTGCAAAGAAGAAAACATAAAACAGCATGTGCAGCAATATTGGCACCCCTCCTTAATATTTGTTGGCACACCCTTTGGGAGCAATGATAGCCTCCAAACATTTCTTGTATACATCTATAAGCTTTTTGCACTTCTCCGGTGGTATTTTCTCCTTCTCTTTCTTTGTAATGTATTCAAGCTCTTGAACATTTGCAGGATTCTTATCCCCAATGGCAGATTTCAGCTCCCTCCCACCCAAAGATTTTCAATTGGATTGAGAGCAGGACTCATTGCTGGCCATTTTAAAACAGTAATTGTTTTTCTTTACAACCATTCTTGTGTGCTTTTGGATGTGTGCTTTGCGTCTTTGTCTTGCTGTAGGACCCATGATCTTTACCTCAAACCAAATTTTCTTACACTGGGTAAGATATTTTGCTCTAAAATCTCTAGACAATTTTCTTATTTCATGATACTTATTTCATGAATTCAAGGCCTCTAGTACCAAGTGTTGCAAAGCAGCACCACAGCATTATGGATCCTCCACCATGCTTGACTGTTGGCAGGGTGTTCTTTCCTTAAAGGCTTTATTGTTTGTGTGCATTGCTAAAAAGCTCTATTTTTGTTTCATCTGTCCATAAATTATTGTTTATCATTTGCTATTTTGTATCGAACACGAGTTCACTATAGAAAAAAAATATTTTCCTTGATTCATTTATTCAAGGCTTTCATTGAGTTTACGAAAGAAAACAATTACCAATGGATAAACTTATATTGGTGTGGACTAATGGTGCTCCGGGTATGGTGGGGAAATACAGAGGATTTGTTGCCCTTCTTGGCGAACATGAAGAGAGACCCATCCTAAGTTTTCATTGCATTCTACATCGGGATGTGCTTTGTGCTCAAAAATGTGGCAAGCATCTTGGTGAGGTGATGTCTCTGGTCATTCGGGAGGTCAACTTTATTGTTGCATGAGCTGTAAAACACTGCAATTTAAAAAACTACTGAATGAAGTTGGGAATAATTATCCCGTTCTGCTTTTGCACAGCGTTAGTTCTCAAGAGGGAAAGTGCTTAGCCATTTTGCAGCTTGCTTGGCTTTCCAAGTGAAAAAGGAATACATGACCAGTGGATAGGGAAAGTCAATCGACAGGAGAAGAACCGTGGTCAACTATGGGTGTCTAGCAAGCATTCCAAACTATGTGGTGATCACTTCGAACCGGCATGTTTCGAGAAAGACTAGCAGAAAGCATTGGATACAGAGGTAGAGGCTGAAACCAGCTGCAGTGCCAAGTATTTTTCCTACGTCCATCGCGACCTCAACCGCCAGCAACAGAACTAAATCTCGCAGCTGCCACGGTGCCGCGGCTAAGCGGTGCAGACAAGAGGTGAGGATTTCCTTGTATATACCTACGACTCTATTATGGTTCCGATGCACTGGGGACGAGGAAAAAAAGACCCACGCAGTATTTTTCAGTACTATCGTCTGTACCTATATGACAAGGCAACAGACAGCAAAGACTTTCTGTGCGGCATGTTATAACGCTACTCGAGGCACACAATATATAGGAATACTCCATACTATGCAAAAGCTTGTGCCGTGTCACTGAAACATATATGAATATATAATACGTATAGTCATGCTAAAAAAATATTGGCACCCCTGGGGTGCCATTATTTCAAACCATGACTGTATAAACAGACATGCTTTTGACATACCGTCACATCGACCCAGTGGCCACTCTCTTTTTCTGTTGTACAGCTGCTACTTGGCTACGTCACTGTCAGGTTCCGACCTCGTGATCGGCTCAAACATGTACGGTTTGACGATGCCAAGTTCAGTGGGTGTGCCTGTACGACAAAATCCTCCAAAGGTTTTAGCTAAACTATAGTTGAAAACTTGCTGAAAGTTACATGCATGTATTACATGACATATAAACAATGCAAATATGAATTTTAACTGAGCCCATAACATCTTTGTTGTCTGACATTTAAGTTATTTTATATCGTGGATGTGACTGAACATTTGCATGAGCTCAATGTGAAAATGCAAGGCATTGGAAATCCAGTCTTATTCCTTCAACAAGCAGTGTTTGCATTTGAAAGCAAGCTGGGACTCTTTAATGTGAATATTGAAACGGTTTTAGGTATGCATGTGAGCAGTCATTCTCTAAAAAACATCAAGCCCAACCTACAGTCATGTTTAACGGATGGAAGCCATGATGAATCTTCACCTCACCACGTATCAACCAGACTACAAAGCTCTCAACAAAACCATGCAGCACCAGAAGTCACATTAATGGGAAGAAATATTTTATTTATTATTGGTTAGCTCAGTATGGCGTTATTAAAATGAATACATTTAAATAAATATAACTATGAAATTAATATAATTATAATTACATGGCATTCATTAAAATACATTTTAAAATACAGTATGTGGCTTTCAAGGCTCTCTTGGCCAGAATGTTTCCCGACCCCTGTGTTACTGAGGCGATAATCTGGGCTAGTTCGAAAATGTGGGGCTAACTATAAACTAGATGGTCTCCCAGTCAGAGGACACGCAGGAAGAGACAGGACTCGAATATGTGATTTAGCAGCCTTTACGTGCACTGATATTCCTCACATGAATACACATTGATACATTGTAGTGGTACTATTATTAGTATCAGTAGCATTAGGATTAATAGCAGGAATTAGGTACAGCTCCCAATATTATTACAAACAAATGAAGATATGATACCCAACCGTATTGGCAAGCACAAAGCAGGTAAAATCAAAACAAATCCACTCACCAAAGAAAAGACAGTGTAATGGCACATCTAGTGGCCGTAAAGATAACTACCACATAGTGACAACATGGAACCCAACGTAAATCCCACACCCTCCCCCACATTAACGCAACAATGAGCAACAATCATTGTAATATTAGGTGACTCAATAGTATCCAAATACCCAACCACACGCCCTGATATGAGCATATTAATGACTGCCAATGGCTGTGGCCCAATTTGGCTAACTAACCCGCACGGACAGCATGCTTATAAACTGTATGATACGAGCACAGAACATTCACTTTCTTTTGTGTCATTAACTCAATGCTGAAAAGAACATCAGTGAGTTGAGGGAATAATGGCCAATGAGGCAACAAGACACTTATTTTGCTGGATTGCTGAGATCGTACTGAACTTCAGAACTGGAAACAGAATTGTCCGTAACAACGCAATACAATGAACGTGACCTCAAGTTACTTAACTACAGAGAGGGCTAAGTCTTCAATACAGCTGCCCCCAAATGTGCTAGACACGTTTGCTTCCTCATAAAGGCTCCTCAAAGAGGATAGAGAGGAGTCTAATCTTCCCCAGATGGTAGACAGTCAACCACACTAGTGGGTCCTGAGTGACAGGAGGGGTGTAGACATCAGAATCAGAATCATCTTTATTTGCCAAGTATGTCCAAAAAACACACAAGGAATTTGTCTCCGGTAGATGGAGCCGCTCTAGTACGACAACAGACAGTCAATTGACAGAGAACACTTTTGAGACAAAAAGACATTGACAAAAAACAGTCAATGAGCAATAAAGGGTTAATAGTTATCTGGTAATGCCAGTACAATTTGTTGTAGTTTTTTGACAATTGTACAAAAGATGCAAAGTCCTCTAGCACAGAAAGTCCTCTACTACAGCGAGTGCATGAGTAATGTATAATTGGCCCCACAGAAATGTGACAACGGACTCAAGTCAAAAAATTGCCAGCATGTGGTAATGGAATTGTAGGTTAGGTGTTTAAGAAGTTGATCGCAAGAGGGAAGAAGCTGTTGGAATGTCTGCTAGTTCTAGTTTGCATTGATCGGTAGCGCCGACCTGAGGGAAGGAGCTGGAAGACCTGGTGACCGGGATGTGGAGGGTCCGAGAGGATTTTGCACGCTCTTGTCTTCGTTCTGGCAGCGTGCAAGTCCTCAAGGGTGGGTAGAGGGGTACCGACAATCCTTTCAGCAGTTTTGATTGTCCGTTCCAGTCGAAGTTTGTCCTTTTTTGTAGCAGCACCAAACCAGACTGTGATGGAAGAACACAGGACTGATTCGATGACCGCTGTGTAGAACTGCCTCAGCAGCTCCCGTGGCAGGCCGTGCTTTCTCAGAAGCCGCAGGAAGTACATCCTCAGCTGGGCCTTTTTGTGGACGGAGCTGATGTTGGTCGCCCACTTCAGGTCCTGAGAGACTGTAATTCCCAGGAACTTTAAAGTCTCGACGGTTGACACAAGGCAGCTGGAAAATGTGAGGGGCAGCTATGGCGAAGGATGCTTCCTGAAGTCCTCTACAGTCTTGAGCGTGTTCAGCTCCAGGTTGTGTCAGCCGCACCACTGCTCCAGCCGCTCCACTTCCTGTCGATATCCAGACTCGTCACCGTCCTTGATGAGGCCGATGACAGTCGTGTCATCTGCAAAATTGAGAAGTTTGACAGCCGGGTGCGCTGAGGTGCAGTCGTTCATGTAGAGAGAGAAGAGCAGCGGAGAGAGGACACAACCTTGGGGCGCCCCAGTGCTGATGCTGCATGTGGATGAGTTGGCCTCCCCCAGCCTCACCAGCTGTGTCCTGCCTGTCAGAAAACTGTAAATCCACTGGCAGATGGCAGGTGAGACGCTGAGCCGGAGAAGCTTGGATGAAAGGAGTTCAGGGATGATGGTGTTGAACGCTGAGCTGAAGTCCACGAACAGGATCCTCGCGTAGGTCCCTGCACTGTCAAGGTGTTGAAGGATGAAGTGCAGGCCCATGTTGACTGCTTCGCTTGTAATTAGTCAGCAATTGGAATGCATGCCAGACTGATTTAGAGTTGTTCGCGCTAAACTGTTTTTCCAACTTTGCTGCATAGTTCCTCTTTGCAATGTTAATTTCTTTAGTCGGCAGGTTTCTAGCGCGATTATACACGGCCCTGTCCCCGCTCTGATATGCGTCCTCCTTAGCTTGGCGAAGCTGCTTAAGTTTGGCAGTGAACCACGGCTTGTTGTTGTTGAAAGTGCGAAATGACTTTGTTGGTACACACACATCTTCACAGAAACTGATATAGGATGTGACAGTGTACGTATATTCATCCAGGCTGCCAGCTGAATTTTCAAAAACACTCCAGTCTGTGCAGTCTAAACAGCTTTGACGTTCCATCTTTGCTTCATTGGTCCTCTTTTTCACTGTTTTCACTGTAGGCTTCGCACATTTAAGTTCTTGCCTGTACGTCGGTATTAAGTGAATTAAGCAGTGATCAGTCGAGCCCAGGGCTTCACGAGGTATAGCACGGTATGCGTTTTTTAGCGTAGTATAGCAGTGGTCTAAAATTGTGCTTTCCCTGGTAGGACAGTCGATGTGCTGCTTGTATTTAGGGAGTTCGTGGTTGAGTTTAGCTTTGTTAAAGTCCCTGAGAATAATGAGGGGTGAGTCCGGGTGTTTTTTTTTTGTTCGGCGAGCGTTAGCAGTGCGGCGTTCGTGTTAGCTTGAGGTGGAATATAGGCGCCAGCCAGAATGAATGATGCGAACTCACGTGGCGAGTAGAATGGCTTACAGTTCAAAAACAGCGACTCCACATGCGGGCTGCAGTGTGTGCTGAGCTCTGTGACGTCCGTACACCATATTTCGTTGATATAGAAGCATATCCCGCCGCCTTTTGTTTTCCCCGATAACTCTGCGTTGTGGTCCACTTGGTGAAGATGAAAACCCGGAAGCATGACGGCGCCATCGGGTACAGCGTTGCAGAGCCAGGTCTCCGTAAAGGACATGGCGGCGGAACGTCCGAAGTCTTTACTGGTCTTTATCAGAAGATGAAGCTCGTCCATTTTGTTGGGTAGGGAGCGTACATTCGCGAGGTGGATCGACGGGAACGCCCATCTGTATCCTCTCTTGCGGAGTTTCACCTGGATGCCTGCTTGCTTCCCTCTGTGGCGTTGCCTCCGCCTCCGTGCGCCGAAAACCGCAGACGCCGCTCCGGTGAGTAATGCAGGGAAAAAACTGAGCGGATTTGCGAAAGTTGGTGAAAGAAAGTCCGGAGTAGCCTCCTTGATGGTTAGCAAGTCTCCCCTTGTGTAAGTGAGTCGTGTAATGTCTCCAAAGACGAACGAAAAACACAAAAGAGAGCGCGTAACCGAGGCGACCACACTGGTAGTTGCCATCCTGGAAGGACATGACCTCTAATGTCTTCATCAGCTGACCTAATACATCCGTCATCACGACTGTGGACCTTGGTCACCTGTCTAATGGGCCACAAAGCCCTGGGCAGCTGGGGGTCCACTACCATGACCAATGCTTTCTCTCGGAGCCCCAGGGGAACAGAATGCCATTTCTGTCTGATCTGCAGTGTAGGAAGATACTCCCTGATGTACCTGGACCAGAATTGGTCAGCAGGCACCTGGGAGAGCCGTCAGCACTTGGAATTCAGTATCTGTCTCAGGATACACAACTGGAGGGAGCGATCCAGCTGGTCACCTCATCAGCAGACTATTTGGAGTCACAGGGTCGACATCGGCCACGTCAGTGAGGACGTAGCCCAATGGTTTGGAGTTAAGGATAGACTGTACTTCCAGCAGGACAGTTAGCATGACATCCTCATAGAGTGGTTCGGCTCTGACACAGACGTACAGGGCGGTCTTCAAGGAGCGGATTTTACACTTCCACTCCCCGCCACAGTGAGAGGCCACAGGGGGATTAAAGCGGAACTTAATCCATTGACGTACAAGCTCTTGCTGTAGAGTCGGAGCTATGTTGGTGAAGGCCTCTTGAAGTTCACACTCTCCATCTTTGAAATTGGTCCCCCAGTCAGAGCAGAACAATGCAGGGGCTCCACGTCTGGCTATGAACCTAGAGCCATCAGGTAAGCATAAGCACCCATTCTTCTCTGAAGGTCCAGATGAACGTCCTGGGTTGTTTACCCCTTAAAAATTATTCCCCAGCATTTCTCATGACATCTGGCCACCTTGACCAACATTGGCCCAAAACAGTCTACTCACGTGGAATAGAAGGCTGGCTTGAACAGTCAAAGGCAGGCACCTGGTAGTGCTGCCATTTTGGGTTGGACAGCTGAGCTTTCCAGCATCGGCATTCAGCACAGGAGTGCTGGTCACTGCGGACTGGTTCTCTGCCTTTGAGGATCCAGAACGACGTCCGCAACTCAACATAGACCCGGTCTGGACCAGGATTGTGAAGGTTACTGTCGTATTTCTGGATGAGCAGCTGGGTGACCGAATGTGATGGGTCCAGAATAATTGGATGACAGACGGAGTCACAAAGGCCCCCTAAACACCACCTAATCTTATTAGGCCAAAGGACCTATCCAGTTAAGGTTATAAGGTAAGTGAGCAGCTCTTGGATAAGACAGGGTTTCCCTTAGGCTAGCAGCTTGCAGTCATCAGTAAATGAAATCACTAGCACTTGGAAGGAAATTGAGGAGCTCTGTCCATGGAGCTCCTGGGATCTGACTTCGATTAACTTCTGCCACATGTCATACACAGAGTCATTAGGGCTTGTAGGCAAGCTAACTGTCAGGGCACAGAAGGAAGTCTTGCGGCGCTCTGACAAATCTTAAAGTGACTCTGTATTAGGCTTCTCTGGCCAGACATTGGGGTCTTGTCTCGTCTCGTGTCTGTGAAATTCTGCTGAAGGCGTTCGATAGGGCAGGTGTGCTGGGCGAGGCAAAGATGGCTGGCTGTAAACTCACCTTTGATCTGGTAGTGCGAGGATTGGTTGGTGGGGAGACACACAAAGACACTGTGTACCCAGAAAGTACTTCAATGTCCTGTCTTACTGTGCACCGAAGAAGATTTTCCGGAATGCCCTTGTGGGCTCACCAGCACCATGCGGGACTGTCACTGTTTGTTTGGCAGTCCGACTGTCATTCCTCATACATGGTCTCACCCTACCTGTTTGTGTAGTGGTTTAACTGTCAAATCCCTGGCACCACGACTCATAACAAAGCTACTCCGACAGGTCACGGCGGGTGTGGCTAGTTCCTGACTGCTTAAACTGGTGTCGGCAGAAGTCAGCACGCTGTTCAGCGGGGAGCTTGCTTACTTAGCGTGCTACATGTGAGCCACACTTCAGTTCCATTTCCCCAACTGGATTGAAAGTCTGCAAGAGGCCCGTAGGGATTGTATCTGAAGGGAAAACCTCTGGAATGCTGCAATGTCACCACAGTGAACTTCAGGTGACTCCACACACTATTTTCCTCAGGGCAAGTTGGTGCGGTTATTCAAACTTCTTATTGAGGGTTGCCCTGGTGACAGTATATGGGTTGAGGAGTTCAAATGGGCATCAGCAATAAGCCTGGCTTCTTCCAACATGAGGTGGTCTACAAGTATCTGATAGCGAAAAAGCACAGTGGCGTTGGTTGGAAGCAGGTTCTCTAAAGCTATGTGCTGCCTTGCAAACTTACAGGGGTCTTGATTGCTAAACTAGGGAATGGTAGGGTTAGGAACTCTATCGAGCGGCTCAGATACAGCTGGTGGGACGCTATGACTAGGAGGAGGAAGGTGATAGGTCAAGGGCTGCCGAGCTGTCAGGTGCTTTGACTTTGCATTCACTGGAGCTGGGAATGGACATGGAGGAGGCGGAGGAGGCCATTCAGAGGGGTAATCAGGGTCGTGGGTAGTATCTGTTCGCCCAAGATGGCGCCTACCAGTGTGGCCGCCTCGGTAACGCGCTCTCTAGTATTGTCTTTGTTTTTGTGTTTTTCGTCCGTCTTTGGAGACCTTACACGACTCACTTACACAAGGGGAGACCTGCTAACCATCAAGGAGGCTACTCCGGACTTTCTGTCACCAACTTTTGAAAATCCGCTCAGTTTTTTTCCCCGAGTTACTCACCGGAGCGGCGTCCGCGGTTTTCGGCGCATGGATGCGGAAGCGGCGCCACAGAGGAAAACGAGCCGGAATTCAGGTGAAACTCCGCAAGAGAGGACACAGATTGGCGTTCCCGTCGATCCACCTCGCGAATGTACGCTCCCTACCCAACAAAATGGACGAGCTTCATCTTCTGTTAAAGACCAGTAAAGACTTCGGACGTTCCGCGGCCATGTGCTTCACGGAGACCTGGCTTTGCGACGCCGTACCCGATGGCGCCGTCACGCTTCCCGGCTTCAACATTCATCGAGCGGACCGCGACATGGAATCATCGGGAAAAACGAAGGGCGGCGGGATATGCCTCCATATAAACGAAAAATGGTGTACGGACGTCACGGTGCTTAGCACACACTGCAGCCCGCATTTGGAGTCGCTGTTTCTGAACTGTAAACCATTTTACGCGCCACGTGAGTTTGCATCGTTTATACTGGCTGGAGTCTATATCACACCGCAAGCTAACACGAGCGCCGCATTGCTAACGCTCGCCGAACAAGTCAACGAAATTGAAAAAAAACACCCTGACTCACCCCTCATTATTCTCGGGGACTTTAACAAAGCTAAACTCAACCACGAACTCCCTAAATACAAGCAGCACATCGACTGTCCTACCAGGGAAAATAATACTTTAGACCACTGCTACACTACGGTAAAAAACGCATACCGTGCTATACCTCGTGCAGCCCTGGGCTCGTCTGATCACTGCTTAATTCACTTAATACCGACGTACAAGCAAGTACTTAAATGTGCGAAGCCTACAGTGAAAACAGTCAAAAAGTGGACCAATGAAGCAAAGATGGAACTTCAAAGCTGTTTAGACTGCACAGACTGGAGTGTCTTTGAAAATTCAGCTGGCAGCCTGGATGAATATACGGACACTGTCACATCCTATATCAGTTTCTGTGAAGAGGTTTGTGTACCAACAAAATCATTTCGGACATTCAACAACAACAAGCCGTGGTTCACTGCTAAACTTAAGCAGCTTCGCCAAGCTAAGGAAGATGCATATCAGAGCGGGGACAGGGCCCTGTATAATCGAGCTAGAAACCAGCTTACTAAAGAAATTAACATTGCAAAGAGGATCTATGCAGCAAAGTTGGAAAAACAGTTTAGCGCGAACGACTCAAAATCAGTCTGGCGTGCATTCCAATCGCTGACTAATTACAAGCGACGATCCCCCCAAGCTGAGAACAATAGCACACTAGCCAACGACTTGAATACCTTCTATTGCAGATTTGAAAAGGACAGTTTCACTCCACACACCCACCCGGCCGCACCCGCGACCACAACCACACCTCTGACTTCTGCGTTAACCATCCATGAACAGGATGTGAGACGCATCTTCAAACAACAGAAGATTAACAAAGCAACAGGACCGGACCATGTGTCCCCATCCTGCCTCAAAGTCTGCGCGGACCAGCTCGCTCCAGTCTTCACTCAGATCTTTAACAGATCTTTGGAAATGTGCGAAGTTCCATCCTGCTTCAAACGCTCCACCATCATTCCAGTCCCCAAGAAACCTGCAATCTCTAGTCTGAATGACTACAGGCCTGTCGCTTTGACATCTGTGGTCATGAAGTCCTTTGAACGTCTCGTGCTGGACCACCTCAAGAGTGTCACAGGTCCCCTGCTGGACCCCCTGCAGTTTGCCTACCAAGCGAACAGGTCTGCGGATGATGCAGTCAACATGGGACTGCACTTCATCCTAGAACACCTCGACAGTGCAGGGACCTACGCGAGGATCCTGTTCGTGGACTTCAGCTCAGCGTTCAACACCATCATCCCTGAACTCCTTTCAACCAAGCTTCTCCAGCTCAGCGTCTCACCTGCCATCTGCCAGTGGATTTACAGCTTTCTGACGGGCAGGACACAGCAGGTCAGGCTGGGGGAGGCCACCTCATCCACACGCAGCATCAGCACTGGGGCGCCCCAAGGTTGTGTCCTCTCTCCGCTGCTCTTCTCTCTCTACACAAACGACTGCACCTCAGAGCAATCCGACTGTCAAGCTCCTGAAGTTTGCAGATGACACCACTGTCATCGGCCTCATCAAGGACGGTGACGAGTCTGCATATCGACAGGAAGCGGAGCGGCTGGAGCTGTGGTGCGGGCGACACAACTTGGAGCTGAACACGCTCAAGACGGTAGAGATGATCGTGGACTTCAGGAGGCATCCTTCGCCACAGCTGCCCCTCACGTTGTCCAGCTGCCTTGTGTCAACCGTCGAGACCTTCAAGTTCCTGGGAATTACAATCTCTCAGGACCTGAAGTGGGCGAACAACATCAACTCCGTCCTCAAAAAGGCCCAGCAGAGGATGTACTTCCTGTGGCTTCTGAGAAAGCACGGCCTGCCACCGGAGCTGCTGAGACAGTTCTACACAGCGGTCATCGAATCGGTCCTGTGTTCTTCCATCACAGTCTGGTTTGGTGCTGCTACAAAAAAGGACAAACTCCGACTGCAACGGACAATCAAAACTGCTGAAAGGATTGTCGGTACCCCCCTACCCACCATTGAGGACTTGCACGCTGCCAGAACTAAGACAAGGGCGTGCAAAATCTTCTCGGACCGTCTGCACCCCGGTCACCAGCTCTTCCAGCTCCTTCCCTCAGGTAGCCGCTACCGATCAACGCAAACTAGAACTAGTAGACATTCCAACAGCTTCTTCCCTCTTGCGATCAACTTCTTAAACACCTAACCTATAATTCCATTACAACAAGCTGGCAATTTTTTGACTTGAGTTCGTTGTCACATTTCTGTGGGGCCAATTATGTATTACTTGTGCACTCACTGTAGTTGTCTCGCCATGCTGCACTATTTGCATATACTGGCCACTCATGCCAGAGTAGCATCTGCTCCATTTGCACACTGATTGAGGAGTATCTGTAACATTTGCACAACCGACATTGTCCCAGATGATCGCACTACTCGTCACTTTAAACCGCATACACTCCTTGAAGTCTCAGCGCCCTTTGCACAATGGTCATTGCACCGGACTATTGCAATATTAGTCGTTCGAACTGCTCTAAGTGCTAGAGGACTCTGCATCTTTTTGCACAATTGTTTTTTGTCAATGTCTTTATGTCCCCAAAGTGTTCTGTAAATTGACTGTTTGTTGTACTAGAGCGGCTCCAACTACCGGAGACAAATTCCTTGTGTGTTTTGGACATACTTGGCAAATAAAGATGATTCTGATTCTGATTCTGAGGAGAGTGAGGGTAAAAGGGCTGGTTAATGGCCACTTCCATTTTGAGGAATTGCATATTTCTTGGCAGGTCTGACGCGGGTTCGGCCCAGGGTGGAAGAGGCAACTCCTTTTCCTCCTGAGGGCCTGCTTTGAGGGGACAGCTAATAGGGGCTACAACACTTTCTCTATCATTGGAGTGGGGCTGTGTTGGACCATTTCTGTTTTCAAGGAGCAGGAAATGTCTATTAGTACAGTACCTTAATCTCAATTCGGGCCTCATTCCATTGCTTTACGCCTGACTGGATGCCCTGCTTTGATTGTTGCAACTTTGCATTCTCCTCCCTTATTTCTGATCGTTTGGGGGAAGTGGTGGCCTGCTACAAGACTGGCAGGTGTGGACTGAGGCAGGTTGTCCCATTCCGCGCAGGTTCTCTGGAGATAACTTGGGGGAAGCTGATGTGTCTCGGCGTGGACAGCATTCCCATTGAAGCATTGAGGGGAAGATGGGTCGTTGGGCTCCATACTCTTGCAGGGGTGGTGGTGCTCTGACTGTACTTGGTGGTGGCAAATCTTGTGGCTGATAGCCTACATAATCCACTTCATAGTCCTGTAGTGTAGGAGGAGGCGGGGTTCATCGCTCAGGTCTCAATGCAGGATACATCTCATCCACTGGGTCCATCCTAAATACAGATAACTGTCTCGAAGGACCAAAGTGGTGATAATCTGGGCTAGTTTGTGAAATGGGGGCTAACTGTAAACAAAATGTTGTGCCGGTCAGATCACAGGCAGGAAGAGACAGGACTCCAATATGGGATTCGGCAACCTTAACTTTCACTGAAATTCCTCACATTATTACACATTGATACATTGTCGTAGTGGTACTATTAGTATCAGTCATATTAGGAATAGTAGTAGTAGTAGTAATAGTATTAGTCTACAAAAAAACAAATCAAATAAATCAGGAACTAGGTACAGCTCCCAATATTATTACAAACAAAGATGCAAAGTACCTTGATAAGTACCTTGATACCGGTACTGACACAATACCACTGCAAAAATCTAAAACATCAGTAAAAAGCTGTGGAATGAAAACTGACAAAACAACTTCAAATACTTTCATACGTTTATTAATTCAAACAATTATGATAAAATTGAAAAATGATTTAATAATGGAATTAGCCCATTCTTAACTTTAGTCATTTTCAAAATAATTAGATCAATACCTGCATGAGCATACACAATATATATATATATATATATATGTGTGTGTGTGTATAAAATTATCCTACGCGTGTTTGTATGTGTATAAAATACTATATCCAGTATATCTGTTATATATACAGTTATGAAAGACAAATATTAGACCACCCTTGTTTCTTCACTGTTAATTTAATGCCTGGTACCACTGATTACATTTTACCTAGAAAATACATAGGTTTAATTTTATTATTAAATATGATTTTGGCTATTATCAAGAAAACCATTGAAAATTGCTACAGCTAGATATCAGCTCTTACAGTATACTTTTATGAGCTATTTTCACTGTCATCATTATATCTATCCAAATAAATGTACCTTTAGTTGCACCAGGCATTAAAAATAAACAAGAAACTGAAGAAGCAAGGGGTCGAATGTTTATTCCATATGTACATTACCTAAATATGTATATTTATACATAATTTACTTTACTCATACGTAAGACTGTATAAGCTTTTAGTGTGCAGTATTCTTATATTTGACTACATTTGATTTCTCCCATGGTAAACAATACGTGTGCACCCACTCAGTGGCCAATGCTATATTTCATTCTGCACGGAGCCACGGCACTAGAAAAGTGGACCTTTTGGTTCCACTTGAATAGTAAGTGGTTTTCCTTTTGCATTCGGGTGGATTTTTATTCTTCTCAAACTCCCCAATTGCCGGAGTGGTCTCCAACGACGAGTGTAGCCTGTACCCAGGTTGAAGCGCTTCGAGCTGGGCTTCCATGTGGCATACCCACACTAAATCGTCCCATGCTATCGATGCTATCGATCGCCTGCTGATTCAGCTCCAATCAAATTGCTTGTTCCTGTCACTCCGTTGCCGAACTGCTGACTAAAGCTAAAAGAAAATAAAAACCAACATAAACAATGACCTACGATTAAATGCAACAAAAATGAGGACTGGTAAGAAACCACATATCCTGGTTAAAGCCAAATACTTACATCATATCTCTGGAAGACAGCGTATTTCTCCATGCAGGTAGAGAGTGGGAGGAGCAAACAATTTTTGAGACGATGGGGGGTTTAATAATTTTTTTGTTCAAACATTACGTTACAACAAATTACTGCATGGTTTTATACTTTTCTAAGTTGTTTTAAAAGGATATACGGTTGAAGAAAACATTTAGTTTGATCTCTCAAATTTCAAGGGCGCTTTTCGCCCATAATGGTTTTGAAACGCCTATGGCCTGTCGCTAATGGGAGTAATGTCATGCACGCTGTGATTGCAACATCTATGATTCACTGGTGAAGACTCCAGACCTCCTCTTTCATTTATAACCACTTCACACATCAAAGGTCATTTATGAATGGATGTTTTATGTTTGATCTTTTTGGTTTTTAATTAATTGTTTGTGACAGTGGGCTCTAGGAAGTAATTTTGGCCCTCTGTATGTTCTACATACTATGTATTAATGACTGATATTAACACATTCACTGCCATTGACGGCTTTAGAAGTCAAATATCCATGTTAAGCGGAAGGGCTGGATTAAAATGCTACCATTAATATCCAACCAGTTATTCAGAGTTGTATCATTAGCAAATAAGACACATTTGAAGACTGGAGATATTGCACATATTATTAATATATAGTATGAATAATGTGGGGCCCAACACAGATCCTTGGGGAACCCCATAAGTGATCTTTATTTTAATATTCATTAATAAATTTCACATCAGAATCAGAATCGTCTTTATTTGCCAAGTATGTCCAAATAACACACAAGGAATTTGTCTCCGGTAGTTGGAGCCGCTCTAGTACGACAACAAACAGTCAATTGACAGGGAACACTTTTGAGACATAAAGACATTGAGAAAAACAGTCACTCAGCAATAAAGGGTTGCTAGTTATCTGGTAATGCCGGTACAATTTAGAGGCCTCTAGCACTTAGAGCAGTTCAAATGACTAATCTCGCAATAGTCCGGTGCAACGACCATTGTGCAAAGGGCGCCCGAGACTTCAAGGAGTGTCTGCAGTTTAAAGTGACGAGTAGTGCGATATTCTGGGACAATGTTGATTGTGAAAATGTTGCAGATACTCCTCAGTCAGTGTGAAAATGGGGCAGATGCTACACTGGTATGAGTGGCCAGTATTGGTCAACAACAGATATGCAAATAGTGCAGCGTGGGGAGACTACTACAGTGAGTGCACGAGTAGTATATTATTGGCCTGACGGAAATTTGACAACAAACTCAGACAAAAGAAATACATACAGTGGAACCTCGATAGGGCGGCACGGTGGATGACTGGTTAGAGCGTCAGCCTCACAGTTCTGAGAACCCGGGTTCAATCCCTGGCCCCGCCTGTGTGGAGTTTGCATGTTCTCCCCGTGCCTGCGTGGTTTTTCTCCGGGCACTCCGGTTTCCTCCCACATCCCAAAAACATGCATTAATTGGAGACTCTAAATTCCCCATAGGTGTGACTGTGAGTGCGACTGGTTGCTTGTTTGTATGTGCCCTCCGATGACAGCTGGGATAGACTCCAGCGACCCTAGTGAGGAGAAGCGGCTCAGAAAATGGATGGATGGTTGGAACCTCGATAGAATGGACTAATAGGGGTGAGGTCATCCAATATAGCCGATCGTCCGTTACATTGAAGCACTTTTTTTTTTTTTTTGTGGCCATATGCAGCCTTATTACTGTACAGTACAAAATAATTGTTTTGCATTTTTTTTTCATAGCCTAAACCAGTACAGTATAAAGTTATTGAAAGTTGTTATTGAAAATAAATATAAAAAAAGCTTGAAAATGTTTGAAAGTTTCACATTTTATCCAAACTTACCACACCACCGGTGTGCTTGGTCATGGTGATATTGTTAACGTACAATACTCATCGTAGGCGAGTAGCTTTCATGATCCGTGGGGAATTTGTGTGCTTCTTAATTCCAAATCTGTTGCCAAGGGTTAACGGTTTGACAAAAAAAATAATAATAATGTTACTGTACCAAAAATAGCATGTTCCAGACGCCAAAGACTTTTGTTTTGTACTCCTCAGATTTAACGCTGCATCCATGACGCTCTCTCTCCACTCTATGTACAATAGACAATAGATATACCATCATCACATGGCCACCACGTAGGCATGGGAGGATCTAGTATTATTGTATATCTGTGACCCGGAAATATGTCAGTCCCATTCTCTGCCTGCATTGCGCCACAGCGCCAGTAAACATCAACGGCAAATTCTGGAACTAACATAATTTGTCAACAGAATTTTAAGTGACAAATGGAAACTTTTCCGACACATTGTTCAGTCCTGATGATCTGTTTTATCCGATACCCGTTATATTGGGGTCTGTTTTATCGATGTTCCACTATTTTGAAATCTGTCAAGTTTTCATTCATCCACTTGTATGCTACACCTCATATGCCATATTGCTCTATTTTTTTCAGCAAAGGTCCCATTATTTGGCTATTTACAACTTCATAGAGTGACTCTCGAACATGGACTAAGTATAAGTGTCAATTTCATTTAAAAAAACACCTTGGTTTTGTCATACAAGTGTCCACAAAAGGCCCCTCTGGCAGCTACTTCTTGTATCACTGTGTCTACTCTGTTTGACACAGCTTTGTATTCACTTTGTCCATATTTGGCTAAGACGGCCCCCTTTCCTCTGATAGGTTGCCTCCGTGTAGAAGACCCATGTGTTTATGTTAACACCGCTGGCTCTGGAGCGGAGAGGGATGCGGAGCTCTTCGCTAGTAATGTGGATAAACTCAAGAAATTTCAAATGACCTGATTTCAGTCCTGTTGGCAGAAAAAATTCTGGAACTCAGGAATACATGGCACCTTTAATATACTATGATTAATACTGTCAAATGCTTGTTTTTTGTGTTTATGTTTGTTTTTTAAGTCTGTGGGAACCCCGATCTGTCTGTGTTAATTGACAAAAGTGAATGAGTTCAGAATGGATGAAACTTTCGTAAAATAAACATGAAAATAAATCTTAGCTGGTCAGTGAGGAAAACTAAAGTATTGTGGGTACATAATTAATTTTAAATGTACAATGAAGAAAGGTTCATTATTACTTTTCTATTTCTTTATTTGCTTGTTTGTTTGTTTGTTATCATCCATCAGAGAGAAGTCCTGAAACTGAAATATGGTTGATAGGTTCTGTTTTCAGATTGATGAAAACCCAGCACCACTGTTACAGTGTGCATCTGCCCAGATGGAAAGTACCTTGACACACAAAGAAAAACAGACAGGTTGTGTCACTTCACGCGGGAGCAGAGAAAAGTTGTGACACGCCATCTCCATGCACACAAATGTCAGCCAGGCACACTGGCCTTGGTTTGATGGAATAGTCACACAATGGTAAAAGACAGGTGACTTTTAATGTTCACGCATCAATCAATGCAGCAGACCACAATGTGCTCAGCTTTGTTGTTTTTTGATAAATTTCAGAGGGAGCCAATCAACCCTGTCAGACAACTGCAGAGCCCATTTGTGGATTCTAAAGGAGTCCACTTTTAAGACACAGTAATTGGAATGTTTCCAAAGTCACATTTGAAATATCCCTGCTGACTATGATGTGTACAGTATTCTTACAGTATCTCTCAAAATGGAATTCAGACAGTAGAGACTACATTCAGAGGAAGGAGATACTCTAATTCAGAGTCAATCACTCTTGCTCAATAATATTATATACTGCTAACCCTGTTTGGCTCACAAGGAAGCTTCAGCCTTTCCAGCTGACTTAAACGTTGTTAATGGTGAGAACATTGCCACTTATTCCATAGTACTCGTCGTAAAAATTATCCATCCATCCATCCATTTTCTGAGCCGCTTCTCCTCACTAGGGTCGCGGGCGTGCTCGAGCCTATCCCAGCTATCATCGGGCAGGAGGCGGGGTACACCCTGAACTGGTTGCCAGCCAATTGCAGGGCACATATAGACAAACAACCATTTGCACTCACATTCACACCTACAGGCAATTTAGCGTCGTCAATTAACCTACCATGCATGTTTTTGGGATGTGGGAGGAAACCGGAGTGCCCGGAGAAAACCCACGCAGGCACGGGGAGAACATGCAAACTCCACAAAGGCGGGGCTCAGAACTGTGAGGCAGATGCTCTAACCAGTCTTTCACCGTGCCACCTGTAAAAATTATGTCTGAAAAAATGAATTCCCCCAATATTGGCTCAGTAGAAATTTTACACTTGTTTTCTGATTAAATATTTCATTTTCAGCCAGATTTTGGCTCACCCACCTTTTGCGGCTACCTCGCTGGCAGAAGGCATAAAGTTCCCAAAAAAAAATTTTTTACAACTTCTAAATTGCCCTTAGGTGTGAATGTGAGTGTGAATGGTTGTTTGTTTGTATGTACCCTGCAATTGGCTGGCAACCATTTCAGGGTGTACACCGCCTCCTGCCCGATGACAGCTGGGATAGGCTCCAGCACGCCCGCGACCCGAGTGAGGATAAGCGGCTCAGAAAATGGATGGATGGATGAAAAACTTAATGGAATATATTTGCTTTTAAATTTAAGATTAAGTTAAAAACAGTACATTTTATAAATATGATTTTTAAAATAATTTAACAAAATTAATAAACACTAGGCGGCACGGTGGGCGACTGGTTAGAGCGTCTGCCTCACAGTTCTGAGGAGCGGGGTTCAATCCCCAGCCCCGCCTGTGTGTTTGCATGTTCTCCCCGTGCCTGCGTGGGTTTTCTCCGGCAACTCCGGTTTCCTCCCACATCCCAAAAAACATGCATGGTCGGTTGATTGACAACTCTAAATTGCCCATAGGTGTGAATGTGAGTGCGAATGGTTGTTTGTTTGTATGTGCCCTGCGATTGGCTGCCAACCAGTTCAGGGTGTACCCCGCCTCCTGCCCGATGATAGCTGGGATAAGCTCCACCACACCCACAACCCTTGTGAGGAGAAGCGGCTCAGAAAATGGATGGATGGATGGATGGATAATAGACACTACATTTCAAACGCCATCCTAAAACTAGTTTTCTCAGTTGCAATGAAATTGCAGTGCCAGCATGAAGCGTCCCGGTCGGGTCTTCAGCCATGGTGGAATCATTTTGAGGGCTCGTCGTGTTTGGCCGGCAGACAATACCCTTTAAAATATATAATATCATATTCAAATGCAACAACTTATTGTTGTTGTTATTGAGATATTGTTCAGAGATGTTGTGTTGATGTCAGTTTTTTGCAAACAAAACAAAACAAAAAAAGCTGGGGGTCAAAACAAGTTTTGATTGTCACTCAGATAATTATTGAAGTTATGTTATGATGTGGTGTTGAAGTGTAGTATATTATGTTTGAAGTGTTGTACATGCATACAGGTTATCTGCTCGTGTCTTGACCAGGTGTGCCTCATCTTGTTAGTCTGTATGTAATGAACTCCCTGTTTCTGGTCATTGTCACATTTCCTGTCGTCTGTGTTGGTGAGTCTGTCCCTTGTGTTCTTCGTTCACATAGTATTTGTTGTATGGATTTTGGATTAATTATGTTTTTTATCCCATTACACAGGACCTTGTCAATGATGGTGTAGTGGTACACTCGCCTGACTTTGGTGCAGGCAGCGTGGGTTCAGTTCCCACTCAGTGACGGTGTGAATGTGGGTGCGAATGGTTGTCCGTGTCTATATGTGCCCTGCAACTGACTGGCGACCAGTTCAGGGTGTAGTCCACCTTTCGCCCAAAGTCAGCTGGGATAGGCTCCAGCGCACCGTGACCCTAACCAGGATAAACGGTGTTGAAAATGGATGGATTACACAGGACCTTTGTTTGTCTTTTTGAAAAATAAATACCTATTTATTTATTTCCTTGCTCTGCCTTCCCTTCCCTGCTTCCCTTCCCCTGTTTGGGTCCACCTGCCCTTTATCCTTCACTCCACTGTTTTTAATTAAGCCAGTTTGCATGTCTTTGATATTAGGGAGAATAAAGTGGAGTGGATGTCTATGAGACGAGACCATGCACGCGCGCACACACACACGCACACACACGCACACACACGCACGCTCCTCTCTCGCTTTTCTCTCTCTTTCTCTCGCTCGGTCGCTTGCTCTGTCCCTCCTTTTCTTTCTCTCTCCTTTTTCTCTCTCTCTCCACTCCAGGGATACAATAACACTAACAAAGGAAGGCCTGGAGATATTTAGGGTTGCTGATTATTTCTCCATTTTTACAGTTGACAGACTCATTCAGGCTAATTAGAAGACAATACCTAGGAAAGTCCTGTAAATTTTGATAAATGGAAGTACAGCTTTTATGGGTACTTCAACATTTTAATAATTAATGACACAATCAAGACTCTCCTTTTCTCAACTCAACTAAAATGTATTTAGTCACTTTGTCTGTCTCTCTTCTGATGGTATTATATTTCAGCATTCAAACAAAGTCTTTGGGGGAAAATATGCCATAAAAGTAAAAAAAAAATTTAAAAAAGAGGTGAAATTGTCCTATACTGTAGGTGGAGACATAAGCAAATCTCATGAGGCCGCACTCGATCTGTTCGGCGAGCATCAGTGGAATCTGCTAGTTTGCAACACTTCAATAACCAGCCACAACAAGGGGCATATTAGATGATAGAGTAGCTGTAGTCTTCATAGGCAATGTTTCTTTTATTTAAAAATTTTGCTATTTATATCAGTTGTACCTTCTTTTTAAATGTACATGGCAATTAAAGGTGAGGTATGCAAGTTTTCAAACTGCGAGCTAATTGAGAATGTAGCCGCACTCACGTCTCACTGAAGCCCCCCTTGGGTCTCTGCCCAAAGAAACCCCACCAGCTCCATACGTGTGTGCCAAATGAAATGTTACCAGTTTGATGTTGCAATTTTTGGAATGTACAATCAATTAAAAATGTAAGAGAGATGGTCAATTTACCTGCCGAACCACTGAGAACGATGATGTCACTGTCTGTTTCTACATCGTTGCCCAGTGGAAATTTCATAGCCCAGTCATGAAGCCGTTTGCGTATAGGACACAACCGTTATATATTTATATTTGATTTGTTTCAGAATGAACTGTCCAATTCCTTCTTTTTCACTTTTGTTGCTAAATGGAGTTAAATAATCCAGCCAAGCCATTTAGGCAAGGCCGCTGTGTTTCCCTACGAGGCTCAGAGCGCGAAGGTAAAAAAAAAAGAAAGAAAAATGCGCAATTGATTGAGAGACTATTAGGTCTGCCTCAACAGTCTCTGATTAGCTATAATGTTGCACTGTGCCCAGTTGTAAAATAGTTATTAAAATTACATTTGAGGCATTAGATGGGGCCAGAGAGGATTGATTTTTCAAAAGATAATTTTAATAAGATTCTACAGTCATGTCATACAGACAATTTTAAAACATATGATAAAAAGTGTTGTTCTTAAACTGCAAATCCTATCTCTAATTCTGCTGCAAATGTTACTAAAACCTGTGGACCGTAAAATGTAGTTACATTCCGATGTTAAATATTTTATTGTTCAACCCCTGGAACTAACTAATTGTAATTGCACAAGAACTTCATCAAATAATAATAATAATGAAAAAAAATTAGAATGAATTATTTCCAAAAATGTTCAGAGCGTGATAAAATAAGAAACATACCTCTAACTTGATGATAGTGAATTTAGATTAATCTGTCTTCCTATACACCTATGGGTATTGGTCAATGGACTTTACAAAAAATCCTCTTACCAATTGGTTTCTTTGGCTTTCAACATGATAGTTCATCATAAATTATTTATATTTTTTTATGAACTGTACATCTTTTCACATTTCTCAGTCTTATAGTTATTCTGTGTCAGATATGAGGTATATTGCAGGATGACACTTCACCTCTTTGCTACCAACTCTTAAATAATTAGGTAGTCAATTTTGCAGCAGCACAGCCTTTAGGTTAGTTTTATAAATGTTTGAAACCTTTGCAAGCAGCATCCAGATGTCAGCTCAGATGTTGATGCGAACGGACTTTGTCATTTTCCAGTTCAGCTTCTACCACTGCTTCATTCCATTATTAAAAACTTCAGTTGGTAACACAGTGCACTTTATGGTTCCAGAGCAATACATAATTTTTTAAAAACATTATCACACATTATGTTTCAGCTATATTTCGAAATCAAAATTTTGAATACATTTATATGCCAAAAACATAACAAAAAGTGAAAGGTGCTAGGGGAATTTAGATTATGTTGAGGTTTTCGCAGCTACATCAATGCTAATTTTCTGTGTTTTAACAGTTAGTTACTTTTATGATTTGATTTTTAAATTGTAACTTACATGTATGTCTGTCACCAATCCGACTTACCGGCATTGAAAAAAACAAAAAAAACTTTTCTTTGCAGTCTCTGTCATATCCTTACCTAGTTGAGCGAGTGACTAATAACGCAGCACATTTCACTGTCAGTAACACTAACAGCGTTGTTACATTTAAAATAGTAGCTAATTACATTACCTGTTACTGAAAACAATAACGGCATTGGTAATGCCCTTTTTTAACAGCGTCTTCCTAACACGGCTCAGGACACATTTTAAATGTTTTCTTTTGGTTTGTGAGAATTATGTTTTATTCATTTTTTACATTCACATGGGAATAGGTTGTAAAGTATAATTCAAAGTACTATCAACAGAGGGAAACATGGATTTGTTGATTAACAATGAGGTAGTCCCAAGCAGTAAGAGTCAATACCATGTTTAATATGACCATGTTTAATACGACCAAAACCTTTGGGAAAGGTGTGTCTGATCGATTAAGTGTGAATTTTAGTGTGAATCATATTTTTAGTTTTCACAGTTGTGTGAGGGTCGAACCATCAATGTTGGTTGGCAGCATTGTTCTGTCCAGTCGGAGTTGTCATGGTCTGTGTTTTGGTTTGGGTTGTGTTTAGTTTTGTTCCATGTTTTCCTGTGTTCCATGTTTGTCGTGTGCTCATTAGGTTGTTGTGTCCACCTGTTCTCGTCTACTTTGTGTCGACCAATCAGCTCTCTCCAGCCACTCGTGTCTTGTCCAGGTGTTCCTCGTTGTCTCGTCAATTTGTTTGTATTTAGTTCCCTGGTTTCTTTCACTTCTTGTCGGTTCATTGTTGTTGTCACATGTCTTTGCCATGTCATAGTTGTCAGTTGTCTTTATCATTGTGGTATGTCATTGTCAGGTGTCATTTTCCCTATCTATTCCTCATCTTACTCGCAGGTCATAGTTTGTTTCCAGTTATAGATATTCAAGTGTTTCTTTGTTACTTTGGTTTGATTATCTGTTGTGGGACTTCGTTCAGTTTTGCTTTAGCCAATATCCTTGTTTCCCCTTTCTGAAGATTTAATATTATTTTGAGACTCCCGCACTCCTGCCTTGCCTCCCTGCTTCCCTGCAATTGGGTCCACCATGTTCTTGACTTGCTTTACTCACCCTCGCCCTAACCACGTACGTGACAGGAGTAGGACTCTCTTACAATCACGATTCAGAAGACTACAGCTTGATTTGATCGGTTGATCTTTGGATTTAATCATTGCATCTAAAACGCCAACTGTTAACTATTATTGACAAAAACATATTAAAAAACATAAAGTTTCTTGCTCGATATATTGTGGGTTGTTGCACGTGAGATAAAATGACTATTGAGTAGAAAGCCTCACGTTGTGTTTTCTGCGTTCACTCTCTGCTGCTGCGCCTCTCACAGTAAGCAGCACAAGCACATTCCCACCCCCATTCAAAAAACTCCTGCCCGCGTGCGTATTTTTGTATGAGCTTAAAACTGAGAATATTTCATTTTATGTTCAAAATTCAACTGTAGTGTCTGCTTCAATCATTATATAGGTGTCATAGACATGCCCACTGAGTGGCACGGCGGGCGACTGGTTTGAACATCTACCTCAGACTTCTGAGGACTGGGGTTCAAATCCCGGCCTCGGCGTGTGGAGTTTGTATGGTCTCCACGGGTACTCCGGTTTCCTCCCACATCCCAAAAACATGCATGGCAGTTTGATTGAAGACTCTAAATTGCCAGTAGGTGTGAATGTGAGTGCGAATGGTTGTTTGTTTATATGTGCACTGCGATTGGCTGGCGACCAGTTCAGGGTGTACCCTGCCTCTCGTCTGCAGTTTGCTGGGATAGGCTCCAGCACGCCTGCGAGCCTAGTGGGGATAAGTGGCACAGAAAATGGATGGATGGCTGGATAAATTAAGTTATTGTTCTACATTACAATGCCAATGTTCAATATACCCTTCGAGTTGAGTGTTCTTAAAAAGGATGTGCTTGAATTATGATGCAATTGGAATACTCCTGGCTCTACCTTTGTATCAAATGGGGTGTTGGTAAAAATCGCAGATGACAGCTGCAATAATGTGATAAAGCCTATTACCAAGGATCTGCATTTTTATGTTTAAACATGCCCTGTGACATGACAAAGTCATGTTAAAAGGGGGAATTGATATATATTTTTATAAAGATATAATGCCTTCATATCGAAGGGTTAAATATAGAAGGTTGTGTGAGATCTGGATAGGCGTAGCCTGGGAGAAGGAACAGAAAAGATTGACTGTCTATTCGCAAGCCTAAGTCATTTGTCTGGGGTTATTTCTGAAGGTTTAACATCTGGTGTTTGCCTTATAAGGAGTGGAATTTTCTGGCACCTTCCACCCTGCCCCCTACTCAGGGTACAAGACAGATAGCACTCCTTTGTTTAGGCAGACACATGGTTGCACCATTCGTGAAACTATCTGTATCCAACGTGTTGTTACTTCTTGCCAATAAACGACAGACAATTGTCCATTTGGTCTCCTTGAATGTCATTGGCTTTTCCTCACATAAAAGAATTCACAATCGGTTGGTATAAATATTATTGGCTAATATTTTTCCACATTAACACCTGTTGTGATGACTTTACAGATGATTTAATATGATAGAGACCCGATGACTATGAAGGATCCTGAACTTAACTCGAGATACAAGGCCAACACTAGGGGGGGTTCGGTGCTCTGTTTGAGCACATTGCTCCATATTTTATGCTGTTTATTTATTTTAATGTGTTGAAAAGAAAATCAATATTTTGAAGGAAACTCTGTAAATGTATGCTTATCCTGAAACTGACTTCAGTAGTCAGATGCTGCATCTTGCTGCAATATACATAAGTAGAAGTCATCACAGCATTCAATCAAACATTAAAGGGGTCTCGACTCAAGTGCGCTGTAAACAAACCACAGGATAAAGACCTCATGTCGAGACTCTAAAGTGTTAATATTTTATGCTGCAGCTCAGAACAATTTGGAACTTTTTAAATCGTTAACATTTTTTGTAAGCTACCTACAAATATGAAAAACCTATGTAATGTGAATCAGCCTGAACAGAAATTAAATGTTTATATAAAACTATACACTGTACATTCAGCCATATGTCATTCCCAACTTAAGTAAGCATCAGGGGTTGTGGCTTTATGCACTGTTTTGTTGCCTCTAGCCATTGTGTGTTGAGATGTGTGCTGTGGCGCTTGAGAGCATGTACTGCATATTGAGACTGATCCCTAATGCAAGATGAGAAGGTGACAAAAAGCCATCCAGAGGCAACTTTATTTGCCAGCTGTTTTCCTGTGTTGTTGTCTCCTCTCAATGGCCTAAAGAGAGGCTATAAACAATACATAAACTAAAATAAAAAGAATGCTCAGCAAGCTCTGACCTTGGAAAGTTGTAGAATTCGGATTAAAACTCATATTTTCTGGAAAAAAAGTAATTTACTATTGTAAACCTCTGATGCATCATGCACAGTTTTAACATTAACTAATATATAGAAAAATAAAACATTTTTACCAAAATAATAATTTACTTCAAATATATTGTACCTGAAGACTCTAAATTGCCCGTAGGTAGGAATATGAGTGCGAATGGTTGTTTGTTTCTATAGGCCCTGCAATTGGCTGGTGACCGGTTCAGGGTGTACCCCACCTCCCACCCGAAGACAGCTGCGATAGGCCCCAGCAGCCCGCGACCTTAGTGAGGATAAGCGGTCCAGAAAATGGATGGATATATTGTACCTAAAAGTTGAATAAAATTGTACCTAAATCATTTTGAAAACAAACATTTCTTTAAGATTGAATGCAAATATATGTACTAAAAATATAAATACAACTGAACTGTACTAAACAAATGTACTGTGCTAAAAGTTAAATACAATTAAACTGTAGTTTACAAATGTTCTGTGCTGGACACAGTACAACTTTAAACCATTGTAACATTATGCAAAGTTTGAAAATTTAATTCACTGATTCTTTCATGTACCTCAAGAAGGAGCCAGCATACCATCAGAATCAGAATCATCTTTATTATCCAAAAAACACACAAGGAATGTGTCTCCGGTAGTTGGTGCTGCTCTGGTACGACAACAAACAGTCAATTGACAGAGAATACTTTTGAGACATAAATACATTGAGAAAAACAGTCACTGAGCAATAAAAGGTTGCTAGTAATCTGTAATGCAGGTACAATTATTTATTAATTTATTTTGACAATTGTGCAAAATGATGAGAGTACTATAGCAAATAGAGCAGTTCACAAGAGCAATAGTCTGGTGCAGTGACCATTGTGCAAATGGCGCAGAGATTTCAAGAAATTTATGCAGTTGAACGTGACTAGTTGCATGATAATCTGGGACAATGTCAATTGTGAAAATGGTGCAGATACTTCTCAAGTACATGAGCGGCCAGTATTGGTCAGCAACAGGTATGCAAGTAGTGCAGGGTGGCGAGACTAATACAGTGAGAGCACGAGTAATGTATAATTGGCCCGACAGAGATGTGACAACAATCTCAAGACAAAAATTGGCAACATTTTACAATGGAATTGTAAGTTAACTGTTTAAAAAGTTAATAGCAAAAGGGAAGAAGCTGTTGGAATGTCTGCTTGTTTTAGTTTGCATTGTTCGATAGCGCCTACCTCAGGGAAGGAGCTGGAAGAGGTGGCGACCAGGATGTAGCGGGTCCAAGAGGATTTTACATGCTCTTGTCTTAGTTCTGGCAGTGTGCAAGTCCTCAAGGGTGGGTAGGGGGTTACCGACAATTTTTCGGGCAGTCAATCTTTTCAGCAGTTTTGATTGTCCGTTGCAGTCGGAGTTTGTCCTTTTTTGTAGCAGCACCACAATAAAAGGTTGCTAGTAATCTGTAATGCAGGTACAATTATTTATTAATTTATTTTGACAATTGTGCAAAATGATGAGAGTACTATAGCAAATAGAGCAGTTCACAAGAGCAATAGTCTGGTGCAGTGACCATTGTGCAAATGGCGCAGAGATTTCAAGAAATTTATGCAGTTGAACGTGACTAGTTGCATGATAATCTGGGACCATGTCAATTGTGAAAATGGTGCAGATACTTCTCAAGTACATGAGCGGCCAGTATTGGTCAGCAACAGGTATGCAAGTAGTGCAGGGTAGCGAGACTAATACAGTGAGAGCACGAGTAATGTATAATTGGCCCGACAGAGATGTGACAACAATCTCAAGACAAAAATTGGCAACATTTTACAATGGAATTGTAAGTTAACTGTTTAAAAAGTTAATAGCAAAAGGGAAGAAGCTGTTGGAATGTCTGCTTGTTTTAGTTTGCATTGTTCGATAGCGCCTACCTCAGGGAAGGAGCTGGAAGAGGTGGCGACCAGGATGTAGCGGGTCCAAGAGGATTTTACATGCTCTTGTCTTAGTTCTGGCAGTGTGCAAGTCCTCAAGGGTGGGTAGGGGGTTACCGACAATTTTTCGGGCAGTCAATCTTTTCAGCAGTTTTGATTGTCCGTTGCAGTCGGAGTTTGTCCTTTTTTGTAGCAGCACCACACCAGACTGTGATGGATGAACACATGACTGATTCGATGACTGCTGTGTAGAACTGCCTCAACACCTCCTGTGGCAGGCCGTGCTTCCTCAGAAGCCACAGGAAGTACATCCTCTACTGGGTCTTTTTGAAGATGGAGTTGATGTTGATCTACCATTTCAGGTTCAGAGAGACTGTAATTCCTAGGAACTTGAAGGTCTCGACGGTTGACACAGGGCAGTTGGACAGCGTGAGGGGCAGCTGGGCCGAAGGATTCCTCCTGAAGTCCATGATCATCTCAACAGTCTTGAGCGTGTTCAGCTCCAGATTGTGTCGGCCGCACCACAGCACCGGCCACTCCACTTTCTGTCGACACGCAGACTCATCAATGTCTTTGATGAGGCCGATGACTGTGGTGTTGTCTGCAAACTTCAGGAGTTTGAGAACCGGGTGTGTTGAGATGCAGTCGTTCGTGTAGAGCAGACATGCCCAAAGTCCGGCCCCCGGGCCAAATCCGGCCCGTGTTCATATTTCCACTGGCCCGAAGCCTCTGTCATAAAACCAATAATATGTGGCCCGGCAGTCCAAAATACACGCGCAATTTTATATTTCACCACAGGATGGCAGTAAACTTGTGGCTGAACTCTCGCGGGGCCGTTTTGCGCATGATCTGTTTCTTGGCCATTTCTAAAATGGCAACTGGAAGTAAGAAAAGGAAAGTTGACAGCGAGGGCAGATGTTTCCAGGACAAATGGAAGTCTGAATATTTTTTCAGTGAGTTTAGAAACAACTGCGTCTGCCTAATTTGCCAAGAGACTGTGGCTGTGTTCAAGGAGTTCAATATAAAGAGGCACGACCAGACGGAACATGCTAATTACGACAAGCTAACTGGGAAGGAACGCAGTGAAATATTTAAGCAACTGGAAGCTGGTTTAACGGCACAGCAACACTTTTTAACAAGAGCCAGTGAGTCGAATGAAAATACAACAAATACAACAACTATGAGGTGGCAATGCTGATTGCCAAGCACTGCAAACCTTTTACTGAGGGTGAATTTATTAAAGACTGTGTGATGAAAATGGTGGAGAACATTTGTCATGAGAAAAAGCAACAGTTCGCCAATGTTTTCCTGGCTCGTAGCACTGTGTCACGAAGGATCGAAGAAGTTTCTTATGATATTAAGAGACAGTTGGACGCAAAAGGAGTGGAGTTTGAATTATTTTCGTGAGCCTGTGACGAAAGCACGGATGCATCCGACGGCGCTCAGTTACTGATTTTTTTTAGAGGAGTGGACAGTGAAATGAACATGCGTGAAGAGCTACTTGACCTCCAGAGCCTTAAGGACCAAACAAGATGGAAATATTTATTTGCTTCTGTTTGTTCCGCCGTACATGACATAAAATTAAAGTGGAATAAAATCACGGGGTTTATTACGGATGGCGCACCTGCCATGGTTGGCGAGCACAGTGGATTATCAACCCTAGTGTGTAACAAAGTAAGCGAAGAAGGAGGTGAAGCTACAAAACTCCATTGTATTATTCACCAAAAAGTTCTATGTGCCAAACCGTTTCCGTGGATCTCAGTGACGTTCCAGCCCACCTTCAGTTGGAGCTCATTGAGCTGCAGTGTGACACAGAGTGTCGCAGCCGGTACCAACAACTACCTCTTGTCAACTTTTACCAGCAGCTGGATAAAGACAGGTTCCAATTAGATTCGTACATTTACGAAGAAAATGTTGAGCTTGTTTGGCTCGACATACTTGTGTGAGAAGACATTCTCAGTCATGAACATGAATAAGAACCGCGTGAGGACAAGACTAAGTGACTCCCACCTGCGTGACATCTTGCGCGTTAAAACCACCGCTTTTGAGCCAGACCTGCCCCATTTACTGCAGTCAAGATCTCAGTATCACCCTTCACATTAATGCAAACATGTTGTTTGTTGATTCTGATTAATAAAGTTTGAGATTGAGTCAAATTTCATAAAAATACTTTATTTTGCATTTCATTAATTTTTATTTTAACCTTCATTTATCCAGGTCAGGCAGTTATAAGATCTACTTAGCAGCAGACAGCATAGTAAAACAGTAAAATAAAAATACAAAAAAGTATTCCCCTCGTCGGTAGCATGTAAAATTAATGCTGGCCCGCATGACAATTTGTTTACGGCAATGAGGCCCCTGAGCCAAAAAGTTTGGGCACCCCTGGTGTAGAGAGAGAAGACCAGCATTCAGTATTCACTTCTATAACAATTCCCCACAGGATGTGAGGTAACTATACCTGGACCCTGTGCAATAACATATCTGTAGTTCACATGTACAATGTACAATCACATGTACAATTACTATTGTACATTTTAACACACACACTATACTCTATTTACATCGTCTATATATGGTTACTGCTGTGGTATAATCTATCTATCTATCTATCTATCTATCTATCTATCTATCTATCTATCTATCTATCTATCTATCTATCTATCTATCTATCGAGCTAGCTAGCTATCCTATTCAGACTTTCCATAATCTCAGGTTTAATTTCCTTTTCACATAATTTGCTTCTGGAAAACCACTCTGAGCTCACAACAGCCAACTTTATACTCATACACTGACTCCCATGTAACTCACCTGGCCAGACACCTTCTATAAAAGTCACACACCTTCAAAGTCACAGATACCACAATGTAGAATGTGAGGATTGTGACCCCAAGTGGACAAAAATATAATAATAAAATAATAACACCTGCACTTCACATCCATCATTTGTATTGGTATCGTTATTTAATAATAAAAAATCCATTTATCGGATCACTCAAATAATCGATAGGATAATCGCAAGAATAATGGATTCTAAAAATATTCAATAGCCCCAACCCTAGTTTGTGGCTACAATACATGCATTTAGTTAGTGTTTAGTGTATTTTATTTTTTGTTTTTTTTACAGAGAATTATCAGTCACAACAATGGCAGTTATGAATTCTTTGAAGTACTCTTCACACTTCCGCAAGTTATTCAGAAGACATGCTTCCCTGCTGGCTTCTCTGATTCAGGAGAAAATATAGAATCTGGGAACTGCACCAGAAGATGACCAAGAGGTAAAGCAGGTCAAAAATTTAAATGTAGGAATATCAACGTCATCGAGCGACTTGACCCCCCACACACCGGATATGACAAGCACTGGAGTCAACTCTCATTCAAAATAAAAGCAACACTTAAACAGGTGCTGCGACCAACATCTTCACTTGTAACACACCCAGAGACACAAAGTTGATAAACTGGAACTTCTTTTATAGACAAAAGAAGCAGACATTGTGTGCATTTCAGAGACATGGACTCACTGTAACATACTGGACAAGTAGCTGTGCTTACACAACTATAAGCTGATCAGGACGGATAGAAATGAGGGCAGGGAGAGAGGATGGGGCATGGACTGTTACGTGCACGTACGTGCCTGCAGGTTAGGAAGAGAAATTACTTTGAGAAGGATGACAGGCCGCACGTTTAACACACAAATCTGTGATTCATCAATATGTTCGTATTTTAAAATTTAGACCCTCCTCAGACCAAATGCCAGATGTTTCCACCGGACCTCCTGTCTGGGAATAGGAACAATGGCTGTGACAAGGCGACACCCACAGGCGTCCAGAGGAACTGCAAAGTCGATCCAGAGGGACTCTCATTTGATGTTTAACCAAGGATAAATGTCTGTTTTAATATTTCACGATCTCTGCAGAAAATTTCCAAATGTATGCCTTGATGTCTGTGTCAGTGGGTCAACTTTACAAGTGCAGTGTGAAGTTTTGACAATTGTTTGTCTTGATTTGACTCCAAGCAGCATAAAATTTGATTTGAAACATAAGCAGTTATTTGCCAAAACTAAGTATAAACAGTCAGTTTGATATGCTTGACCTCTGAGTAAAGAGAGTACCAAGTTGAGGTTATTTTATATTTTAAAATGATTTTAAACCCGTTTTATCAAATTTGTAGTCTATATTCAAGCTGATGGGTGTGGTCTTCTCCAGGTCGTCAATCCCTCTTGCCCACGCCCCGCCTCTGGGGTATTTAATGCTTAACTCCCGCCTTTAGGCTCTCTTGTGTTTTTTTTCTCCCTCTCCTCTTGTCTTGCTGGCAGCTCGCCAGTCAGGCTGGCCGTGGGCCACCCCTCACCTTTCTTTTGTTCGAGCTCGGTAACCGCGAGCCTCGGGATGGAGACTTGGCTTCCTAGCCTTTATGTGGGCCACCGCTAGGCGATCAGAGCAACTGCTCCTAAGGTACCAGGTGCGTTTCCAGCCAAGAGTGATCGCTCTGAAATTGCCAGCGGGCCACAGAAAAAGGCAGGAAGAGACATGGTGAGTTTCCCCCCATGAGGTGTGACGACCAACCATTGGAAGTCTTCTGCCTCTTTTGTTTCTTGCTTTATTTTTCTACATCTTTTTCTTCTGCAACCAAATCTGTCTCTTTGCTACCTGAGACGCACCCAGAGAGAGAGACAAACACACACGAGCTTGAACCCACACTTGTGAGTAGACACGGCAAACTTTCGCCAGAATGTACAATATTTATGCCTAATAATTTCTTCAGACAAAATCTCAACTTTGTCCTCTCTCTCTCTCCCGTCCGCACTGGACGCAGTAAACGCTCACATTTCCAACTTTAGTCCAACACACAATGTTCTATTTCCCTTTTCGTACGTCTATTTTCCTTCTTTATATTATTATTAGTGTTATTTTCTTTCTGGGCAGCTGTGGCCCAATGGTTAAGATCATTGCCTGCCACCGTGGGGGACCTAGGTTCAAGACCCCGATTGGACCATCTGCCAACATCCCCCAGACTCACGGCTGTGGCCTCCTTGAGGAAGACACTGATACCCAGAAAGGCTCCCCTGGCAGCTTCAGCTGCTCGCTGCTCCAGTGTTTTCCACTAATGTGTATGTGTTCACTGTGATGGGTTAAATGCAGAGAACAAATTTCGTGTGAATGCATGCATGCATGTTCATGACAATAAAAGATGATGATTCTGATTCTGATTCTTTCGATAGACCCCTTTGTGTGTTTCCGTCTAGATCCCTTGTAGATGTCATTAAATATACCATAGAATTCCACTCTTGGTTGGATTTTGTATGTGTTCTGAGTTTAAGTGTGCCTCTGTCATCTCGAACTCAAAATTTCATAAAGTGTAGCAGCCTTCAGATTACGAGACTGATAAAAAGGTTTCTCGTCACTTTCCCTAAATTTTATCCACATAAAAAGTGACATGGAGCCCCTTTAATAGATAAGATTAGTTTGATTTTAACGTTTAAACTCAAAATTACACTAAACCGGAAATAACGCAAGGTCGCTTCCGGCTTATTCTTTTCTCCTAAATTAATTACATTTTTATTTGACTCATATACACTACCCATGTAAATTGATAGATTTGCGTGCACACTGTAACTGGTGTGATTGCTTGTGAAGTCACTCCAATCGGTCAGTCTCATTTATTTCCTGTCGCTTCCAACTCTAATTTCATGAATTGTACAGGTATCTACTCCAAATGCCTCTTTGCTCTATATATTTATTCCTTACTACTCAGTGTTTGAACACCGTATGCATTGTTTCTTTCATTTTGAGCTCTTAAATGTTTTTTTTTTTTTTGTATATGTATGCTTTGTGCCACATTCTCAAATTTAACTTCGGAATTGATAAAAGAAAAATGGTTAAAATGATTATTAGATGTTGTCGGTTTCTGTGTTTAGCAAGCTTTCCAAATATTAAGAAAAGTTTTAGAGAAATCTCTTGTGACTCTAAGGTTCCATGCATTAGCTGAGATCTGTTAGACGGACATCCTTTTATCGGGAAATAGGGACATGGTGTATGTAGATTGCAGATTGGGGGCATGAGCTGATTCATTACATACACTTGGTGGAGCAAAGAAAACTGACCAGTACGCACGTGTCATGAACCTGATGTTGATTTTGCATATGCGCTCAACTGCGCAGAGTGAGAGCATTTCTATCCATTTATTCGTGAATGAGGGTAACTGGGTAACAATACATCCAAACCAGTGTAGTCTCAAGCCTTATTGTTTATCAAAAGCTTTTAATTGTTAAATAAAAACACATGGGTGGAGGGAGAAAATAAATACAGTATGAAGACTCATTAGAGCAGCAAAGGAGAGTTACAACAAAAATTAAATCAAACACCTGAAAATTTAAAATCCCAAGGAGTGGTGGGATTTCATAAATAAGAGTTCAGGAAAGAAGAAACACACAGATGGCAAAATACAGATTGATGGTGTGGAGGAGAACAAAGTGGCAGAGGCCTTAAACAGCCACTTGGCTGAGACTTGGTCCCATAACATCTGCTCTCCACCAACTGTACCTCCATCACTTACCTCCTCACAACCATTAGTTATTTCCCCATTACTGACATCGTATGGACAGTTTAAGCTCTGCAGCATTGGCCAAATGAGCAAACCCAGTGGCGTCATTAGGATGTTAATGTTAATGTTCTGAAGCCCCCCCAAATGAATGAGAAAATAAATAAATAAAAATATATGTATATTAGGCGGCACGGTGGCCGACTGGTTAGAGTGTCAGCCTCACAGTTCTGAGGACCCGGGTTCAATCCCCGGCCCCGCCTGTGTGGAGTTTGCATGTTCTCCCTGTGCCTGTGTGGGTTTTCTCCGGGCACTCCGGTTTCCACCCACATCGAAAAAACATGCATTAATTGGTGACTCTAAATTGCCCGTAGGCATGACTGTGAGTGCGAATGGTTGTTTGTTTCTATGTGCCCTGCGATTGGCTGGCAACCAGTTCATGGTGTACCCCGCCTCCTGCCCGATGACAGCTGGGATAGGGCCTGCGACCCTTGTGAGGAGAAGCGGCTCAGAAAATGGATGGATATGTGTCTTATATTTTTTTAACCCCAAAAATCTTGAACATGCTAGGATAAACCACGAACAAGCCTTTTCTGGGTTGCCCCCCCCCCCCAAAAAAAAGTTACAAAATTGGAGGAAAACTGAAAAAAATGTTAAAAGAAATTCATGGATAGGTGAATCTGCAGATGCTGAACCGTGAGAAGGGACGTGTATCGAAAATTTGTGAGAACCGGTTTCTAGGTTCGCCATGGAATTGTTTTCTGATATTTTTAATATTTCTCTTATCGATCCTATTTGGAATAATGACATTATTACACGTTATGCAGCGTATGCAACCAGTGGACCAGCTGAGATTCACAGATTCCTAGGGCCTGCAGGTGGTATTAATAGGCTACATCAGTCTTTCTTCTTTTCTTTTTCTACAAAAACTGAGAAGTAAATGGTGATTTCTTCACAGTATTCAAATTGTTTTAATTCCTGATTTCATGGGTTTTATGAGATGGAAGCCCAAATTATGTAAAAATAAACAAAGAAATACTTGAAATTGTTTAAATTGTGGGCCCTGAATCGATGATCGATGAAAGTTTAACTTTTTGAATGGAATTATGGAAATAAATAAACTTTTCCTTGATATAATTTTTTTAATTTTTTTAGAAAGGGTCTGTATTACCTGTTTGTATGTGTCACTACGGCCTTTGTGTCCGAATATTCACCTTTGAAGGTAAATCCCACCCGTGATCTCATGCTAATTTTAGCTAGCTCGCAATATTTTTCCATTGAGTGTTGGAATAAAACTGGCGATCGATGTGTCTTGTATTTAAATATACAATGTGTGTGATTCTTATGGCTTTAACTTAAAGCATATATGTCAAACTCAGGCCTGGGGGCCAAATTTGGCCCACGATGTAATTATATCTGGCCCGCAAGATCATATCAAATGTGTATTCGAGCTGGCCCGCCAGTATATAGCACATGCGCCACAAATATTACACATACCAGAATGCTTTGCTAGTGTGTTGGCCCATCAGTCTAGACCGGCGAGCACCCCTTCCCTTTCTGTTAGCCACTATGCTACCAGTCTCCTCGGGAAAATTTACACTTACCCTTCCCAAAAATGGCCAAACAAAAGAAGGAAAACAGTTAACTTCTAGGACAGGTGGGAGGCAGATTATCTGTTCACTAAAGTAAAAGACAGACCTGTTTGTCGTGTGCGGAGCAACGTGACTGTAACAAAGAATATAACATAATTGAATTGTTTTTTTTATGCCCTTTATCAACTCCTGGGCAGTTTGAAGTTTGGCTTTTTATTGAAGGACATTCTTATTTTTTGGGGGTTGTTTTGTTGTTGCCCTTTGAAAAAAGATTTACACAAAAAGAAAGGTAGTCGGAGATAGATAAATAGAAGATAGAGAGAGAGAGAATAATTCATGTTATCTATTTAAATACAAAACAAAAAACAAATACCACTGATGTCTTTTATTGCAAATTTGATTTCTCATGTGTTTATATTATTAAAGTTTGTTTATTCCAGATTCAGTGTTTAAGCAAAATTTAAGTTTGTTGTCATATGATAAACTTTAACGGTACGTTTTTGCAGAGAAGGGAAACATGCACATCGCAGTGATTTTACATTAAATATTGAGTTTGGCCTGCGACGTTGTCCCAATTTTTTATTTTGGCCCGTGAATTTGTGTTTGACACCCCTGCCTTAAAGCATGCTCAGGGAGGGCAGAAGAACACACGTCACACGCAGGATACACAGGATGCGCTCAGGGTACGTTTACAAGACAGGAACTTGCATATACAACCCGGGCCGGGGCATATTAATAATTTATTTTCGATTATAACGTTTTTATGATTTCGAGAATCCTGGGTACAATATCCAGTGGGTGTTTATTTTATTTTATTTCTTTTTTTATCTCTTTAAAGCCACTGGATGTTTTTTCTCTCCACCAAACTACACATTGGAGAATCAATAAAGAATCAAATCATTAAGCAATGTCGAACATGGCATCGGAATCGGAAAAAATCTTATAATTTCCCATCCTAAACCGTGAGTATTCGGGGGTCCACTCTAATTGACAAGATAATTAATAGTAGCATGGGACTTTCTGCTATTAGCTGGAGGCTCGAGCTAACTAATTGTTATGACTAGCAGTGATTAAGACTTCCTTTTTTGAAAAACATTCTTATCTACATTGCTCATTCTTTTCCTTATGCTGCTTTTAGTCAGCCATGTATTGTGAAGCAACACCTTATAATTCATTGTGAAGCTCCTGGCTGTTTACGTAAAGATGGAGGTTATAGAGTGAACTTTATGCATGAATTCACACCATGAAACAGGAGTTGAGCTCATTCACTTATAGTTATCATCAGTGGATAATAATAATAGGCTAATAATGATCACTCCTCCACCCATATTGAACTGTAAGAATTATGACAGATAAGTAGAAAGAGTAACAATGGAGTAACAGCTAGTGGAAATGTGAGTCTAAAGGATTTCACAGAAGGAAACCATTTGTGACGCATTCTAGGAATCGTATGGAACTCAATATGAATATGAAATACTGTCCAGTATGAAACATTTAAGTCAAGGTGCATCGTATAAGACTTATTTAACTTGAAATTTTATTTAGGAGTGTAATGATTTGAAAGTGGAGAGAGCCAAAAGATAAATGTAAGCCAAATTGTCTCTGATATTTTCAAGACTACTTTAATATTACTGAGTAATGTTTTTCCACCCATTTCAGTCACATATGGGCCCAAAAGATAATCTCTTCGACTTCCAAAGTATTTAGGAGCAAACAGTTATTATGTTGTGAGCCAAAGTCAAGTCATTAGCCGCTATATTGATCAGTTATTAATGAAATGTGTTTCATTGTATCTTGAAGGGGACTAATTCAGTCTTGCAGTAATGTCAATCGAAAAAGAGCCACTTCAGCATCTGACTCACAACTGAGTGATAGACCGATTTGCCACCCTTTAAAACAGATGGCATTCCTTCATGCTTTCACCCACCATCTACCTGGTGATTGCAGCTATTAATTTGCTTTTGATTACATTGTTAACTTCACGAAGGGAAATTCCATCCATCCATTTTGTGTCCTGGTTATCCTCACTTGGGTCGCAAGCATGCTGAAGCCTATCCCAACTAACTCCGGGTGAGAAGCGGGGTACACCATGAACTGGTCGCCAGCCAAGCACAGGCCACATAAACAAACAACCATTCACACCCACATTCACACCTACGGGCATCTCAGAGGCTTCCATTAACCTACCATGCATGTTTTTGCGATGTGGGAGGAAACCGGTGTACCCAGAGAAAACCCATGCAGGCACGGGGAGAACATGCAAACTCCACACAGGCGAGGCCGGATTTGAACAGAACTGTGAGGCAGATGTGCTAACTAGTCGTCCACTGTAGCGCCCAGAGGGAAATTACCCTACCCATGTATCAGTGCCCCCTCGGAAGTGCAAAGAAGTGTGCCATCTTAGAGAACCTGTCAACAACTGTGAGAATGGGGGTATTACCTTTAGAGGCCGGTAATCCCGTCACAAAGTCTACGAAGATGTCTGACCAAGGACGTTGTGGTATTGGCAGGGGTCGCAACTCCCCAGAAGGGCGTTGACGAGTGGGCTTTTTAGCAGCGCATACCTGGCAAGCATTGACATAATTGATAAAATCCCTCCTAACATTAGGCCACCAAAAGCGCTGTTCGACCACAGATTGCGTTTTGGCAATGCCTGGGTGACATACAGTCCGGTTAGTGTGAGCCCAGTGGATGACTCTTCCCCTTAAGGTCGGAACCACATAAAGCCTGTTTTCAGGGCAAACCTCAGGGCTGAGAGTGTTATTCAGAGCCTGTTCTACCACAGTTTCAACGTCCCAAACAAAAGCAGAAATAAAACATGACTTGGGCAAAATAGTCTTCGGGTCAGACAAAGAATTCTTTTCGCAGAAAATACGTGACAAAGCATCCGGCTCACCATTTTTAGAACAGTAGGATAACACGAAATTAAATCTTGTGAAAAACAGAGGCCATCTAGCCTGCCTCACATTTAATCTTTTAGCAGACTTAAGATACTCAAGGTCCTTGTGATCTGTCCATACTAAAAACGGAGTCTGTGCCCCCTCTAGCCAGTGCCTCCACTCCACCAAAGCCACCATGACCGCTAGCAGTTCACGGTCACCTATGTCATAATTTCTCTCGGATGGAGTCAGTTTTGTAGAGAGATAAGCACAAGGATGTAACTTACCATCCTTGAGACATTTCTGGGAGAGCACTGCTCCTAATCCGGCATCAGACGCATCAACTTCTACCACAAACTGCTGTTTGGGATCTGGCAAAGTGAGGATGGGAGCGGAGGTAAAGCTTGATTTTAGTTTCTGTAAAGCTGACTGACAAACCGGGTTCCACACAAAGGGTCTGTGTGGCGAGGTAAGATCATGCAAAGGCGAGGCTATAGAACTGAAATTTCTAATGAATTCTTTTGTAGAAATTTGCGAACCCTAAGAACCTTTGTACATCCTTGTGTGACGTGGGAGTCGGCCAAATAATCATGGCATTAACTTTGCAAGGGTCCATTTTGACTTCACCTTGAGCCAGCACGAAACCCAGAAAAGAAACGGACACCTTGTGGAACTCACATTTCTCAGACTTGACGTAAAGTTCAGTAACCGCTGCAACACAGAGCGGACATGAATGATGTGAGTTTCCTCATCCGGGGAGAATATCAAAATATCGTCCAAATAGACAAAAACATATACATTAAACAACATCTTTGACAAGGTTTTGGAAATCAGCTGGAGTGTTAGTGAGTCCAAAAGGCATTACCAAATACTCATAATGTCCCGTTGGTGTGTTGAATGCTGTTTTCCATTCATCCCCCTCCCTCATCCTGACTAGATGATACGCATTTCTTAAGTCCAGTTTGGTGAAAACCTTGGCTCCCTCCAGGAACTCAAAGGTGGTGGAGATGAGAGGAAGAGGGTACCTGTTTTTCACAGTTATCACATTGAGACCCCGGTAATCGATACAGGGTCGCAGGGTCTTGTCCTTCGTGTCCACAAAGAAAAATCCTGCTCCCGCAGGAGATGAAGATGGGCGAATGATCCCGGCTGCCAGTGATTCTTCCACATACTCCTTCATAGCCTTGTGTTCCGTCCCTGAAAGAGAGAATAACCTTCCCCGTGGAGGTGTGGTTCCAGGCAGCAAGTCAACTGCACAGTTATAAGGTCTGAGCGATGGAAGGGATTTGGCTCTGGACTTGGAAAAAACGTCTTTAATGTCATAGTAACAGGTGGGCACTTGAGATAAGTGTTAAATATATTGTAGAAGTTATCATTTATTTGCTTAGCTTGCATGAGTATTATGGACGATTTTGTTAAAGGAAGATGTCTCGCCTTCAAGAAGATGACTCAGCAGGAATCATCAGAGAGAAGGACGTGGCCGGGACGTGTTGGTCCCATGTTTTCACCTTGAATCCCTACCCTTAGTGTGTTGTGTCTTGTAGCTTAGTACGTTATGTCTTGTAAACTTAGAAACCTCCCTATTTTCAAATAAATGCAGGAGCGACGGGAGAGATTGTTTAGAGCGTGATGAGAGGCTGTAATCTGAACAATCTCCCATACGCCCTCCTCATGAGAAAAAGAAACCAGCGTCTTCATTCCTTTTGTGTCTATTTTTCATAATGTTGGGTAAAATAAATCCAACATTAAATTGGTCCTTCGAGCCGGATGTCAATACACCCGAGGATTCCAGTTGTGGAGCCGACATCCAGTTAAGAGCCACAGCAATTGAGACCCTTTCCGGGGCTGGTCTTCGTTCTTCTCAACTGGGATCTGAAGGTTGACGACAATCCACAGGATTGAAGACCACTGGTGAGTTAAATTTAAAAAAAAAAATTTTTTAGGAAAAAGGATTAAAGACTGAGTGAATTGCGCGACGAAGAAGTCTGCGACAGAATAAACCTTGTGTAATACTAGTCACTGGCAAGTGGTAGAGGGACGGCGGAGTCCGACAAATTCCGCGAGGACGGCGGAGTACGTACTTAAATTCCGTTAAAGAAACTAGGAAAGTTTAGTGGCGTCGTAGTTAAATTCCGTATAGGATGGCGGAGTCCTCTAACGAGCTGTTGACAGACGTAGTTAAATTCCGTATAGGACGGCGGAGTCCTCTGACGAGCCAGTGTGAATGAAAACTGTTTGAATGAGAGTGTAAAGGTTGGAAGTTCATAAAATAAAATTAAAAAAAAAATAAAACAGGATCCTTATAAAATGTAATATTTAGAGACAGGGATAACTGAACACGGCTTTAATGGTTGGTTAAATACACAAAAAATAGCCGCGTTGCAGGAATCAAATTATATAAAATAAAAGAGAATACGGACAAACTACCGCATGACTAAGCCAGCCTGCTTCCCAACTCAACAAATCCTCTTGTGTAACCAGGATATGAAAAAAAGTTACGACATGCGACACCTGATAAAATTACTGTAGATTATCTGTACTCAGACAATGAAGCAAAGGTCGCGGCAGGAATGATTTTACCAGACAAATTCAAGGAACTGTATAAAAATACAAGTGTCCCACATATTTAATTGTGCAAAGATTATGAGTCACAGTGGAAACATATGAGAACATTAGTAAAACAAGGACAGGAGACAGATGATTGGCAGCAAATAGAAAACAAACTGGAATACAGTGCATCAACTGGTCTAATTAGGAAGGCGATGTTTTGGACAATACAGGGTGATGAAGGGAAACACATGCATCCTGTTTGATAAGACCAAATGATCCTCACTGAAATTGATGAAGAAATATTTTTTTAAAAAGTTCCCAGAAAAGTTCCAAAAAAATTTGATGTAGGCCTTATTAAAGGGACTTTACCAGTACAAATTAGACCCAAAACAGAATATAGGCCAGGGATTCGCCAATATCCATTAAAGCCAGATGCACATGAAGGAATCAAACCGGTACTTGAACCACTAATTAAGGCAGGAGTTATAGTGGAGTGTCCAGAATCACCATGTAACACACCCGTTTTTCCCTGGAAAAAAGGACCCACCTTTAGTGGGTTGGAGACTTAGAGGAAGTAAATACTGCAGTAATACAGAGAGCAACAAGACCAGACGCTACTGTGTTTACAGGAGTGGACATAAATAATGCATTATTTTCTGTACCAGTAGAAAAGAACAGTAAATTTTGGTTTTGCATTTGCATTTGAGGAAAAAAAATATACATTTACTAGATTACCACAAGGTTACTGTGAAAGTCCAACCATTTATTCACAAGTTATGACAACACGCATGTCTTCTGGCATCTCCAGATGGAGAGACATGCAAAGATTCATTGGCCTTACTGCATCACATAAAGTTAACAAAAATAAATTGCAATGATGTAAAAGGCAAGTCAAATATCTAGGCCATAATTTAAGTGTACGAGGAAGGACTATATTAGAAGACAAGAAAGCTATAGTCTTAAAAAATCCTAAACCACAGACGAAGAAACATATAATAATCATTTTTAGGTCTGACAAATTATTGTAGAGCATGGATTCCAAACTATGCAGAAATTGTTGCACCATTGTCAAAATTAATGTATGAAGCCAACCTTAAAATGACATCACCTGTTTAATGGAGTACAGAGGCAGAAAAGACCTTCTGTGACATTAAACAACATTTGGTGTCCAGTGCTGCGCTAGGCCTTCCAAATTTAATGATAAAACATTCATTCAAATGGTAGATTGTAAAAACTATTACATGACCTCCGTACTTACACAACAATACGGTGATAAGCTAAGACCATGGGCTTATTTTTCGACTAAATTGGACAGCGTGATGTGTGCATTACCGAATTGTGTCAGAGCAGTTGCGGCAGCCTTGATGGCAATAGAAGAGCAGTTCCACAATTGTGTTATTTCATCCATTAACTCTTAAGGTCCCACATACAGTGTCTGCTCTCCTATTGCAAACGAATATGGCGTTTTTATCACCTGCAAGATATTTATCTCGCATGTCACAACCACATTTGACTGTTGAGCGATGCACAACCTTAAATCCAGCCACACTAAAACCCTTACCTGATGAAGGCACGCAGCATGATTGTCAGGAATTGGCTGAACAAACTGCTGAATTAGTAGCATTAACCGAGGCATGCAAACTAATGATAAATAAAGATGGTACAATCTATACTGATAGCCAATATGAGTATTCCACAACAAGAACGCAATTATTGGGAAAAACAAAGTGCAAAACTACAAAATGAAATTTACATTAGCACAGAAAAAAAAAAAACTATTCAAATGGGCTCCTATATTGAGCCATGCTGTGTCACATGTCTCAACCGGAGGGATGGTGGCACAGATAGATTGACACTTAACAGCCCTAAAAATAGCAGAAAGAAATACGTGGGTTCATTTAACACACTGTAAAATTGTCATTTCAGCTGAGTACTCAAATAGGGAAGGTAAGCAAAAGTCTGATAACGGAGCGGGAGCAGATGTGTAGATTCTGAAAACGCTTGCTGGTCAGTGAAGAAAAAAGACACCAACCCTTTTAGTGAGAACTCAGCAGAAAGGCACACTCACGTTGGTTACGAGATTCGATAAGTTGTTATATAGCAACTTTGGCTACTATGGTGTTGGTTTTGTTTATGTGGTACATGGGACGTCCCACCCTAAATGATACAACCAATTTTTTAGATAGAAAATCACCTACCAACTGGACCAATATGACAAACCCAATAATGGAAAATTTTGAATCATTAACTCTTATAAAAAGGAGTACAGCTGATGATCAGAACTGTGGGCATGGCCTCCAAACGCGGCAAACCGGTTTAATATTTTGTGCCCCCCAAAATCAAACTGCTTTAATCATAATTCCATATGCGGCTCTCACCAATGATGCTCAAGAGAATGGGCAGAATTGGGGATTTGGATATGACTGGTATGCAACTATAGGCTTTGGATGTGAACACCTCATTGGTGAAACAGATTATGATTGGTCCAGTTGGTCACAAAAAACAGCAAAAGAACATAGAAAGAAGTTTAACATCAGCAAAACGGCCCATAGTTTAATATTGAAATACAAATCAAGTCACCCAGTGTGTTTGATGATGAGCTTGTGGGCATATTCTGGCGGAAAAGTTCCCCACTTCCAAGTAGAATTGTGTTATGGGAACCGTGTTAAACCAGAAATGCCATTGAAAACTTCAAAGAAAGGTGGACAAATTCTCATGGTTAACAACATAACTACTGATGATTGGTTCGTTGTTGTCACAGGAGTTTCAGGACAAAATAACAATTGGTTACTATTGGTGGAACAAGCAGCAAATGTAGCAAGAAAAGATTGTGTGGTTTGCATGGGTCCCAGGCCTTTGTTGCGCATAGATCCGGCACAATTATCACAAGATTGTATAATTCCATTAATGAACGCTACTGTACCAACTGAGAGGTGTAAATCGTGGGATCCTATATATCCCGTAACAAAAGCAGATAAACACAAACCAATGTTTTCTATTTTAGTAGCACCGAATAATTTTACTTGTATAAACATGATTAGTAAAGGAAAAAAAAAAAAAAAAAGGATCCCCAGATGGGGTCTTTGGAAGTTCATTAGTCGTTGGAGGTTCATTAGAAACATATACCTGAACATTACATGGAGGCTTGAAACAGTTCTGGGGGCAATTGCTGCCCCATGACATAACATGCCCAGAGGACCAGTCAATGTGGGGGTTATGTAATTTCAACCAAGGGTTCCCTAAAATAAGGTCATAATTCATAGCGTCAAAAAGTTCCAAGTGAGAATCAGGAAATATCAATGTGAGTGTTTGGGTGCGGTGAGTGATCTTGCCCATAAAACTGCCGTCTGCAGCATAGGTGTTGCGGTGGCGCTTTACTTGAAAGATTCTAAGGTGCATACGTCTATCGAGGAGGGAGTTGAGTAAGTTTGCGTCAGAACCAGAGTCAATCAATACAGTTGTATGAACCTCTTGATCTGGAGAGCATCGTGTCACTTTAGCAAGAACCCGGGTAGGGTCTTCCTTTATGAAATTTAGACTCACCGCTCTCGTACCCTTTTTACTGGCACCGGCAACCTTGACGTGACAGTTGCTCACGGAATGACCCAACTGACCACAGTAGAAGACAATTTTCTCTTCCCTCAGCCGGCCTTGGCGTTCCTCAAGGGAGAGACGGAAACTGCCCAGTTCCATGGGTTAATCCGCGGTGACGCTAGCCAGTGGATTGAGACCGGCAACATGGGATCTGCCTTGGTTTGGCTGGTCACCGAGGCTCCTCCTCCAGGTGCGCAGTGACACATCCCTCCGCCGATCTCTGTCTTTTACGGCGAGAGCGATGAGAGTGTCCAAGTCGGTCGGCAGGTCTAGTGGGACCAAACAATCCTTGACGGCGGGGGATAGTCCTTGAAAAAATGCATCGAGTAGTGCCCTGCTGTTCCGCTAACTCTCAGCTTTTAGAATGCGAAACTCAATCACCCTGTGCTTGCCTTGTTGTAAAGTGACAGGGAGCGAGCTGCCTCACAATCTGGTGGGGACTACTGAAAAATTTGCTCCATAGTCTTTACGAAAGAAGCCCAAGAATGACACGCAGCAGAATTGCGGCTCCATTCACCAGTAGCCCATGCCTCTGCATGACCAGTCAGGTGGGAAATGACAAAAGTGATCTTTGTCCACTCGGTGGGGAAGGCAGCTGCCTGCAGCTCAAAGTGGAGTTCGCACTGAGTGATGAATGGCTTAATATTTCCAGACTCTCCAGAGAACCTCTCCGGTCGAGAGAGCTGTGGGAAGACCGCAGCGGATGTGGCAGGTGGGGGCATGGTGACTGCTTCAGCCGGTTCCTTCTTCTGAACCATATTCATTAGAACTTCAAACTGTGAGGCCACCTGTCTCATCATAGCGTCCTGATGCTCTGGCAGTCCCTTTAGATGAAGATGGAGGGCAGCAAGCTGCTCATCCCCGGGCGCTTCAGCTGTCCCCTGCTCCAGTGTGTTCCACTAACGTGTATGTGTTCACTGTGATGGGTTAAATGCAGAGAACAAATTTCGTGTACATGCATGCATGTTCATGACAATAAAAGATGATTCTAATTCTAATTCTAATCCTGCTTCGATATGCGTTGACCCTGCGCTTGAAGGGCTTTGCGCACCGGATCTGAGTCTGCTGGGTCCATGGCCAGTTCGTCATGAACGGAACAGAGGACAGGACCCAAAATGCACGACTCCAATACAAATGGACAGTTTAAAAAAAGAGAGGTTTAATAAACAAGCAGAGGTCGGTACAAGGGCAGGCAATCCGAAAAGGCAACAGTATCCAAAAAACGTGAGGCAAAGAGGCAAGGTCAATAATCAGAACAGGGTCGAGTTTTACTATGAGTCGGTGACGTGGAAACAAGGAATGCTGGAACGTGACAACAAGGTACAAAGAACTGGCGGCCAGAAAGAATGAGACAGGAGGTTAAATGCATGGGGTAATTATGTTAAACGAGGCACAGGTGGGGAAGATGCTCTCAGGAGCAGGTGTGTACGAGACAGGGGGAAGACAACAACCTTAACACATACTCATGACAGTAGGTGTGAATGTGAGTGCGAATGGTTGTTTGTTTCTATGTGCCCTGCAATTGGCTGGCGACCAGTTCAGGGTGTACCCCGCCTCTTGCCCGAAGATAGCTGAGATAGGCTCCAGCACGCCCGCAACCCTAGTGAGGATAAGAGGATGTGGCAGAGTGAATCCACGTTCGCCACACTGATCCAATCACAATTGCCTGCGTCAAAACTCAAAAGCCCTTCCTGATAAAACTTAAAGTGAGTGCGCTCATTCTGCCGTGTGTGAACGGTGTTAATTGTGAAGTTTTCCCCCCCGCTTTGTAAAATGCTTCAGTCTGGTCTCCAGCTGCTGCTGGCTATAAGCAATCAGGCTCACGGGCTTTCCCAGCTGCAGGGAGCGGCACATCCAGAAAGTCAAGACCCGTTGCCGCCAAATTAAGGCATGCATATTTATTACCGCGACGTACGTTGATGTGTCTTGATTTGTCGCCTTGGATGAGAGGATGCCCCTTGGTTGGGCCACAGGTGGGGCCTTAGCCCGTTCAGCACGCTGGACAGTTCTCTCTAGCAGATGGTAGGCAGGTGATGGACTTGGTTGAGCAAAATTTTTTAAATCTTCAGGAAGGAAAAATAGACTAAGACTTAAATGGCCAGATGAAAAAATATATATATATAAAAGCTTGAGCTTTTAATGGTGTCTGAAGTTTCCTGGTTTAATCAGGTTCAGGAGATAGCTATGACAGACAGCCACTGGCTTTTTTAACTCAGGTCTTGCTGGAGGCTACCAGTTGACTGTCATCAAGCTTGTAGCAAATTAGGCCTTCACAGCACATGTAAGCAACTTAACTTCCCTGTGACGAGGACTGCCCAATTGTGGCTAAAGGGTTAGTCACACTAACACCCATGATTTTGTGGCTAACTACACATAATGTGGCTAGGAGATGTTTATACTGTTTAGCCACATTGGCTAAGAGGTTTCATGACCCAGTGCCAACCCTGGGTTAGCAACAAAAGTTAACCAAAGGAATTGGACAGCTCTCGGGACAAAACAAGGGTAAACGCATGTACAATGAACGCCACGTGCACGTTCACATTAGTAAGGTGTGTAGCTTTTGTCAGAGATGCGAGGGGAGGAGTGAAGTGAGGCTACATTAAAATCTAGCAAGCAGTTACAAAACTGCAAACTCTCCCTTTAAGTACACCCAAACACAAATGTTGTAGGTAACAAGTATTTCTCCTTTTGCATGTACGTGTGGATAGCAAGACTTTTCATTCATTCATTCATTCATTTTCTGAGCCGCTTCTCCTCACTAGGGTCGTGGGCGTGCTGGAGCCAATCCCAGCTGTCATCGGGCAGGAGGCGGGGTACACCCTGAACTGGTTGCCAGCCAAACGCAGGGCACATAGGAACAAACAACCATTCGCACTCACAGTCATGCCAACGGGCAATTTAGAGTCTCCAATTCATGCATGTTTTTGGGATGTGGGAGGAAACCGGAGTGCCCGGAGAAAACCCACGCAGGCACGGGGAGAACATGCAAACTCCACACAGGCGGGGCCGGAGATTGAACCCGGGTCCTCAGAACTGTGAGGCTGACGCTCTAACCAGTCGGCCACCGTGCCGCGGATAGCAAGACTTTTTTATGCTAATTTCTGAAGAATGTGTGAATAAATATGTTTACACATACGTCTACTGTTTTCCCAGTTTATTTATTTATTCTTATTTGAAATGCAGCCCTACTTTTATTTCATAAATTAGAGAACATTATACATATCGGCAGTCATACTACAGTATGTTCAGTGACAATAAAAATAGTTAAAAGGTTTTTGAATTGTACTGAATCAATTTTATATGAATGAGGCACTGATTACATGCAGATATGGAACTACTAGGCTGAAATATATATGAAACCAAATATTTAGACATTATGATCTTCCATACCTTTGCTAAAAGAAATTTCACGAACAGGACCTCTTTCAACTAAACTTCAGTTGAATATCTCTGTTTTGAACAGTTGTGCATAACAGTTTGGAGCACTGCATTCTGAGATAAGATACTGTTATCATCATGGTGGTTTTGTTCCATAAAATCAAAATTATTATAATGTATAATGTTGTTATGAATAAATATTTATGATACAATTAATTATATGAATTTCTATAATGTCATTGAAAGTGCAAGTATTACTTTCAGACAATAATTTAGGTCACTAATTTTAACTTTAGGTAATTTTGTAAAATTGCAATAAATATAACCTGCAATCCTCTGGTGTATTATTACAGTTTAATCTTTGTTCATAATGTGGAGATGTATATACATTTATAATTACAGCTTAAATAGGAATTAGAGCCAAAAGGGTGGTTGAATAAACAATGTAATAAATGACGCAGTGGATGGTTTTAATTTCACAATTAAATTGGAATTATCTGGGGATCAAGTGAAGGAAGCTCAAGTTGCTCTCAACAGCTTGCTTCATACACCATAGCTTCACTCTTAATGGTTAAAATAATAGCCATGCAAGCCCCATGACGATACTTATAACACTTTTGTTAGACACACTGGCATATTATGAAAAACCTAATTATCATCTACCTAAATAATTACGGCCGTGGGGCTAAAAACCTACCTGATGGTATGTTAGCACTGAAATAAGGTCACACAAGTGAAAATACCACAATCTCCAAATACTATATTGACTGCTGGTACATTGGTACATCAATGATTAGGGTATGTTATCTGTTTAGTTAGTCTATGGGTCATTTTCATACAATTTGATCAATAACAACTTTAAATGAAAGAAAGATCTAAGTGATAATTATTTTTATTTTAGGCATTCATGGTAAAGGGCATCCTTATTGACAGAGCACATAGTGGTGGCCCATTGAAATACACTTTTTTTTTATAAGAGTAAAGACATAAAGTAGTTATGACACGTTCACAAATTCATAGATATCCAAGGCTCGAATTAAGCCGTCTCGCATCGCAGTTTGCGAGTCAAAATTTGCATGTTGCACCAAAAAACATTAAAAAGCAAAACTCCGAATCAGTTTTACCACAGAGACGGAAGCATGTAGTGGCGTTTGTGACGGAACGCACTTACGTCACCGATGCGTGGGAAGTAGGACTCGGAAGTGGAGCGGGAAACCAGCGGTTCCAAGATGCTACGTGACACCGAATTGAAAAGAGAAAAAAGGCGAAAGTGGGGGAGCATTTCATAGTGAAATGCAAAGCGAGTACCCGTTCGTTATAACACAGACATTTCTCTCCACAATGCCAACAAAGATTCCGCGTCGTGGAACCCGAGAGATTAACGTTAGTCCACCTTACTAACATAACGTTAGCCATATGAAGGGTATCTGTTTATTATGAGTACCGTCAAATGTGTGGGTTATTTATTACAAAGGTGACAAGTACAGTATAACGTAACCATATCAGTACAGACAGGTAGGGGTGGTTTCTCATATGGGCGGTATGGGCATACTTCTCTGGAGGGCAATACTACCCGCCCCCCATCCTCCACCCTCAAATCACCTGACTTGAATCCAATCGAAAATATATGGAAAGAACTGAAACTCAAGGTCCATAAAAGAAGCCCAAGGAACCTTCAAGATTCGAAGACTGCTTGTGTGGAGGAATGGGCCAAAATCACTCCAGAGCAATGCGTGCGACTAGTTTCTCCATTTCTCCTTGAAGCTGTCATTGCAAACAAAGGCTTTTGTACAAAGTATTAAATAAATAACAGTTGGCGTGTTCAATACTTTTTCCTTGTGTCATTTAACATTATTAAACACAACTTAATTTATGATCTTCTTTGTTCTACTTTCTTTGTATGTATGGATTATTTGGGTTGTTCCCAACATCTGGTGAAACTTTCAGGTGAATAGCACCTTTGGAAGTATATTTAGTGAGAAAAATGGTGACGCGTTAAATACTTATTTCAGCCGCGGTATATCATATATAACATCTCTGCTGTTGTGTGAAAGCAAAATAGCTGCCTCATTGTTGGATCTATCTCGCCCAACACCTATAAAAAATAGACACAAAGGAATGAAGACGCTGGTTTCTTTTTGCTCATGAGGAGAACATGTGGGAGATTGTTCAATTTCATTCTCCTATCGCGCTCTAAACAATCTCCCCGTTGCTCCTGTATTTATTTGAAATAGGGAGGTATCTAAGTTACAAGACATACTAAGTTACAAGACATAACACACTAAGGGGAGGGTTTCAAGGTGAAGACATGAGACCAACACCCGGCCACGTGTCCTTGGTCAAGACGCCCCTCTCTGACGATTCCCGCTGAGTCATCTTCCCGAAGGCGAGACATCTTCCTTTCCCCCACGGTCAGCAAGCAACCATCAAAATCGTCCACAATACCAATGCAAGCCAGCAAATAAATGATAACTTGTACAATTTATTTAACATTTCCCTCCTGTTTATCATGTATTTGCACAAATTCTTATATCATCTTACAGTCACTTCATTTCGATTTTTAACTGTAGAATCATTTTTATGAAACAAATACATTTCTACTCAGAGTAAATGTGTCGTACATGAATGTTGTAGTTTAAACATTGTAATCACCTGGATCAGGAAATAAATCAGGTAAAGCAACACCATCATCATCATCGTCATTATCAACAACCAGTAAAGGATACATCTGCTCCATACGGTTCTCCATGGGGGTAATTGCTGTGGTGATTAATCTACCGATTAAAGCCCGAATGCATGGGATACAACAACATCCACACAATGTCAGAAAGGCTGCAAAAACAGCACTTGATATCAATATTGATGAAATTAGGGCTTTGTATTTACCAAAAATGTCCATCCAGCTGTCCCACAAGGAGGTGTCTACACCAGAGTGTTCCTTCATCTTGTGATTGAGGGTCCGTAGACCATCGATGGCTCTGGTCAAGCTGCCATCTGAAGCAGTATTGTTTGGAATGTATGTACAACATTGTTCTCCAAATATACCACCAACACCTCCTCTCTTGCGAGGAGCATGTCGACAGCTATGCGGTTTTGGAACGTCATTAAAGAGGTAGCCTTGAGCTGCTCATGCACAGCCTCCAACCTCCAATTTCCTAATCTCTGTACATTGAAGTGGATATAGTTTATCCCATCAACATTTTTATTAATTGAACACCACCAGCATATGAGGGACTCAAATCCTCCTGCAACTTGGTCAGCTAATTTGTATTGACTAGGAACCCCACGAGGAACACGTATGGCGTTGATGTATGTTGGATTATTTTTCCCCTACCAAGATAAATCTCTTTTTTGTCTATGTTCTAGATTTTACAACAACATTGGTGCTTTTTCCATTAAATCTTGAACAGGCATAGGGTATACTGACACATGCAATATCAAAGTGATAATAGTGAACAATCCAGATACATCTTTAGGTAATCTATCAAACAGTCTATCATCTCCACACCACCACCAGATGTCGCTCCGTGATACTGGCATAAACTTTGGTCCTACTTTTAAGGTTACTTTACACTGTGTGTCGTTCAGTGGTCCTAATTTCTTGCCTTTACTAATCATATTTACACAAGTAAAATTACTCGGTGCTACTAGTAGTAGAAAGCATTGGTTTGTGTTTGTCTGCTTTTGTTACGGGATATATAGGATCCCATGATTTACACCTCTCAGTTGGTATCATTCAGGGTGGGACGTCCCATATACCACATAAACAAAACCAACACCATAGTAGCCAAAGTTGCTACGTAACAACCTATCGAATCTCGTAACCAACGCGGGTGTGCCATTTTGCTGAGTTCTCACTAAACGGGTTGGTGTCTTTTTTCTTCACTGACCAGCAAGCGTTTTCAGAATCTACACATCTGCTCCCGCTCCGTTATCAGACTTTTGCTCACCTTCACTATTTGAGTACTCATCTGAACTGACACTTTTACAGTGTGTTAAATGAACCCACGTGTTTCTTTCTGCTATTTTTTAGGGCTGTAAAGTGTCGATGTATCTGTGCCACCATCCCTCCGGTTGAGACGTGACACACCATGGCTCAATATAGCAGCCCATTTGAATAGGTTTTTTGGAAGTATTTGTTTCCCTTCTATGCTAATGTAAATTTGATTTTGTAGTTTTGCACCTTGTTTTTCCCAATAATTGCGTTCTTGTTGTGGAATACGCATATTGGCTATCAGTATAGATTGTAACATCTTTATTTATCATAAGTTTGCATACCTCGGTTAATGCTACTAATTCAGCAGCTTGTTCAGCCAATTCCTGACAATCATGCTGCGTGCCTTCATCAGGTAAGGGTATTAGTGTGGCTGGATTTAAGGTTGTGCATCGCTCAACATTCAAATGTGGTTGTGACAGCAAAATAGCCATGCAAGATAAATGTCTTGCAGGTGATAAAAACGCCATATTCGTTTGCAACAGGAGAGCAGACACTGTATGTGGGACCTTAAGAGTTAATGGATGAAATAACAAATTGTGGAACTGCTCTCCACTGCCATCGAGGCTGCCACAACTGCTCTGACACAATGTGGTAATGCACATGTCACGCTGTCCAATTTAGTCGAAAAATAAGCTATTGGTCTTAGCTTATCACCGTATTGTTGTGTAAGTACGGAGGTCATGTAATAGCTTTTACAATCTACCATTTGAATGAATGGTTTATCATAATTTGGAAGGGCCAGCGCCGAACTGGACACCAAATGTTGTTTAATGTCACAGAAGGCCTTTTCTGCCTCTGTATTCCATTGAACAGGTGATGTCATTTTAAGGTTGTCATCATACATTAATTTTGACAATGGTGCAACAATTTCTGCATAGTTTGGAATCCATGCTCTACAATAATTTGTCAGACCTAAAAATGACATCATCTGTTTCTTCGTCTGTGGTTTAGGGGCTTTTAAGACTATAGCTTTCCTGTCTTCTAATATAGTCTTTCCTCCTACACTTAAATTATGGCGTAGATATTTGACTTGCCTTTTACACAATTGTAATTTATTTTTGCTAACTTTATGTCGCTCTTCTGATAGATGATGCAGTAAGGCCAATGAATCTTTGATGCATGTCTCTCCATCTGGAGATGCCAGGAGAACATCATCTACATATAGTAAAATTTGACTCCCGAAAGTCTTGGTAGTATATTTCTGTTTCTTCGTTGAGGAAGACATCTATCTTTTTCTTTTTGAGTCCTAACACTCTCTCTGCGTGGAGGGCATGATTAACATATTCCTCCAGAGAGCCAGTTGCTAGGTTTATCCAATGTTTATCTACCCACCTTTTAATGTGTTCTTTTGAATTTGCATGTAAAGCATTTTTTAACTGTTGTTTAACTAACTACAGGCAATTTAGAGTAATCAATTAACCTACCATGCATGTTTTTGGGATGTGGGAGGAAACCGGTGTACCCAGAGAAAACACTTGCAGGCACGGGGAGAACATGCAAACTCCACACAGGCGAGGCCGGGGATTGAACCCCGGACCTCAGAACTGTGAGGCAGACGCTCTAACCCGTCGCTCACTGTGCTGCCTGTGCTTTGTATATGTAATTTAATTTACATGCTAAAATACTGTATCAGTGGGTTGTTCTCATCTTGACGGCTCCTAGTCTACAATATTGCTTATATGTCATCAATAAACATACTGTATGTCGTTGTCATTATTATCTTTTTTTTTTGTCTGATGCTATTTGTTTTACTAAACACACCTTTGCATCAGATGGAAGATGTATGAGTTTTTTTTTTCACTTACTTAAGATTGTCTATTTGCTGTATATTTGGCCCAAAATAATAGTCATTTGATTTAAATAAAAAATGGTCTTGGGATCAAGTTAATGATTGGTTGACTGCAGCTAGAACAAGGTAAGAGGGGATTATGGTCTGGTGATCATTCATTAATGGTTCTATATGATCAGAACTGTGTATCAGGCAGTGATAGTACTGTACTGGGCTATAGAGTAACTCTAAAATACATATACATCATATACAATGATCAAACTTACTGCAAGTACTGCAGTTTATGTATTGCAATATATGGTATATAAAAAGACTATTTGCCTACTCTCACTGGGGTACACAACACATTCACAATGAGATTTAGTACACGATTATGCCTTTACAATATATATAATATGATATAATAATTATCAGTTTCATTTACACTGCTAAGCAGCATATATTTACCAATATGATTATTATATGTGGTTATAGGGTGCAGTGTTTGTAATGGGCTCTTTGCAGATGATCTGCACCTTTACTGAAGTACACAATCTTTTCAGGTTATGAAAATTTGTTGTTCTATACGCAGTATTTAAAGGACTTGCCCAAACTAACCATCACAGATGTACATCAGCTTTGTAACTCATCCAAAGCACCAAGCTGCAAATTAGAGAAAGGCTATAAGATGTTTGGCTCTTCTTACATCCACAAATATGAAGGTATAAGACAAAAATCTTCCTAACGTTGTGGTTGGATTGTACATAGTTTACCAAAATGCTAATGTAATGCTGGTTAGTTATAGCATGTGTGCGTGATAAGGTATCATTATTATTATTATTATTTATTTATTTTCCATCCCACTTATTATCACTAGGGTCGCGGGCGTGCTGAAGCCTATCCCGGCTGACTTCAGGCGAGAGGTACCTTGTTGTCACATTCCAGCATTCCTTGTTTCCACGTAACCGACTCATACTAAAACTAGACCCTGTTCTGATTATTGACCATGCCTCTTTGCCTCACGTTTGCCTGCCCGTGTACCGACCTCTGCTTGTTTATTAAACCTCTCTTTTTTTAAACTGTCCATTTGTATTGGAGTCGTGCATTTTGGGTCCAGTCCTCTATTATTATTATTCATTTTCCATACCACTTATTATCAGTAGGGTCGCGGGCGTGCTGGAGCCTATCCCGGCTGACATCAGGTGAGAGGCGGGGTACACCCTGAACTGGTCGCCAGCCAATCGTAGGGCACACATAAGCAAACAACCATTCGCACTCACATTCACACCTACGGGCAATTTAGAGTCTTCAGTTGTGGGAGGAAACCGGAGTCCCCGGAGAAAACCCACTCAGGCACGGAGAGAACATGCAAACTCCAAACAGGCGAGGCCGGATTTGAACCCTGGTCCTCAGAACTGTGAGGCAGATGTGCTAACCAGTCGTCCACCGTGCCACCATTATTATTATTACTATTATTATTATTATTATTATTATATAATGTTACAGTAATTTAGGCAGAAAATGTCAAACATTGTGCTCTGTGTATTAAAGTTCTTGTTTTTCAAAATCTGTTTCAAGTGTCAAACAAAGACGAGACCATGACCAAAGCACGAAAATCTCACAGTGTAACTGTAGGGCTGCTTAATTTTATTGGTAGATTTTCCCCATCTTACCTTGTATAGAATCAAATGTCCTCCGTGGAACCGGCAAATCTTTCTAATCCAAATTTAATCATTTTTACTTCCCGTATCTCTTTCTTAAACAAGTCCATTTCTCCTTTTAATTTATTGTTTTCATGCACAGAGTAATACATGTAATCAGTTCAACATCGCTGAGAATTCTTTGCTATCTTAAAACACCGTTGATTTTGGATGATGATATGCACATTGGAGCACAACATTGTTCATAACATTGTTCGTGTTGCTTTTGGAAAAACAAAATGATCTTTTTAACTCATACTCGACTAATTAATTCGCAGAACCGGAAAAGGGTACGCCATATTATCCTCATCATGGCATTATGTGCAAACTGCCCAGTATAATAAATGTTTCTCCATCAGTATCTTTCTAATATTATTTTCTAACTTGAAGCTCTGTAGAAAATGAGTGAAGGATTATGATGGATTGGATGAAATGCTTGAGATACGTTGTCCATATTTCTTTCTCAGTTCCCAAAGGGCTCTTCCTTCCATCTGTTGCCTTATTTCTTTATTTCTGTGGAAGCCTTTTCACAAGCAATCTCTCTATCAGAGAAAAATCTGTGCTCAACAGTCCGCTTGGCAGAACTTCATTAAAAAATAAGGGTAAAATTGAACCTCTATCAATGGAACATACATGAAATCTTGATTTGTATACTCATCTCTTTAGAACATTTGTCATGAACGGAACAGAGGATAGGACCCAAAAATGCAAGACTCCAAAACAAATGGACAGTTTCCAAAAAGAGAGGTTTAATAGACGGGCATAGGTCGGTACACGGGCAGGCAATCCAAGAAGGGCAACAGTATCCAAGAACATGAGGCAAAGAGGCAAAGTCGATAATCGGAACAGGGTCAAAGTCTTACTGTGAGTCTGTGACAAGGAATGCTGGAACGTGACGACAAGGTACAACGAACTGACAACGAGTGGGAATGAGACACGAGGTTAAATACAATCGGTAATTAGGTATGAACGAGGGACAGGTGGTGAAGATGCTCACAGGAGCAGGTGTGTGAGAAACGAGAGAGAGGAAGACAAAACCTGGAACACACGCACACACACACACACACACACACACACACATGACAGTACCCCCCCCCCCCCCCCCCCCTTAACGGCCGGCCCCAGACGGCCCTGGGGCCCCTGGATGCGCAACGTGGAAGTCCCGAATGAGCGAATCATCCATGATAAACGCAGACGGTACCCATGAACGTTCCTCAGGCCCATAGCCCTCCCAGTCCACCAGATATTGAAACCCCCTCCCCCTCCGACGAGACGACAACAGCCGCTTCACAGCGAAGACCGGGCCCCCATCCACAAACCGGGGGGGAGGAGGGGGCCTGGAAGGCGGGACCAGACTGGTTTGAGTAGGCTGACATGAAAAGCAGGGTGGACCCGCATCGACCTTGGGAGCCTCAGCTTCACGGTGACAGGGTTGATGATCTTTGTGATAGGGAAGGGCCCAACGAACCTGGGAGCGAGCTTCTTGGACTCCACCCGGAGTGGAATATGTTTGGTCGAGAGCCAAACTCGCTGACCCACTTTGTAGTTCGGGGCCGGTGTCCTCCGACGGTCAGCAGCGGCTTTGTAGGACCATCCCTGGCGCAGCAGCATCTGTCGGGCTCGCTGACAGGTCCTCCTGCAGCATCTCACCAAGGTTAATGCCGCTGGAACTGTGGACTCAGGGGCTATGGCAGGAAACAGAGATGGTTGGTAACCATGCACAACGTGAAAAGGCGATAGACCAGTGGATGCAGAGGGGAGGGAATTGTGGGAGAATTCGACCCACACCAATTTCTGAGACCAGGATCGCGGATCCTGTGAAGCGAGACATCGGAGCCCCGTCTCCAGGTCCTGGTTCAGCCTCTCGGTTTGGCCGTTGGTTTCAGGATGAAACCCAGATGACAGACTGATGGTAGCACCTATGAGATTGCAAAACTCCTTCCAAAATTGCGAAATGAATTGGGGACCCCTATCAGACACCACATTCTTGGGGAAACCATGGAACTTGAAAACCTGATTAATCATCAGCTCGGCAGTGTCTTTAGCTGAGGGGAGTTTTGGAAGTGCAATGAAGTGTGCCATCTTAGAGAACCTGTCAACAACTGTAAGAATGGTGGTATTGCCTTTAGAGGCCGGTAATCCTGTCACAAAGTCTACGGAAATGTCTGACCAAGGACGTTGTGGTATTGGCAGGGGTCGCAACTCCCCAGAAGGACGTTGATGAGAGGGCTTGTTGGCAGCACATACCTGGCAAGCATTGACATAATCAATAACATCCCTCCTAACATTAGGCCACCAAAAGCGCTGTTCGACCACTGATTGAGTCTTGGCAATGCCTGGGTGACATACAGTGCGGTTCGTGTGAGCCCAGTGGATGACTCTTCCCCTTAAGGTCGGAACCACATAAAGCCTGTTTTCAGGGCAATCGTCAGGGCTAGGAGTGTCTTTCAGAGCCCCTTTAACCGCCGTTTCAATGTCCCAAACAAAAGCGGAAATAAAACATGACTTGGGCAAAATAGTCTTTGGGTCGGACAAAGAATTCTCTTCGGAGAAAATGCGTGACAAAGCATCTGGCTTACCATTTTTAGAACCGGGTCGGTAGGATAGCGTGAAATTAAATCTAGTAAAGAACAGAGCCCATCTAGCCTGCCTCGCATTTAATCTTTTAGCAGTCTTAATATACTCAAGGTTCTTGTGATCTGTCCATACTAAAAACGGAGTCTGTGCCCCCTCTAACCAGTGCCTCCACTCCATCAAGGCCACCTTGACTGCCAGCAGTTCACGGTCACCAATGTCATAATTTTTCTCAGCTGGTGTCAGTTTTTTGGAGAGAAAAGCACAAGGATGTAATTTATTATCCTTGAGAGATTTCTGGGAGAGCACTGCTCCTATTCCGGCATCAGACGCATCGACTTCTACCACAAACTGCTGTTGGAGATCTGGCAAAGTAAGGATGGGAGCGGAGGTAAAGCTCGACTTAAGTTTTTGAAACGCTGCCTGGCAAAGCGGGTTCCATGCAAAAGGTTTGTGTGGCGAGGTAAGATCACGCAAAGGAGAGCCTATAGAACTGAAATTCCTGATGAATTTTCTGTAGAAGTTTGCGAACCCTAAGAACCTTTGTACATCTTTGCGTGACGTGGGAGTAGGCCAATTAATTACTGCATCGACTTTGCAAGGGTCCATTTTGACTTCACCTTGAGCCAGGACAAAACCCAGAAAAGAAACTGACGCCTTGTGGAACTCACATTTCTCAGCCTTAACATATAGTTGGTTCTGCAGTAACTGCTGCAAAACAGAGCGGACATGAATAATGTGAGTCTCCTCATCCGGGGAGAAAATCAAAATGTCATCCAAATAAACAAAATAATAAATATTCAGCATGTCACGCAGGACATCATTGACGAGGTTCTGGAAAACAGCTGGAGCGTTAGTAAGCCCAAAAGGCATTACCAAATATTCATAATGTCCTGTTGGTGTGTTAAATGCTGTTTTCCATTCATCCCCCTCCCTTATTCTGACTAGATGATATGCATTTCTTAAGTCCAGTTTGGTGAAAACCTTGGCTCCCTCCAGGAACTCAAAGGCGGTGGAGATGAGAGGAAGAGGGTACCTGTTTTTTACAGTGATCTCGTTGAGACCCCGGTAATCGATACAGGGTCGCAGGGTCTTGTCTTTCTTGTCCACAAAGAAAAATCCTGCTCCCGCAGGGGATGAAGATGGGCGAATGATCCCGGCTGCCAGTGATTCCTCCACGTACTTCTTCATGGCCTTGTGTTCCGGCCCTGAAAGAGAGAACAACCTGCCTCGTGGGGGTGTGGTTCCAGGCAGCAAGTCAATAGCACAGTCATAAGGTCTGTGGGGTGGAAGGGATTTGGCCTTGGACTTGGAAAAAACGTCTTTAATATCCTGGTAACAGGTGGGCACTTGAGATAAATCAGGATCCCCAGATGGGGTCTGTGGATTGTCCTTAGAAACATGACCCTGAACATCACATGGCGGCTTGAAACAGTTCCGGGCGCAATTGCTGCCCCATGACATAACCTGCCCAGAGGACCAGTCAATGTGGGGGTTATGTAATCTCAACCATGGGTTCCCTAAAATAAGGTCCTGATTCATGGCGTCAAAAACATGAAAACTCATGCGTTCCGAGTGAGAATCGGGAAATGTCAATGTGAGTGTTTGAGTGCGGAGAGTGATTTTGCCCATAAAACTGCCGTCTGCAGCATAGGTGTTGCGGTGGCGTTTTATTTCAAAGGTTCTAAGGTGCATACGTTTAACGAGGATGGAGTTGAGTAAGTTTGCGTCAGAACCAGAGTCAATTAATACAGGTGTATGAATTTCTTGATCAGGAGAGCATAGTGTCACTTTAGAAAGAACCCGTGTAGGGTCTTCCTTCATCAAATTCAGACTCACCTCTCCCGTGCCCTTGCTACCGGCACCGGCAACTTTGACGTGAGAGTTGCTCACGGAATGACCCAACTGACCGCAGTAGAAGCACCGCCCTTCCCTCAGCCGGCGTTGACGTTCCTCAGGCGAGAGACGGAACCTGCCCAGTTGCATGGGTTCCTCCGTGGGGACGTTAGCCAGTGGGTTGAGACCGGAACCAGGGGATCTGCCTTGGTTTGGCTGGTCACCGAGGCTTGCCCTCAAAGTGCGCGGTGACGCAGCCTTCCGCCGATCTCCATCCAGCTCGCGATCCAAAAGCCTCTTGTCGATTTTTACGGCGAGAGTGATGAGAGTGTCCAAGTCGGTCGGCAGGTCTAGCGGCACTAAATGATCCTTGACGGCGGGGGATAGTCCTTGAAAAAAGGCATCGAGTAGCGCCCGATTATTCCAATGACTCTCAGCTGCTAGAATGCGAAACTCAATCGCGTAATCTGACACCCTGCGCATGCCTTGTCGTAAGGTGACAAGGGAGCGAGCTGCCTCACGATCAGGAGTGGAAAATTGAAAAATTTGCTCCATAGTCTTTACGAAAAAAGCCCATGAATGACACGTGGTGGAATTGCGGCTCCAGTCAGCAGTAGCCCACGCCTCCGCACGACCAGTCAGGTGGGAAATGACGAAAGCGATCTTTGCCCGCTCGGTGGGGAAGGCAGCTGCCTGGAACTCAAAGTGGAGTTCGCACTGCGTGATGAACGGCTTAATGTTCCCAGAATTTCCAGAGAACCTCTCCGGTCGAGAGAGCTGTGGGCAGACAGCAGCGGAGGTGGCAGGTGGCTGCATGTTGACTGTTTCACATGGAAATACCGTGGCGGTATTGGGTGTGGTGCCAACTGGTTCCTTTTCTTGGATAATTTTCATAAGAAGTTCAAACTGTGAGGCCACCTGTCTCATCATATTGTCCTGATGCCTTGACAGTCCCTCTAGATGAAGGTGGAGGGCAGCAAGCTGCTCATCCTGCTTCGAGAGGCGTTGACCCTGCGCTTGAAGGGCTTTGCGCACCGGGTCTGAGTCTGCTGGGTCCATGTTATGGCCAGTTCGTTCTGTCATGAACGGAACAGAGGATAGGACCCAAAAATGCAAGACTCCAAAACAAATGGACAGTTTCCAAAAAGAGTGGTTTAATAAACGTGCATAGGTCGGTACACGGGCAGGCAATCCAAGAAGGGCAACAGTATCCAAGAACATGAGGCAAAGAGGCAAGGTCGATAATCGGAACAGGGTCAAAGTCTTACTGTGAGTCTGTGACAAGGAATGCTGGAACGTGACGACAAGGTACAACGAACTGGCAACGAGTGGGAATGAGACACGAGGTTAAATACAATCGGTAATTAGGTATGAACGAGGCACAGGTGGTGAAGATGCTCACAGGAGCAGGTGTGTGAGAAACGAGAGAGAGGAAGACAAAACCTGGAACACACGCACACACACACACACACACACACACACACACACATGACACATTACCTTTCACCTGTTATTCTTCCTGGTCCGCATTTTATAACTGATGAGTACATCAATTTGATGATCAAGTGATTCCATCGGCTCCTTAAAAACTCTCGCCTAAAGTCAGCCGGGATAGGCTCCAGCACGCCCGCGACCCTAGTGATAATAAGTGGTATGGAAAATGAATAATAATAATAGAGGACTGGACCCAAAATGCACGACTCCAATACAAATGGACAGTTTAAAAAAAGAGAGGTTTAATAAACAAGCAGAGGTCGGTACACGGGCAGGCAATCCGAAAAGGCAACAGTATCCAAAAAACGTGAGGCAAGGAGGCAAGGTCAATAATCAGAACAGGATCTAGTTTTACTATGAGTCGGTGACGTGGAAACAAGGAATGCTGGAATGTGACAACAAGGTACAAAGAACTGGCGACCAGAAAGAATGAGACAGGAGGTTAAATGCATGGGGTAATTATGGTAAACGAGGCACAGGTAGGGAAGATGCTCTCAGGAGCAGGTGTGAGACAGGGGGGAAGACAACAACCTTAACACATACTCATGACAGTAGGTGTGAATGTAGGTGTGAATGGTTGTTTGTTTCTATGTGCCCTGCAATTGGCTGGCGACCAGTTCAGGGTGTACCCCGCCTCTTGCCCGAAGATAGCTGGGATATGCTCCAGCACGCCCTAGTGAGGAGAAGCGGCTCAGAAAATGGAAGCCATCGAAGTCTGCTTTCTCTAACTTTGTCTCCAAAACATCGAACTTTGGCTGTCCCTCTGATGAGCTCATTTCTAATTTTATCCAACCTGGTCACTCCGAGAGCGAACCTCAACATCTTCATTTCCGCCACCTCCAGCTCTGCTACCTGTTGTCTCTTCAGTGCCACTGTCTCTAATCCGTACATGGCTGGCCTCGGCACTGTTTTATAAACTTTGCCGTTTCTTCACTTCCTTACCCCACTCACCATTGCTCTGGACTGTTGACCCCAAGTATTTAAAGTTCTCCACCCTCGCTATCTCTTCTCCCTGTAGCCGCACTCTTCCCCCTTCACCTCTCTCATTTATGCACATATATTCTGTCTTGCTTCGACTAAACTTCATTCCTCTCCTTTCCAGTGCAAGCCTCCACCTTTCTAACGGTTCTCATGGATCACAATGTCATCTGCAAACATCATGGTCCACGGGGATTCCCGTCTAACCTCATCTGTCAGCTTGTCCATCACCACTGCAAACAGGAAGGGGCTCAGGACTAATCCCTGATGCAGTCCCACTTCCACCTTAAACTCCTCTGTCACACCTACAGCACAACTCTCCACTGTTCTGCTGCCCTCATACATGTATGAGGGTATTTATTATTTTAAAATACTTCTCTGCCACCCCAGACCTCCGCATGCAGTACCACAGTTCCTCTTTGGGTACTCTGTCATGCACTTTCTCTAGATCCACAAAGACACAATGTAGTTCCTTCTGACCTCTGTACTTTATTCATCAACATCCTCATGGCAAATAATGCATCTGTGGTACTCTTTCTATGCATGAAACCATACTGTTTCTCGCAAATACTCACATCTGTCCTGAGTCTATCCTCCACTACTCTTTCCTATAACTTCATTGTGTGGCTCATCAACTTTATTCTTCTATAGTTCCCACAGCTCTGCACATCACCCTTGTTCTTAAAAATGGGCACCAGCACACTTTTCCTCCATTCCTCAGGCATCTTCTTACCCACTCGAATTCTGTTGAACAAGCTGGTCAAAAACACAGCCACCTCCTCCTAGATGCTTCCATAACCCCACAGGAATGTCAACAGGACCGGCAGCCTTTCCATTTTTCATCCTCTTTAATGCCTTTCTAACTTCCCCCTTACTAATTATTGCCACTTCCTGGTCCACCACACTTGGCTCCTCTACTTCTTTTCCTTTTCTCTCCTTTTCCTCATTCATCAACTCCTCAAAGTATTCTTTCCATCTATCCAGCACACTACTGGCACTAGTCAACACATTTCCATCTTTATCCTTAATCACCCTAACCTGCTGCACATCCTTTCCATCTTTATCCCTCAGTCTTGCCAACCTGTATGGATCCTTTTCTCCTTCTTTTATGTCCATTCTGGCATACATGTCATCATATGCGTCTTGTTTGGCCTTTGTCAGCTACCTATGCCCTACATTACATCTCAATGTATTCCTTTCTCCTCTCTTCGGTCCTCAGTGTACCACTTCTTAGCTAACCTCTTTCTTTGTATGATTTCCTCTACTCTGAGGTTCCACCACCAAGTCATCTCTCCTTTCCTGCCAGAAGATACACCAAGTACTCTCATGCGTGTCTCTCTGATCACCTTGGCTGGAGTGGTCCAGTCTTCAGGAAGCTCCCCATGTCCACCGAGAGCCTGTCTCAGCTCTTCCCGAAAAGCCGCACAACATTCTTCCTTGGTCACCTTTCAAGACATGGTTCTCTGCTCTGCCTTTGTCTTCTTAATCTTCCACCCCACCACCAGAGTCATTTTACACACCTCCATCCAATGCTGTCTAGCCACATTTTTCCTACCACTACCTTACAGTCGGTAACCTCCTTCAGATTACATCGTCTGCACAAGATGTAATCCACATCCGTGCTTCTACCTCCGTTCTTGTAGGTCACCCTAAATTCCTGCCTCTTTTGGAAAATGTGTTCACTCCAGCCATTTTCATCCTTTTTGCAAAGTTTACCACCATCTGTCCCTCCAAGTTCCTTTCCTGGATGCTGAACTTACCAATTACTTCTTCATCACCCCTGTTTCCTTCACCAACATGTCCATTAAAATCTGCACCAATCACGACTTTCTCTCGGTCTGGGATGGTCAAAACTACTTCATTTAGCTCCTTCTAGAACTTCTCTTTTACTAATTCTCTCACTAATTTTACTAATAGTAATTATTTTCAAATAATAGACTGCAAACTATGTCTGCTGTATTCCATTATTCAAGACAGCTTTGACAACTGTTTGGGCTTCTTACTGATAAGTACTGTACTATACAACACCCTGAGGAGCAACCATTGCAGTATGTGAGAGCAGACGTTTCATGAGAGACAATGCAGAGCTGCATGAAACTCTTTGATGAGGCAAGAAAAACCCATAACACGGGATACACCCAATCCCCATCCACATGTCTCTTGGGAGGGTGTGCACCATCGGGTGAAAAATGCCGAAATCCTGAGGGAGACCCTGACCCTGCACTCTCCTCACCCACTGGTTTCATTATCTGAGTGACAACATGAAGTCTATTTGTTATGACGGTGAACTGTACCATATCAGTCCTTGGGCCTTTTGGTAGGGCCTAAAGCAAGAATGAAGAAACCTCCTACAATGGTGAGTCTCAACTCATTTATCTCTGCACACACAAACACACACATGCTAATACTATTGATGTCTTGGTCATCCCCAATGTGCTAAAACGACAGTAGCATCGTTTCAATGCAGACTATTAATATATTCAAATTGCTACATTTACTATCTTGAGGCACTTGATCATTGATTTCTAATTGGAAGAATGTAAATCACAAAATGCCACTTGGTGCTTTCTAAAAATTAATGACTTGTTGGCTTTGTTCCAGAAAGAATATTTTAAGTGGTACTATACAAAAAAAAAAAAAAAAAAGGTTTTACTTCCTTTACATTCATTTAGTCTCCAGTATCTACACTGTGTCAACACTGCAGGCTCTGTTTTTGTAGAGTGCACAACATGTGTCGGAGCACAGATGGTGGCATACCTTGATTTGCGTGCAAGCACAAGGCTCGCTGGCGAGTTTGCCAATTTGCAAGACCCGAATGCCCCATGCTGGCCGTACAGAAGGCTGTGTCATTTGACACCCACCGGGCACATGTGACAATTTGGTGACTGAAAGTCCGTCCAAACCTATGCCTGCTCAGACCACGTCTAACTTTTGCCGCAAGGTAGACCACAAGTCGAAATTGATTTTGGTGAATTTCATCAGGCAGACGCGAGCTCCGCAGACGTGTGGTGGATCAGACGTATTTCATTACTAAATATGTGGACAGCGGACATCAAACCCTCTGAATCATTGTATTAAGCAATTCATTGATTCCCTTAGTATCATCATTATTTTCATTTTTTTTAAATTCATCCCACTGACCAGCACATAGCCTTGGGGAGGCACGAACGATGCTGGTGGGGATAGATACATGAGGTCCTCGGACATTTTTAAGTCACCTGATTCTGTATTTAATTACGTTGCCTGTTGCCACATCAACCAAGAGCAGTGACAATGCGCCAGTCACGCACAGATCAGTGAATCCTCTTCCGCATATCCACCTCATTCCTGGAGGCGCTCATTTAGAAACAATTACAAGCTAGACTGAACCTGGCGATCCGATAACCGGCTACAAAAGCTGGCTCTAGGGAAGTGGAATGTCACCTCTCTGGCAGGGAAGGAGCCCGAGCTGGTGTGTGTGGTCGAGAAGTTCCAAATAGATATAGTCGGGCATATGCACCAAACAGCAGTTCAGAGTACCCACGCTTCTTGGAGTCCTTGGAGGGGGTGCTGGGGACGCCATCGTTCAATCAACGACATCGTTCTGGGGGACTTCAATGCTCATGTGGGCAATTACAGTGAGACCTGAAAATTGGGAAAAACGCCACCCCCCCCCCCCCCCCCTCCCCGATCAGAACCCGAGTGATGTTCTGTTATTGGACTTCTGTGCTCATCACGGATTGTCCTTAAGGAAAACCATGTTCAAGCATAAGGGTGTCCATACATGCACTTGGCACCAGGACACCCTAGGTCGCAGTTCGATGATCAACTTTGCGGCCGTGTCATCGTACTTGCAGCCGCATGTCTTGGACACTCGGGTGAAGAGAGGGGCATCGCTGTCAACTGATCACCACCTGGTGTTGAGTTGGCTCCGATGTTGGGGAAGATCCCCGTCCGACCTGGCAGGGCCAAACGTATCGTGTCTGCTGGCAACGTCTGGCAGAATCCCGTCTGAAGGAGTTTCAGTCGCAACAGTCTCACATGTTGACATCTCTCTCCACCTTATTGCCACGAGCTTTTGCATGAATTATGGGTGCGACTTCCTGTTCGACCGACCAGCATTTAGTTTACATTCTAACTGTTCATGCTAGTCCACTTTCTGTGAGCATTATAGATGCAAACCATGTGGGAGCACCAGTTGTTACAGTTTAATAGGGAAAATATTACAATCCCAGTTCCTACTAATGGAGCAGGGTGGTAGGATGACATGAAAAAGTGGCCATAAAATAACATACTGTAGATAGCATTTTTAGCTACTTCCTCAACTCTGTCATTTCAGATGGCTAAGAGGTGAATCACTAACCTACACAGTAATAAAGTTCGTTGGTTCTGTTCCAGGTGGGACACAATCGTATTTACCTTAAAGCAGATGTATAGCCCAGACAAACCCTTAAAGTCCCTCATTACACAGCCTGGGTTAGTTTCAACATCAGGTGAAATGCAAACAGCAGGGTGTTCGTGTTTTGCAGGTCAAGACAGATCTTGCAGCCACGCTGCAGCCATCTTTTTGAAGGTAAATGTTGATTCTTCTGCTAGTTTTAATGTTTATTTTCCGTTGCCTTTAATGTACTGAGGTGGCTGGACTAGCAAAAATAAATCTTCAAGATATTGTTATACATACTGTATATGCACAGTATTACTCAAGCAAGAGTGAAAAGTAGTTTGCATTGAATAGTTTATCAAAAAGATCAGGAAAAATTTAACTTACCCCCTCTGTTGATTTTAGAGATTTTTACTTCACAAAAACATACTGGAAAAAAAACATTAATGCAACCCTATCGGGGGCACATGCCAGTGCAAACTGTAGGCCGGTCCCAAGCCCGGATAAATGCAGAGGGTTGCCTCAGGAAGGGCATCCATCTTAAAACTTAGCCAAACAAATATGAGCTTTCATCTAAAGAATTCCATACCGGATCGGTCGTGGCCCGGGTTAACAATGTCCGCCCCCGGCACCGTTAACCTGCAGGCCGCCGGGGGAAATTAGGCTACTGTGGGTCGAAGAGAGGTGAAAAAGCGGGTTCTTAGGCAGAAAGAGAAGAGGAAAGCACAGAGCCTAGAATTGAATGTGGGGACTTTATATGTTGGGACTATGACAGAAAAATCTCGGGAGTTGGTTGGTTGGGTTCGGAGATTGCAGCCACGACAGGCACAGACCACCTTACGGCCACAGATCTGGTCGGCTGCCTCAGCATAGAACCCCCGCCTCCCCCGGGACGTGGGTGAAGTTTCAACTCCCAATTAGTGTCCTCAGTTCCCAAACGTTTATTGAATGTTGTTAAAAGAAAAGGTGATGTAACACAGTGGTAAACATGACCCTGTCGCAGCTTTTTTGGAACGTGTTGCAGCCATAAAATTCTAAGTTAATGATTATTTGCTAAAAACAAGAAAGTTTATCAGTTTGAACATTAAATATCTTGTCTTTGTAGTGTATTCAATTAAATACAAGTCGAACATAATTAGCAAATCATTGTATTCTGGTTTTATTTATGTTTAACACAACGTCCCAACTTCATTGGAATTGGGGTTGTACATAGTGCAATCGTGGAAAACCAAATTTGTCTTGTAGTCTGATCCAGGCATTACGTGTTGTCTGTCTGAGGCACCGCAAAAATGTCCCACACCGCTGAATGTTTTTTCACTGACAAGATTGAAATAAGACTTTTTTGGCCATCAGGTAGTTACAGTACTCCGTCACAAGACATGTGACAAGGCTAAAAATAAACTCACTTTTGGATTGGTACACGACGGCGACATGGAGTAAATGTCTTTTGCGGAGCCGATCAATGACATCATTGATCGGATCGCCGAATTATGACATTAAAGCCAATCAGCATATAATGCTAATCAGCATATAATGCTAATGCGATACCGATCAAGCCGATCAGATTGTTGTAAAGTCTAGCTCCAGTTAGGTTATTGTCATCCTAAATAGTACTGTTTAATATCCACACTAAAATGAAGAAGAAACCATTAGAAACTACAATTATCCCTTATTTAATTTCAACAATGTGTCGCACATCTGGACTTTTTCTACATGGACTCACAAATAGGACATCTTTCAATATTCAGAAAAATCCCATTTCCGAAAACAACAAAAAACAAGGGGTAAAAACTGTTGCAGACAGGCCTGGAACCACTGAAGTGAGGATGTCTGGCAGAGTGAATTACATTGGCCTTGTTGTTTTTGGATCGTCACAAGCCTTTTGGGACTGACTTAGAGTAATGCCTTGCCCCATATCTCCCTCAGCACTCAGCCAAATGCAGCTGCGCAACAGTAGGCCCACTTAATGTGATCTTCCCTGGCTTTCTGAGAGGGAAGTGGCAGAGGGGCAAAAAGGACAAAGAACGAGTCAGATGGCTAATGCACACACATACACACATTCTCAGCAATGCACAACCGCTTCCAAAAATAGTTGATTTGTGTGTGGGTGTGTACATTTAGGTGAACAGTGTATGAACTGCTCATTTGTGAGTCTCCTAGCTTGTGTATCCTGATTTTCTCTCACTCTTCAGCTCCAAAATATAGCTCGCTCAGTGACGTGATGAGAGAGCACAAGAAAACAAATCATACAATCATCTACATTTATGTTTGTTACTTTAAAAGGAAACAAAAACAGTCTGCCCACCGAATTGGTTATAAATTGGAATTTATAGGCTAAAACTTTTGTTTAATTTAATCATAGTGTTGTAAGTCCTTTTGATTGGTTGTCCTGCTCAGCGACACAATTGTAGTGTCAAGAAAAACTGAAGGGATAAAATCAGCCGTTATAGCAACATTAAAAATGAACATCAAAGGAATCATATGCATTTTTTCACAACTTCAAACAGTTGGTAGGTGTCTGAATAACCTGTATGTGGGATGCTTTCGTCAAAATAAACAAAGGATGGAGAATTATTATTATTATCACATTTTTTACACCCTATTTCGTCCATCCAGCCATCCATTTTCTACCACTTATCCGAGGTCAGGTCACGGGCGCAATAGCTTTAGCAGGGACGCCCAGACTTACCTCTTCCCAGCCACTTCATCCAGCTCTTCGAGTGGGATCCCGAGACTCTTCGAGTGGGATCCCGAGGCGTTCCCAGGCCAGCCGAGAGACATCTCTCCTTCCGGTGGGAGGTGCCCGGAACACCTCCCCATGGAGGCGTCCGGGAGGCATCCAAATCAGATGCCCAAGCCACCTCATCTGGCTCCTCTCAATGTGGAGGAGCAGCGGCTCTACTCTGAGCCCACCCCGATGACCGAGCTTCTCACCCTATCTCTAAGGGAGAGCCCGGATACCCTGCGGAGATAACTCATTTCGACCGCTTGTATCCGGGATCTCGTTTTTTCCGTCACTTAGCTCCTTCTTTACCGCAACGGACCGATACAAAGTCTGCATCACTGCAGACACTGCACCGATCCGCCTGTCAATCTACCGTTCCATTCTTCCCTCACTCGTGAACAAGACCCCAAGATACTTGAACTCCTCCACTTCGGGCAGGATCTTATCCCCAACCCAGAGAGGGCACGCCACCCTTTTCCGACTGAGGACCATGGTCTCAGATTTGGAGGTCCTGATTCTCAGCTGCTGGGTACTTGCTTCTACTCGCTGAAGCAGAGCCCAGAGTATGGAAAACAAGCATGCATTAAAAACATTTAAATAATTTTTTTTGTGGCACATGGACACATCGCAAAACACAAAAATCACACTACCATTGGCCGAGCCAACAACTATACCAAGGAATTAAGTAAGTGCTGTAAATAAGAAGAGGTAATGCTCATAGCACTGTTAGATAATCATAATGTGCTAATACTGCAGGTCTATTTATCTTTTAGATGTGACACGATAGGCTTTAGGCCGCCGGGTCAAAGTGGTTATTTCGCTCTGGAACTTTTTCCAGCCTAGATGCCATGTCATTGGCTGAGAAACGTATGGGGGTTGTTTGTTTTTGTTCTTGTTTTTTTTTTTTTTCTACTATCCCTAGTCTTTCATATCAATATTTCAAATAAAAACACTGCTTTTAAGGTCATATAAAAGTCAGTCTTCTATTGATTACAGTCAGTATATTATTGGTGTACAAAATCATTTAAATTATTTTACACAGGAGTTCCTAAGTCACGAAACAAATGCACTATGAAAGTCATAAATTCAGTAAATATGTGTACGCCAAATACTTAATACCCGATCGACACGATTTTTTCCGGACTCAATTAAATTGTCATTGTTGTGGTGAGCCATTGTGCGGCTCACACAATGATCGAGTTGGACGGTACACTCTTGCCAGTGTTGGCTCCATCCAATACTCCACACTCCACAGCCTTGCTCTTTTTGCAGAGCATAGATTCACACAACAGAGACACTTTCAAGGGAATGTTAACTTTGTGCTGTGTTCTCTAGCCGGCGAGCTAACGAGCTAGCTCATGAGCTAACAAGCTAGACTGCAAGAGAACAAGTTAGCGAGTTAAGGAGCTAAACAGCTCGGTCCACCACGGCGATGTCGTTTAAAACATTAGTGCTTCACTTTGAGTTGTTGTATGTAGTCCCCAATTAACACAAATACGGGCATGTTAACTGTTTATTAAGCGTAACTTCAGAGGCACAGGTTATTCAGCCTGTAGTTGACTCCAGCGAACGTCAACGTATATTTGATTCACAGGTGATGAGCTTGTCTTCAACAGACCAACCACACAGTACCAGGGTTACATGGAGACTTTTTTGTCATTCCGATTTAAATAATTTCAATTGAAGATCACTGGTCAGCTGTTTACATGTGACGTGATCTATTCCGATTGGATGTACTACATTTAATGGGAACACCCATGTGACGTGCACTCAATCGTGAACGTCACGTCATTTATGTAGATGGAGGTCTGTCATCTGTTCAGCACAGTAGTTGCGATTGTGTTGATACATTTATATAAAAAAAGTATTGATAAAAATAACTTATAAGTACTTCAAAACAAGATTTCCATCACATAATAGCTCCTTTGGATGCTGCCATATTTACGCTGTGCGTAAACAATGATGTCACTGCTCATTTCCGTGGAGACGAAGCACAGCGATAATTTACTTCTGATCAGATTGGCAAAAGGAATATTCCAACCCCATGAAACCGAATGAAATTCTATTCAGATTCGGCCTGTTTATTCCGATTGAGGTGTTTATATGGAGCATTTTCATTTGGTTATTAAATCGGAATAGAAGGCTCCATTTGAACCAGGCTAGTCTTGCTGCTATTTATTCTTTATTTCAGACCCAGCAGGATTCCTATCACAGCAAAAAGAAAAAGCAATTGAATGGAGAAACAACAAAGGAAATTACAATAATGACAACAATAATCTTTGCTTCCTCTAAGCTTGTCACGTTAGGGGTCGCCACAGCGTGTCATCCTTTTCCATGCATCTTCTCGAACACCAACTACCGTCATGTCTTCCCTCACTACATCTATCAAACTTCTCTTTGGTCTTGCTCAAGTTCTCTTGCCTGTCAGCTCCATCCTCATCATCCTTCTATTAAAATACTCACTATCTCTCCTCTGGACGTGTCCAAACCATCGAAGTCTGCTTTCTCTAACTTTGTCTCCAAAACATCTAACCTTGGCCGTCCGTCTGATGAGCTCATTTCTAATCCTATCCAACCTGGTCACTCTTAGAGAGAACCTCAACATCTTCATTTCCGCCACCTCCACCTCTGCTTCCTGTTGTCTCTTCAGTGCCATCACGGCTGGCCTCACCACTGTCTTTGCCCTTCATCTTAGCAGAGACTCTTCTGTCACATAACACACCTGACACCTTCCTCCACCCGTTCCAACCTGCTTGGACCCGTTTCTTCACTTCCTTACTACACTCACCTTTGCTCTAGACTGTTGACCCCAAGTATTTAAAGTCCTCCACCCTTGCAATCTCTTCTTCCTGTAGCCTCACTCTTCCTCCCCAGCCCTCTCATTTATACACAGATATTCTGCGTTACATCGGCGAATCTTCATTCCACTGCTTTCCAGTGCCTGCCTCCACCTTTCTAAATGTTCTTCCACCTGCTCCCTGCTTCCACTGCCAATCACAATGCCGTCTGCGAACATTATGGTCCATGGGGATTCCAGTCTAGCCTCATCTTTCAGCCTATCCATCAACACCGCAAACAGGAAGGGGCTCAGGGCTGATCCCTGATGCAGTCTCACCTCCACCATACATTTCTCTGTTACACCTACAGCGCTGTTCTGCTGCCCTCATACATGTCCTGTACTATTCAATTTAAATGGGTATTCTGTCATGGGCTTTCTGTAGATCTAAAAAGACACAATGTAACTCCTTCTGACCTTCCCTGTACTTATCCATCAACACCCTCAAGGGAAAAATTGCATCTGTGATACTCTTTCTAGGCATGAAACCATACTATTGCTTGCAAATACTCACTTCTGTCCTAAGTCTAGCCTCCACTACTCTTTCCCATAACTTCATTGTGTGGCTCATCAAATTTATTCCTATTGTTCCCACAGCTCTGCACATCACCCTTGTTCTTAAAAGTGGGCACTAGCAACCTTTTCCTCCATTCCTCAGGCATCTTCTCACCCACTAGAATTATGTTGAACGAACAGGTGAAAAACTCCACAGCCACTTCTCCTAGATGCTTCCATACCTCCCGACTGCCTTTCTATCTTCCATCCTCTTGACTGCCTTTCTCACTTCCCCCTGACTAATCATTGCTACTTCCTGGTGCACCATACTTGCCTCTTCTATTCTTCTTTCTCTCTGATTTTCCTCAATCATCAACTCCCCAAAGTATTCTTTCCCTCTATCCAGCTCACTACTGGCACCAGTCAACACATTTCCATCGCTATCATTAATCACCTTAAGCTGCTGCACATTCTTCCCATCTCTAGCCCTCTATCTGGACAACCAGATATATATATAAACCATCAACCATTCGCACTCACATTCACACCTCCGGGAAATTTAGACCTACCATGGATGTTTTTGTGGGATATGGGAGGAAAACCGGAGTAGAACATGCAAACTCCACACAGGGGAGGCCGGATTTGAACCCGGGTCCTCAGAACTGTGAGGCAGATGTGCTAACCAGTCGGTGTGTGCATGACTGGTTAGAACATCTGCCTCACAGTTCTGACGACCAGGGTTCAAATTCGGGCTCCCCTGTGTCGCATTTGCATGTTCTCCCCGTGCCTGTGTGGGTTTTCTCTGGGTACTCCAGTTTCTTCCCACACCCAAAAAAATTGCTTGGTAGGTTAATTTAAGAGACTAAATTGCACATAGGTGTGAATGTAAGTGCAAATGTGCCCTGCGCTTGGCTGGCGACCACTTCAGTATATTTGTCTTTTCGATCTTGTGAATGTTTAATGTGTGTAACGGACATGCCCTCACCGATGGCGCCGTGACCCCCAACCCTGGACTGAGCTGCATTGCTGTCTCAGCTCCCCCTTCATGACAGGCAACCACAAGGGTGCCTGGTTTATCTGACACAGTCGCGAAATGAATTACCAGCTAGTCCGAAGGAGTGCATCAAAGCGGAGACTACGAATCCTCAGAAACCTGCGCTCCCAGTCATCAGGAGACCCCCTGAGTGTGCAGGGCTCAAGATACCGACCCAAAAAGCTTGAAAATCCGCTAATCCTGTATGCCAAGATAAAGTTCAAATTTATCCTTGGAAATGCAATTCGTTAAGACATTTGTTCCTCCTGTCTGTGACAATGGATGGAGCACTAGTGACACCCACATGTGGTGGAAAGCTACTGCAACTCCGGAGGAACTAATCACAATCTTCACTGGATTTGAATGTTATATGATATTTCAAGAAATTTGCATGAACGTTCTTAGTCTGCGATTGGCTGGGAACCAGTTCAGAGTGTACCCCGCCTCTTGCCCGATGATAGCTGGGATAGGCTCCAGCAGGCCCGCGACCCTAGTGAGGAGAAGCGGCTCGGAAAATGGATGGATGGATGAATGGATGGACGTTCTTAGTGTTCACCATCACAATAGCGCCACTAGTGATTGTATTTCTGCAAATTTAAATGTCTGATGTCAAATCTGTTTGTCAACTGAACCGGATGACATGTTTTACCCCACACAACACAAATGCCACATCGCGAATATTACAGTGTTCTCAAGAACCACATACAATTGAAAAATTGTGTGTGGCAATGCAAAGCTGGAAAATTGTCTCTTTATCTTAAATTCAGCAATTAATATTTTATCCCACTGGTTGTAAACCACAAAATAATACTAGAATGGAAAGGTAACAATAATAGGCGGTCTATCTTCCCTTTCGGCCTGGAGGGGGCGTGGGGGTGAGAGCAATGGGGGAGCGAACCACCCCTTGTCGGCTGGGCATAAAGGCTGGAGCCCCGTTTGTTGAGCGCGGCCCCCAGAGCTATCCTTTTGGGTGCCTGGGCAGCTCACGAGCAAGCTCCGTTGGGAAGGAAGCGGGTGGCACATGTCGCCACCCTGCCTGGTAACTTTCTTTTTTTCTTTTCCTTCCTCCTCCTTCCGCCAAATCCACCTGTTCCGCGTGCAGACCGGACTAGCCAAACATTCGGGAGATGGACCCTCCTGCCTAAATTGTGTTCCACGTATGTGAGTCCAATTTGCGGTCTACTAAAGTACAGATTAGTGTACCTCAAGAACATCAAAGGTCCCCAGCTGGACCCCCTGCAGTTTGCCTAACGGGCAAACAGGTCCGCAAACAGGTCCGCAGATGATGCAGTCAACATGGGACTGCACTTCATCCTAGAACACCTCGACGGCGCGGGACCTACATGAGGGACCCAAGTCTCAAAAGTATTCTTTGTCAATTGAGTGTCTGTTGTCATACGAGAGCGGCTCCAACTGACGTTTTACACTTTCAAAAAGAGACGTGGTGTCCCTTTACGAGATAAAATAATTAGATTTTTAATGCTGAAACTTAAAATCACACGAAACCGGAAGTGATGCAGGCATCGCTTCCGTCTTATTATTTTCTCCTAAATTAATTACGTTTTTATCCAAACCAATATACGTTACATCTGCAAGATTTGGGACTGTGGGAGGCAGCCGGACCAGCAATTAAAATCCAAAACCTCAAAACTGTGAGGCAGACCTTTTAACCACTTGAACACCGTGCTGCAGAGATGGAAGGATGGATGGATGGTGGATGGATGAGCAGTGCAGGTTGTAGTCCGCCTTTTGCCTGAAGTCAGCTGGGATCGGCTCCAGTTTACCCGTAATCCTGAACAAGATAAGTGGTGTAGAAAACAGGTGGATGACTCATATGTCAACAAGAGTACCAATATTAGAATTATGACTGAAATGGGTGTGGGACAAAAACCGAAAGTGCACCTACCAGGTTATTTCACATTTTATTTAAAGTGGACAGCGTTTGGACAATCTACCTACTTTTCCATCATATTGTTCTCCCTTCCGGTGTCAGCGTTAACTTATTTTTGTAACGATTCAACCTAATTATCTTTAGTCCAAATCCAAAATATTAGCTTTTTTAGTATTATTATTATTAAGGGTCTGTTTTGTATTCGATCTGGAAAGGATTGATTACAGGAAAGAGGGGGCAGCAGAGAGGGGACAGCCTGATTTAAATCACATTGGATAGAGGGCACATAGATAATTGGCTGTCTGGCCCTATAGTCACGTGGAGCGAGCTGTTATCTTCTGCAGGGAGATAAACTAGAGGGCAGCCCACAATGATAACAACATACCTGACTGTCAACAGATGAGATGCAAAATGTACCAACTTCTTCTCCCCTAACCCTTTCTCTTTTTCTCTCATTTTGGGGTGCCTATTGTAAAGTCTAATCAATAAGGCAACATGAAGGAGTTTCTCAATGCTCTACCATTTTCACTGAGTGCCACCATCACGTTCTCAAGACATATCTTCCTCCTCTCTATTACTAACACTTTTTAGGGGTTGTAGGTGATGTCCCACTCAGCAGTTTTAGTGATAAAAGGGATGTCCATGTTCATCTGAAACACAGAGAAGCAGTCTTGATTAAATAGCCTGAGAATGTGCCAAATGTATTACACTGTTGCCAGGGAGACCGAACTGACCTTGGGTACTTTCAAGTACGAAAAAGGACACATTAGGCAACACTTCAAAGCAAAAGATAACTACTTGTGTAAAAACGCTGTGTGTAAATGAGTACAGCATTTGTTGGGCCAAGTATTTCAAGTATATTTTTGTTTAATACATTGAATGAACTTTATGTATAATTACACAAAATCTGTTGCTGCCTGACAGGAAAATGCCTCCCGATCCAGTTTAAACTGTGTATGTAGCTCGGTGCTCCTCCTCCTGTAATTTCTTCTTCTGTGCTCCCCACTATAAATGTTTTCTGAGGCCCCGCCTCTATCCTTTTGTACAATCGTCCTGTGGTAGAGGTGGGTGACCATATTTCATTCAGTTGGTAATCCTGAACCATCCTAATGTTTCTCTTGGTTTATTATACATCTTTAGTCTCAATGTTATTGTTATGTCTTTTCCTGTCAAATAATGGGTACATGACAGCAGAGTTACATTTAATAATAGTATTTTTAACAGTTGAAGACCGCTGGCTTAACACTGTGACAAGCCGAACTGACTTCCGGGTTGCCGATGTCATCTGTATTTTCTTTGTGTAGGAGCACGAGTGGACAGTGAAATTTATACAGAGGTTCTGCTGTTGTTTATTCTGTCAGAATAAAAGCAGATCGTCTCCAAAAAGGTCACAGTGACAAAACCAAATTCCGCTGTGATGGATTTCAGCTCATCTGTGACCCTGAACAGGATAAACGGCAGATAATGCATGCATGTTTTATGACAATAGTTCATACCACTGGACTGTGTACAGTACAGTGTTACTTTTATACGCTTCACTTTGAATATGTTAAAACCTTTATAATGTACTGAACCACACTGAACTCTACTGGTTGGACGAAATGGGGCTTAATAAACTTGTTTTCATACTTGATATCTCACGACCATATTATACAATTTTTTTTTTTATAATAATAATAATAGTGCTAACACCGCAAACAGTGACACTTCTCATTTGTAGTCGTTTTCATATGCTGCAGCCTCTATTTCTACTTATAAATGGGGATTACAGGATTCTTGGAGCATCAGCAGAGAACACAATACATAAAAAAATATTTTCCCTAATGCTGTGTATCGGATTAAATACTTCCTGAGCCCATGAGTGCAATAATGGAGCCAAAGTGGAGCAACAAAAAACTGCTCTGAACTTTTGGCAGGAGTATTGCTTCTTTATTTTTGTTTTCAGTGTTGAAAAAGGCAAGTGTATATGTGACTTGAGCTCTGCATCACATTATACAAATGTTTCTATGTAGAATAAAAAAACTTCTAATACATTTGAATATGGGGATTTTAAGTGCAGTGTTATCACCAATGCCAAATCCATCACCTTTCAGTATTGTTACAGATTAGCATAAATGTTGAATCATGTTTGTTGTATTGACTCACATGGTCCACCATGACAACACTGGAAAGATTAATCTGGAATTAGAAGGAATCTGTATGTTTTCCATTCATCCATCTTCCGTACAGTTTATGATCACCAGGGTATCCTATCCCAGCTGACACGGGGCGAAAGGTGGGGTACACCCTGAACTGGTCACTTGGCACGTATAAACAAACAACCATTCGCACTCAAATTCATACCTACGGGCAATTTTGAGTCTTTAATTAACCTAAAATGCATGTTTTTGGGATGTGGGAAGAAACCAGAGTACCCGGAGAAAACCCATGCAGGCACAGAGAGAACATACAAACTCCACACAGAGGTGGTTGGATTTGAACCCCGGGTCATCAGAAATGTGAGGCAGATGTGTTAACCAGTCTCCTGCTGTGCCGCCTGAAATAGTTTTTTGCCGAACAAAATACAGCGGTAAGTGGTATTGGTATAAAAGACTCTTCGATATAAGAGTATTAACTTGTATTGTTCAGCATTTTGTGTTATAAGAATCCAATTTATTTTTTTTGCTTGAATTTGAATATTAACATTTGATTCCACCCATGACACATAGCACAGTCAGGCCTCACAAATCAGTACAGACATTAATATACCCAGTTTCATACAGAATTAGAATTAAACTGAGTTTTCCTGACTTAATATTTGTTCAGTCTCATTTGACAACAGAGGTATTGAATATTTATCAGAACTCCAGCAGCACTGAACACTCCTATTATGAATCAGCATAAAATTGGTCACCTTCTTAGACACCCTCATCTCGTGTGATTCAGATCTATGCATTGGTCACTGACAAAGTAATGCAATGTAAACAGCTGTAGGGTTCCAATGGATACTTCAATTTGAAAAAAAAAAAAAAAACCAACAACAAAAGGAAGACTGGATTATTTTCAAAATTCTAATGAATTGATCCTTGGTGATTATATAGCAGTGCACAAAATTATTATCATGCATAACTGTTTTGGGAGTTATTATTTTATCCTTCTATTACACACAAGGAAACATGGAAAAAGATGCAGCAGTATTAAATCATTAGTGGAGTTACTAATGAAAAGACATGCAGAAAGTGAGAACAAATCCCAAGACATCACACTTTTTTGTAAGCAATGAAAGCATAGTCATGGGCTTTTTCACTTTGGGTCTGTTCCGCCTGCTGGATGCTTGACAATGAGTTTTGGTGGAAGAGGAATGTGAGGAGAGTCTTTCGTTATCTTCATTCGCTGGGTTTCTATGTGTGCCTGTTAATTGATTGGCTTTTTCCTTTTGCTTTATTTGGGAAAACAATACAGCAGATGAACATTCATTTGCCATTGGGGGATTGCTTCCATGCCATCATTGAGCATCTACTACTATACCAGCAGCACCACAGAAATGAGTGTAAGCACATCATGATGATAGGCTGTTATGTTTCAAATAACAAGTAACAAGTACAACATTGACAGTGATTAGATTGTTCTATTTTAAAGCAGCAGTAGGTTGCACGTTTTGTTATTTATTTTCTTTGCCTTTGTGTATGTGACTTTATTGACACCTAAGCATACAGTATGTGCAGTTCTCATCCTTGGAGTCTGTATTGATATTACACAGGTATGTCCTCCCATGCACAATCAAACCCAGCTTCCATCTGCTTTCTCTAATCAATAGCTATTTCGACAGCATAGGTCCACAGCCACAATTCATAATAAATGGAATCCAGCAATATATACAACTGACCTCTTTGTTATGACAGCGATTATCTGAACATGATCATAACAACAGCTGAAATCGACCATGGCCAAGTTCACAAGGAGGTGAGTTCAGTTATGCCAATTAACTGAGTTATGGCATCATATTTTGTGCCAGAGGAGAACACAATCCAATTCAAAAGCAGAAATTATAAAATGAGTCAAAACACTATACAGTATAACCTTGGTGGTCCCTTTAGCCAGTCAACAGGGGCAATCCATCTCGCTTGTAAGATGACCAAAATCCATGACCCTTGTGAACATGCACCCTCTCTCTGTAATAGACAGAGAGAGGGGGGGGGAGAGAGGGAGAGACAGAGACAGAAACAAAGAGACAGAGACAAGGCTGAAGGACAGCTATTAATAGGGCACTGAATACTTGAGTTCATTTGCTTACAGGCTTCAATTTTGATCTTGTACAGTTTGCCCTCTAAAGAAATCTGATACCTTGGCACACCTTAAATGGTGTGCATCACAAAAGAATGGAAATACTCTGTAACTTCTGTATTTCAAATCTACTGCAGCCAATCAGCGCTGTAAATTCATAGAGTACTTGCATAGTTACACTGTTGATTATCTGCCAGGATCTAATGCTGAAGCCAGTTGACATTAAAAAGCATTAATTTAATCAGGGAAAGCTTTTAGTGTTCTTCTTTCGCTAAACAAGTTGAAATAGAACTTTTCCATGCGAATTGCTTTAGGGTTTGCCATTCGTTACTTGTAAATCTAGTAGTGTTGTTTGGCTGATTTGTCAAGTTAATTGAGCTAGAATGTATGAGGGTCTGTGGCTTACAACACTACTACAGACACCATACTGTAGATGCAAGCATTTCTTATTGCGATAAGAACTCATCCCTGGGGGTTACATTTAGTGCTGGTAAATGAACCTCTCAGATTGGGTAAAACAAGGGCAAACCCTGTTGTTCCCTCCCTTTTCCAGAATACAATACAATACAATAACCATTGTCATATGGGTCTTGTTTTTCTGGAGGAAATTAGTGGTTGAGAGAGCTAGCCACCCATGTACTTAATGAGTCACCCTTGTACATGCTGTATTGTGTTGCTCAATTCATGATTTTCACCTCGCTTGCTAATGGGAAATGTGGCTGGCAGGCAGTCTCCCATTATCACAGACCGGAGGTGGGTAGTAATGAGCTACATTTAATTCGTTAGATTTACTTCAGTAACCTTTTGAATATATTGTACTTGTCAGAGTAGTTTTAATGCAACAACTTTTAAAAAAATTATTATTTAAATGTTTTTGTCAAGAAAAAAACAATACCTTTCCTCAGTTACATTGAGCTACATTCTCCTAGCGAATAGTATTTTTATCTTCAGGTTTTTATTCTTACTTGTAAGATCAATTTTCTTTTTTCAGAGAGACTTCTGTCACATGACTCTGTTTCACCATTCAAACCTCACTACTAGTAGCGTTTGACTCTATTTCGTTGATCAAACGGCGCAGGCAGTCACGTGACACCACAAAGTATCCACGGCGGCGTGGCCCCACACAGAACCAATGTTTTTTAATTTAATTGAGATTAAGTAAAACATGGTAGGAATCTCTACTAATTAAGGCTCCATCTTCCCCGGGCCTGGTGAGTATAAGTGGTTTAGAAAATGTATCAATGGACCACAAAAAAGAAAGGCTATTAGTGGTGCACGGATCGAACCAAATATTGATAGTATCAATACCAAGTCAGTATCAGTATCAGTATCGGATCAATGCTAGTGTGATGAGATTGATACAGTAGTTTCAATTTCGCTCTTCTGTGTCAGCGCAAAGCAGGCACACTTTGCTTCTCCTATCCCAGTCTTGTGTTTTGATGTTGTGCTGTCACTTGACTTAGCAGTGCAAAACAAGCAAGCAAGCCAACGACTTGGGTACAGCCACCCACCAGCACACACACACAACACATGCATCCACAGAGATACGGATGAAGAATGGCAGAGAGGACGAGGAGTGCTGTGTTGCTATATTGCAGTCCCAAAATGACACAACGGCAAGCTGTACAATTTGTAAAAAGGCTGTAATGTACAGTGTTAACACCACAAATTTATCTAACCATATGAAAAATGATGCAAAAGAAACCACCCAAAAACATCTCTGAAAAAAATATTTGGATAATACTTTGTATTTACCACTATACTTTGCACTTATGTTGTCCTTGGTTTTCACTATTTAATAATAAAAAAGGAAACATCCATCCATCCATTTTCTGAGCCGCTTCTCCTCACAAGGGTCGTGGGCGTGCTGGAGCCTATCCCAGCTATCATCGGGCAGGAGGCGGGGTACACCCTGGACTGGTTGCCAGCCAATCGCAGGGCACAAACAAACAAACAAACAAACAACCATTCGCACTCACAGTCACACCTACAGGCAATTTAGAGTCTTCAATTAATGTATGTTTTTGGGATGTGGGAGGAAACCGGAGTGCCCGGAGAAAACCCACGCAGGCACGGGGAGAACATGCAAAGTCCACACAGGCGGGGCCGGGGATTGAACCCGGGTCCTCAGAACTGTGAGGTTGATGCTCTAACCAGTCGGCCACCGTGCCGCCAAAAAAGGAAACATCACAAAAATAATTAAATCATGGAAATTAATCAAAATTTAGCAATCCGATGATGCATCAACATTCGTTTTTTTAAACTATCGGTTTCAGCGACACTGGCCCCATATTTATTTGGTATCGCATTGATAAAATCTGCAGTATCACCCACTACTAAAAGCTATGTAATTTTAGCCGACAAGAACTCGACTTGGAAATTAAGAAACATACAGGTGGCTGTCTTGGTACGTGTTTGCAAAATAGTGTAATGCTCTGTGACATAAAACCAGCAGGTCAACCACAGCACGTGAATGCAAATTGCAGTTCCTCCGGAGTTCCTCACTGTAGAAAGGATAGTTCTCATTCAAAAGGAGCAGTGAAGGAAAAAAAAATGTCAGTTGGGAGAACTCAAAATGTTTTTGAGTAATGAAACAGATGTCAGCATTGCTGATAATTGTACAATAAAATCAAATTATATATAATTATATAATTAATCATCTCTCCCTGGTGATCCAAATGTGCCATAAAAGTTAGAAAAGAAAGGTAAGAACATTTATTATAGCTAAAATTGCATTACTTTGCTATTTTGTAAAATAAGCCTTCTTTTTGGTTTTAAAGTGATATTGTTGAACAATATTTTAATCAGACAATTTCCATTTTATTATTATTATTTACTCACCAGTTACTCAGTATTTGAGTAGGGAGAAGACGAGTCATATTATTGTAAAGTGACATCTCTTACATGGCTACTGTACCCTCATCTTTTACAGCCCCACTACAATTTTAGGTAGACCAACACAAACTAATGGGATAAACTCAATAATGCAGAACTCTGAATGACACTGTCAGAGAGGTATATATTAAAATTACGCTGGGGTCCCAAATATTAAAACTAGGCCTAGTCATTTGATTGATGCTGGCCCACTTCAGACAGGTTCTATTGATTGACCCAAGAGCAAGGCACTGAACTGCCAGTGTTCTGAGATGTAGCACCAATAATTTATTATTGTGTAATAATAATAATGTGTTTTGATATTGTTGCATTATGGCAGTGCACTATGAATATGAAGGTAAATAAGGTAACCAAATCATATTTGCATTAATCAGACAAATCCCAAGTGAATGGCACTTTAGACAAACAATGCATCATTTTGCAAAATACCTAGACATTGTAATTCCATTCAAATTACTTCTCACAAGGTTAAAGCTGCCATTTTTGTTGCTTCACTCCAATTTCCCCCATGACTGCTCACCATCAAGTCAAAGACATATCCAGAAAAGCAGTGGTAAAAAGAAAATACTATTGTGCCTAGTTTAATTATTTGTGGGTTCAAGAATCGAGTAAAGTTTGCAATACATGATGCATATTTTAATCAATAATCGTTATTGCTTCTATCAGACAAATGGTTATTTAAGGCAAGCAAAAATATAATCTTTGTCGATAAATGCTGTTACTGTACTTATTTACATATACAATACACGACAGTTGGCACTGCAGCCAATACATGTAACTAATGACCTAGAATCATCAACAGTGGTAACGGAAGTCTCACTAATGTAGGGGAGGGGAATACCAAATTTTTACAATTTCATGTCTTTGCTTCTGCTCTTTAAATCCTCCACAATCCAGATGATGTGGTGAATGGCTACTGAAGTAAGTGGCATGAAAGAGAAATATCTCCTTCCACCCCTGCTCACACGCACTTCATGTGAGAACTGTAGAGTTGTGAGTGAGGGATTTGAGTCTGCTCTTTTGACAGCTTTAAACCCAACCATCCAATCTTAATCCTATAGGCAAAATGCTCTCTTGCAAAGGATTCTGTCATCTGCTTTTAACCTCTAACACCAAAAGAAAGATACATGGAAACATCACATGCCTGTTGTATTTCCACATCTTCTTGCGACGTATTGTCGAGTCACCGCTCATGTGGCCGTGTGGGCGTAATTTTGAGCTATTTAAGGGTACATGTTATGGAATTTTATAATTGTTTGTATGCAAATAGTTGGGCCCTAGGGTTCTTATTTATTGTACAAAAAGCCACTAGATATGTTGTTGGTCGCTTTATTTGAAAAATAACTTCTGGATGGGTAAATTGGCAACACTGATTGATTTTATATGTAGTTTTAGCCTACCCTGTTAAATAGAATATCTTTTTGCCTTTCGTCATCCATCCGAATCCTCTCCTTTGTTTTGAATTCACATGGTCAGTTACAATATATTGTATTTGTCGGCTGACGTTTCATTACTTGCATACTTTTGTTTTACTATCACTAAGTCTGTGTGAAGAGTCCCACGCCCCCAAACTCTGCAAGTAGTGAGCACATTCAGATTACAGAGCTACAGAGAATGATAAAAAAATAGCTCACCAATTAGCTTTAAGGGACAAGCTCTGTAAACTAAATACCTACAAAACTAGCTCTGTAAAAAGCATGTAGTCACATACTAATACTGAAATTTGTCTGTTTTACTCTTCAGGTGGAACAGAACGCATGATTGCTCAGCGGGGAATGATCAGTGTTCTGTTCACTGGCTTCCAACAAACATTTGAGACAGGGCTGGCAGCTCTGTTTGCAGTGTAAAAAATTAACCAAGAAGGGACCATGTTAATTTGTTCCAGGATATGCTCATAAATTGCTGTCAACTATATACAGTCTTCTGTTTTTCATTGCATCACAATATGTCGCTGGCATATATGTACAAATAGATATTTATAATTAATAAATAATACTACTACTAATAATAATAATACTAATAGCACTTCTGCCTCACAGTCCTGGGGACCAGGGTTCAAATCTCGGCCCTGCCTGTGTGGCGTTTGTATGTTCTACCCCTGCCTGGGTGGGTTTTCTCCGGGCACTCCGGTTTCCTCCCACATCACAAAAGCATGCACGGTATGTTAATTGAAGACTCTAAATTGTCTGTAGGTGTGAATGTGAGTGCAAATGGTTGTTTGTTTCTATGTGCCCTGCGATAGGCTGGCAACCGGTTCAGGGTGTACCCCGCCTCTCGCCCACAGATAGCTGGGATCAGCTATCTGCTATCAGGATCTCCAGCACGCCTGCGACCTCAGTGAGGATAAGCGGTAAAGAAAGTGGATGGCTTGATAAAAAAAAAATAATAATAATAATAATAATAAGAAGAATGCTGGAAACACTCATTAATTAATTTTCGGTACCGCTTATCTTCACTAGGGTCACGGGCGTGCTGGAGCCTATCCCTGTCATGGGTGTGTGTTCTGGTTGTTGTTTTCCCCCTGTCTGTAAGAGGCGAGGTACACCCTGAACTGGTTGCCAGACACTCGCAGTTGCCAGACAATCGCAGGGCACATATAAACACACAACCATTCGCACCCACATTCATACCTACGGGCAATTTAGAGTCTTCAATCAACCTACCATGCATGTTTTTGGGATGTGGGAGGAAACCATGCAGGCACGGGGAGAACATGCAAAGTCCACACAGGCGAGGCCAGATTTTAACCTGGGTCCTCAGAACTGTGAGGCAGATATACTAACCAGTCGGTCACCGTGCCGCTGTTGCGCATTGTGGCTAATTTAATTTGTGTTGCCACAGACACAAGGGAGAGTGAAAAGCTAAGTGGATCAATAACAGAAAAAAAACTCTTACAGTAAAACTTCTGCAATACTTGGACACTTTTCAAGAATAGATTCTTGATATTTTATCTTTGTAGTCTCGTGGGAATCAGAAGAAATCTGGTGTTTTCTTCCCTTGGTTCCTTAATAGGTCTCCTGGGCTTGCCAACCAATATGTGGCAAAAAGAAAGTGAAAAAAAAACATTGATAATTTGTAAGTTATGCATAGGATAGTTATTAAAATACCCCTCACTAATGCTGCTCCCTTTCCCAGCTATCCCCAAGACATTTTCCTAATTGTTTTGTTTTTAGATGCTAGAATCTTACCTTCTGCCATCACCATATGTACTTTAGCTCAACACAGACATACATACCTAGCAAATTGGTACACAAGCTTTGTCCTGCTTTTTAATATTTAATAATTCTTTTCTAACATCTGAGGTTGATTTTGGAATTATTGAATTACATAGTGGCAACATAACATTCTACTATGGCACAGCAGTTATAATTAATTCGAATTATTTTTCTGACTATTTACTGTAAGTGTAAAGTGCTCCAACTAAAGTTTCATGATTGTAGTGGATAATATCTATCCATCCATCCATCCATTTTCTGAGCCGCTTATCCTCACAAGGGTAGCGGGAGTGCTTGAGCCTATCCCAGCTATCATCGGGCAGGGGCAGGGTACACCCTGAACTGGTCGCCAGCCAATCGCAGGTCACACATAAACAAACAACCATCCGCACTCACATTCACACCTACAGGCAATTTAGAGTCATCAATTGACCTACCGTGCCTACCATTTTGGAATGTGGAAGGAAACCGGAGTCCCCGAAGAAAACCCACGCAGGCACGGGGAGAACATGTAAACTCCACACAGGCGGGGCCGGGGATTGAACCCCAGTCCTTAGAACTGTGAGGCAGAAGCTCTAACCAGTCGTCCACCGTGCCGCCTGGATCATATCTATGATGTCAAAATCTACTGGCAGGATAAAACACCACATTGATTTGTCTTAAATTCACTCCCGTCACACAACCAGACGATTCTACTCAGAATCAGAATCATCTTTATTTGCCAAGTATGTCCAAAAAACACACAAGGAATTTGTCTCTGATAGTTGGAGCCGCTCTAGTACGACAACAGACAGTCAATTGACAGAGAACACTTTTGAAACATAAGGACATTGACAAAAACAGTCACTGAGCAATAAAGGGTTAATAGTTATCTGGTAATGCCGGTAAAAAAGTTTTTTGACAATTGTGCAAAAAGATGTAGAGTCCTCTTGCACTTAGAGCAGTTCGAATGACTAATATTGCAATAGTCCGGTGCAATGACCATTGTGCAAAGGGCGCCGAGACTTCAAGGAGTGTATGCAGTTTAAATTGACGAGTAGCGCGATAATCTGGGACAATGTTGATTGTGCAAATGTTGCAGAAACTCCTCAATCAGTGTGCAAATGGAGCAGAAGCTACTCTGGCATGAGTGGCCAGTATTGGTCAACAACAGATATGCAAATAGTGTGGCGAGACTACTACAGTGAGTGCACGAGTAATTGGCCCCACAGATGATGGAAGAACACAGGACTGATTCGATGACCGCTTTGCAGAACTGCCTCAGCAGCTCCTGTGGCAGGCCGTGCTTTCTCAGAAGCAGCAGGAAGTACATCCTCTGCTGGGCCTTTTTGAGGACGGAGTGATGTTGCTCGCCCACTTCAGGTCCTGAGAGACTGTAATTCCCAGGAACTTGAAGGTCTCGACGGTTGGCACAAGGCAGCTCGATAACGTGAGGGGCAGCTGTGGCAAAGGATGAAGTCCATGATCATCTCTACAGTCTTCAGTGTTCAGCTCCAGGTTGTGTCGGCCGCACCACAGCTCCAGCCGCTCCACTTCCTGTCGATATGCAGACTCGTCACCGTCCTTGATAAGGCCGATGACAGTGATGTCATCTGCAAACTTGAGGAGTTTGACAGCCGGGTGCGCTGAGGTGCAGTCGTTCGTGAAGAGAGAGAAGAGCAGCGGAGAGAGGACACAACCTTGGGGCGCCCCAGTGCTGATGCTGCGTGTGGAAGAGGTGGCCTCCCCCAGCCTCACCTGCTGTGTCCTGCCCGTCAGGAAGCTGTAAATCCACTGGCAGATGGCAGGTGAGACGCTGAGCTGGAGAAGCTTGGTTGAAAGGAGTTCAGGGATGATGGTGTTGAATGCTGAGTTGAAGTCCACGAACAGGATCCTCGCGTAGGTCCCTGCACTGTCGAGGTGTTCAAGGATGAAGTGCAGTCCCATGTTGACTGCATCATCCGCAGACCTGTTCGCTCGGTAGGCAAACTGCAGGGGGTCCAGTAGAGGACCTGTGACGCTCTTGAGGTGGTCCAGCACGAGACGTTCAAAGGACTTCATGACCACAAATGTCAAGGCGACAGGCCTGTAGTCATTTAGACTCAAGATTGCAGGTTTCTTGGGGACTGGAATGATGGTGGAGCGTTTGAAACAGGATGGTATTTCACACAGTTCCAAAGTTCCACAGTATCTGAGTGAAGACTGGAGCGAGCTGGTCCGCGCAGATTTTGAAACAGGATGGGGACACATGGTCTGGGCCTGCCGCTTTGTTAACTTTTGGTGTTTGAAGATGCGTCTCACATCCTGTTTGTGGATGGTAAACGCAGAAATCAGAGATGTGATTCTGGTCGGGGGTGCAGCCGGATGGGTGTGGGGTGTGAAAGTGTCCTTTTCAAATCTGCAGTAGAAAGTATTCAAGTCGTTGGCTAGTGTGCTGTTGTTCTCATCGTCGCTTGTAATTAGTCAGCGATTGGAATGCATGCCAGACTGATTTAGAGTCGTTAGCGCTAAACTGTTTTTCCAACTTTGCTGCATAGTTCCTCTTTGCAATGTTAATTTCTTTAGTCAGCTCGTTTCTAGCTCGATTATACAGGGCCCTGTCCCCGCTCTGATATGCGTCCTCCTTAGCTTGGTGAAGCTGCTTAAATTTGGCAGTGAACCATGGCTTGTTGTTGTTGAAAGTGCGAAATGACTTTGTTGGTTCACAAACCTCTTCACAGAAACTGATATAGGATGTGACAGTGTCCGTATATTCATCCAGGCTGCCAGCTGAATTTTCAAAGACACTCCAGTCTGTGCAGTCTAAACAGCTTTGAAGTTCCATATTTGCTTCATTGGTCCACTTTTTCACTGTTTTCACTGTAGGCTTTGCGCATTTAAGTTCTTGTCTGTACGTCGGTATTAAGTGAATTAAGCAGTGATCAGACGAGCCCAGGGCTGCACGAGGTATAGCACGGTATGCGTTTTTACCGTAATATAGCAGTGGTCTAAAATGTTATTTTCCCTGGTAGGACAGTCGATGTGCTGCTTGTATTTAGGGAATTCGTGGTTGAGTTTAGCTTTGTTAAAGTCCCCGAAAATAATGAGGGGTGAGTCCAGGTGTTTTTTTTCAATTTGGTTGACTTGTTCGGCGAGCCTTAGCAGTGCAGCGTTCGTGTTAGCTTGAGGCGGAATATGAGCGCCAGCCATAATGAAAGATGTGAACTCACGCGGCGAGTAGAATGGCTTACAATTCAAAAACAGCGACTCCAAATGCGGGCTGCAGTGTGTGCTGAGCTCCGTGACATCCGTACACCATTTTTCGTTGATATAGAAGCATATCCCGCCACCTTTTGTTTTCCCCAATAACTCCATGATGCGGTCTGCTCGGTGAAGATGAAAACCCGGAAGCATGACGGCGCCATCGGGTACAGCCTCATAAAGCCAAGTCTCCGTAAAGCACATGGCGGCGGAACGTCCGAAGTCTTTACTGGTCTTTATCAGAAGATGAAGCTCGTCCATTTTGTTGGATAGGGAGCGTACATTCGCGAGGTGGATCGATGGGAACGCCAATCTGTATCCTCTCTTGCGGAGTTTCATCTGGATGCCGACTCGCTTCCCTCTGTGGCGCCGCTCCGCTGAGTAACTCGGGGAAAAAAAGCAAAAAAAAAGAAAAAAAAAGTTGGTGAAAGAAAGTACGGAGTAGCCTCCTTGATGGTCTCCCCTTGTGTAAGTGAGTCGTGTAATGCCTCCAAAGACGAACGAAAAACACAAAAACAAAAACAACACTCGCAAGCGCGTAACCGAGGCGACTGGTAGGCGCCATCTTGAATACACAGTACACACAGTACATCATCACAAGCTACACATACAGTATGACTTGTACACATTATCTACTGTAAGTCTGCAACTAATTAGTCCTAATTCTAATGTACAATGAAGTTTATAAACTGAATGTTTCAAATTTACATGATCAGATGACATTCCAGAGTGGTGGGTGACATGTGATATCTGATTTTGACAGCGTGTTGGGAAAGTTAATTTTCTACAAGAACTAGTTCAAACGTAAGTTGACCTTTCCAAAAATGAACTACTAGTTCAGTTCATAGCTCATGATTACAAATTTTGAACTAAGTTCCCCAATCCAACAATGAACTAAATCATTTTTTTTTTTTTTTTTTCCTCAATATGTTGCTGACGGGATATTTCCCTCAAAATACTGGCATTTCATTTTGCCATTGTTGCCACCCATTCAGTCCACACTAGTAGCCAGCTGCAGCGTTCACCCTACAATCTCAAAAACAAGAAAAAAATTGTTGCTTGAATAGTCTTTTTTTTTTATATGGAATTAAAACAAAAACAAGACATTTGTCCTTAATGTGCCAACAAAAACACACAACACACTATAATAGGAACAATGGTAAAAGGACATAGGTAACTTTGCATTCCTTGGAGCTCTGGCTGACGATACTGACAAAATATGTTGTCATCTAGTCTGAAAGTACAAACAAAAATCCATATCATGACAGTGTGATCGCATAGTGTTTTAACTGAAGCATTCCCATACAAATAATAATTTTCCTCGTAATCAAGTTTTTCAATGATGTACTGCATTAGAAAACAACCAAAGAACACATTTACTCCCATTTACATAGTGTCCGTAAACGCACTTTGTGTACACAGGCTGCTGTGATGTGCCTGCTGAATGTAAACATGAATGGCAGATGCCAAATACGGCATTCATCCCTGTTATATGAAGGCTCATATATCAAGTGTCCAGACGGGTTTTGTCCTGGAAGTCCCTAGCAAAACCTGGAACTCTTGAATGAAAATGAACTTTCGTTCGAAAAACATTCTTTGATACCAAAATGATGTTCATTATGCAGAAATGAACAAATTTCTGTTCACGTTCACAGAAGATATCAACTAGTTCATGAACTTTTATTCATTGAACTCTCTCAGGTACAACATTGATTTTGACAAGGTTGAATTTATTGCATGTAAGATTGGTTTGACCATATAAATACTGTGTTGTCGGTGTAATGCTGCACAATGATTTACTGACACTGCCAGAGAAACTGCCAAGGTAAGGGTCTTCTCATAAAATTTTATTCTTTCTTGGTAAATGTAATACCCCTCCACTAAGTTTTACAGAAATTGGCTCTGTAATTTTGTGCAAAGCACGCAGCAGCATACCATTGTACGCAAAGTCTTACAGGAAGGTGCATTGTCTTAAGGCTGGCTTGTGATTAGCTACTTAACATATACAAACACATTCATACATTTTTAACAATTCATACATGATGTAATATTAACCTGCACTACCTGCAAGAACTCTCCTCTCTGGGAACATTTTAACCTCCCATGGCTTTCTCCTCTGGAAGAACAAGACAATATAACTCACTGTCTCTTTCCATTTCTGTCATTTTTAAATCTTTCCTCAAAAAGGTAAAAGGAAGAAAATGTCCCTGACTGAAAAAGCATGATAACTTGTAACCTAACTTTCAGTCAGGGTCATTTCTTGATCAAATCAGGCCTTTTTTCTCCAAGCTTGGAAGGTACATTACGAACACATGAGAAACACACTTATGAGCTTGAAGCTTAAAATGTATTTTTTTCAACAGAGAGATATGACTTCCTGTACCCTCAAAAGCAGCATATGAGCTTTTCTATTATTTAGATGGGTAGTGCCACAAGATTTTATTTGATGAGGAGTGTGACAATAACGACATGATTTCTCCTGGAAAAGGAAAGGTGTTGTATATCATTAAGGCGCTCTACCAACCACCACCAGTTCTTATCACTGCAGCATTTCTCCATTCATTGATCCAACCATTTTCTGAACCGCTTCTCCTCACTAGCGTCGCGGGCATGCTGGAGCCTATCCCAGCTATCATCGGGCAGGAGGCGGGGTACACCCTGAACAGGTTGCCAGGGCACATACAAACAAACAACCATTCGCACTCACATTCACACCTACGGGCAATTTAGAGTTGTCAATTAACCTACCACGCATGTTTTTGGGATGTGGGAGGAAACCGGAGTGCCCGGAGAAAACCCACGCAGGCACGGGTAGAACATGCATGTGTCTCCTACACCCCAAAAACATGCTTGGTAGATTGATTGAAGACTCTAAATTGCCCATAGGTGTGAATGTGAGTGTGAATGGTTGTTTGTTTCTATGTCCCCTGCGACTGGCTGGCATCCAGTTCAGGGTGTACCCGTCGCTCACCCAGAGTCAGCTGGGATAGGCTCCAGCACCCCCGGTGATCCTGGAGAGGATAAGTGGTATAGAAAATGAATGCATGGATGGATGAAAGGTTATTCCCAGTTCAGAGTTCTCTTGCAACCGTACGCAGCACAATGTGCAGGCATCCTTGGTATTTTGGTATCCAACATGACCCTCACTGGCTTAGCTACATACAATGCCCCAACATTTTGCCCCAGTAGTGTCGCCGTAGGCACGTGGCTCAAAGGAGAGTGTCATATTGACGATGTCTTTGATCAATACTGACTCGTTGACTTCCGGTTTCCGGTTATCAGGTTTTGCTTTTTACGTTGAGTTGTCGCTCACTTTAGAAGGTTTTCAAAAGTAACAAGCTCATTTTTAAAATGGCAGGAGTAGAAAATACAGATATTTGCGTTTAAAAAATAAGGAGTAAAAATAAAAAGTCGCCATAAAAATAAATACTGAAGTAATGTACAAGTAACGCCAACCTGGCTGCAGACAGCAGAGTAAAATAAAGCAAAACAGAAGCAAATACACTCATAAACGGTACAATGTGATATAGTCACGTGGTGATATAGTCAAGTTAAATATTACATTACATCATAGCACGTGGTGAATAAAATGTCCGTAAAAGGCATGTGAGCGGATGTTCTCTCAAGCTGGAGAACTTGCATGAAGAAAAGTCTAATTGCCTGAATGCAAAACATTAGAAAAACTTGTTTTCTTTTTAAAGAGCTAAATATGTACATAAATGTAGACACCTGCAGATGACTATAGATGTGATTTATTGTTCCCAAATTTGTGATGGAACTATGTATGCTCATGTTGTGATGGAACTGTGTAGGCTCATGTCCCCATTGCCTTTTCCATCTGATAAATCACATCGATAAGAGTTAGGTTTAAAAAAAATAATAATGTGAAATATTTGAAATTCAAATTAAGATGTAAAATAAGACATAAACTTGAAAGCTTGAAGTAGCAGCATTTTTTTAGATCCAGTAGGTGACAGTTTTGAGCAACATCAGGGTAATTTGCTTCAGCTACGCTGAACTAATGAATGTGATGGAAACACATATCACATGAGCCACAGGAACCTTTTGCTACCAGGAGCTCAAATTTCCTGGGCTGGTTGGTGGAAAAGTCCCAACAGTCATTTACTTCGGGGATGTTCCATGCTGCCGTCTTGTATGCGTTATTGGACATAATAATTTGGCGACGAAGCTGCCATGGAGGCCATGATTTAATGACTTCATGACGTGATGTTTAGTGATACTAACTAGCTAGTTAGCCCTGCTAAAAACGGTGCAGAGCTGCGGAGCTGGCTACGCAACACAATCTTGTTCCGCACTGCCATCTTATATCTGTTACAGGACATGATTAGTTAGTTTAGATTAGATTAGTTTGATAATTATTCATTTATAGGAGCGGCTCTGCACTGTGTTTAGCCACGGTAGCGAGCTAGCCACAGCCACGGCAATGCCCAAGCTGCCTGCGTGATGTAGTCACAAAACACAAGACAGTTAAAAAATAAACTAGCTTTTGGATTCAAACATACAAGACGGCAGCGAAGACCGTCCCTGGAGTTAATGAGATTGTGTCAGCGATAATGTCTTAATTCGCAGATCCAAAGATCATTGATCGATTGCCAAATTTAGACAATACTGTCGATCACAAAATTAGCATAAAATGCAAATTATCTGCCGATCCAATGAAGCCGATCAGATCGGTTTCGACTAAGTATGAGGGTGGTCATCCAGCAGGGTCCTTTTCAAACTCATGCAATCACCATTCCCTGGGCTGAGAATCACATGTACCAGTATGGTACCAGTATGGTAAAAACCGGGCTTGCTAATCTACTGGCCAGCGCTACTCTTAAGGTTTCCAAGGTGTGAGTTATGACTAACGTACAGTACTTTTCCACAGAGCTTCATGACAAAAACAAAAAGCAGAATTACAAAAACATCCATCCATTTTCCATACCGCTTATCCTCACTAGGGTTCCGGACGTGCTGGAGCATATCACAGCTGACTCTGGGTGAGAGGCGGGGTACACCCTGGACTGGTCGCCAGCCAATCGCAGGGCACATATAAACAACCATTCGGACACACATTCGCACTTACATGCAATTTAGAGTCTTCAATTAACCTACCACGCATGTTTTTGGGATGTGGGAGGAAACCGGAGTACCCAGAGAAAACCCACGCAGGTATGGGGCGAACATGGAAAATCATGTTATATCCATCCATCCATCCATTTTCTTTACCGCTTATCCTCACTAGTGCCGCGGGCTGCTGGAGCCTATCCCAGCCATCTTCGGGCGGGAGGCGGGGTACACCCTGAACTGGTCGCCAGCCAATCGCAGGGCACATAGAGACAAACAACCAGGCAAGGCAGTTAAGGCACCCACTTGGAGCTGTGATCAAATATTATTCCATTATTCACAGTGCAAAATACTCAAAATTGCAGTTTTTCCAACCTCAATCTTAACATATGGAATATTAAGAGCCATTTGGGATTATGAGCATGCGTGGAGTAATTGAACAACTTAAACCGAAGCAAATTTGTATAGTAAGAAAGTAAATTTTGAAGAAAGGCCTCATACTGTAAATAAAGAGTAAACTGTGCTGCTCTCTTCTTAGAGCCAAGGAGGTCCATCTGACATTCTGGTATATTTGTCAGTGATGGGTCACAATAAACCCATCACCAATAATAAAGCTAATTGGAGCGTAATAAACTGCACTAAGTAGTTTTAATGTAGAGGACGGAGCATGCATCCAAATTATATATCCATAGTCCAAAACTGATTTTTTTTTAAAATGTAGCTTGTACTATTTGCTTCCTACAATGCTGAGGAAGACAATATTTCTGTAATAGATTGATAATAAAGGCATACAACATACGACACAAACTCCTGCCATCTTTTTCCCATTAAAAGGCGAGTCGTGCACAATTAACCTCCAATTGTCCAGTAATCCAAACATACATTTTCCTTCTTTAAAGTGAAGTATTGTATACACAAACAAGCCTCATTTGAATGAAACACCACTTGTCACCTCAACTGGGTGAACACACTGGATGGTCCTGTGGAGTGTTTTTTTTTTTGCTGAAGGTTACCATAGCTACAGTATGTGGTTGTTGTTGGAGAAACAGGTTAGTTTCTGAATCACTTTGTCACTTCAGCTTCCCCTAGCACTTCTGAACCAACTCAAAATACAATGCCACAGTTTTCTCCATCCTAACTCTTTATCTATTAGCCAATTTACACTTCAACAGAACTACCTTCTGAACTGCCCTTGATTTGAGTAAAGAAATCAACAAAATCTCTTGACCTTGGTTGTTGCAATGTGGGAAGACCAGATGTGATTCAGCACAAAGCCTTCTATTTGATTTCTTTTTAGGTCAACATGGCTGAAGGGTAGAGTTAGAGTAGCTGTCTTGCAATTTGAAGATTGCTGGTGTGACTCCTTGTTTCCCCCCCAGACCTGTTAACGTGTCCTTGAGGGAGAAACTGAACCCCATTTGCTCCATATGCCTGGGTCCTCGCTACTGTGGGGACTGTAAGGGATTATCTTCTTCTTCTTTGAACTTCGTTCCCTTTTTTGGATTGGGGGAGGGCATTTTCCAGGCAAGTGAGAGAAAAACGTTACTTATTACCCATTTTATACCAGTCTATCCAATGGAGTTTCTCTTGGAAACTCTAATTCACTCATTAGTTGTTATCCAATAGCATAATGACCAAACACACCACTAAAAACAAATTTTCTGTCCTTTAACATGCCCCGCAAATGGGATTTTTTATATATATTTTTTACACATTCTGAATGAAACATGCTAGACATAGGCCAGAAATAGCTGCATGTAGAATCGGGATCCTATGGACATAGTAGAGAGATGTTAAAGTTAAAGGGCACCCCACTAGTAATTGTTGGAGGCGTTGATGACTTGTATGACTTCGCATCAATTAGTCTTATTTTTTTGTTCATTGAGCTGCCTAGATCCCACGATGTGGCTTTACAAACTGCATTGCTGCTAAAAAAAAAAAAAAAAAAAAAAAGAACACCCTCAATTAGAACTGACTATGGAAATAGGTGACCAGAATGAAACACAAAAATAAAATAAATATCATATATATAATAAAAATATTGTGGAAACAACTGTACAGAATAAGATTTAAGCCTAGCAGGGGGGGGGGGGGGGGGGGGGACAAATCCCCTAATTTCCCCGAGCACTATTGTTTGCCTCCTATGTCTCCTGAGGTCAGAAGTCTGGCTTGTGTCCATTGTGTCTCACTACCTCAAGGCCAGAAAAATATTGTCCTCATCTTCCTACAGCGTGATCTACCTTCAACAGACCCATTATTCCATCTGGGATTATTTGTCCTCTTTCAACTTCCTCCCAGTGACAGATGGGACTATAACTCGAATCAAATCCTTGAAGGCAAACAAATTAGTGCCTTTCATATGGATCCAGAGAAGGCCAGACACCAGGGATGTTTGGCAGAGGTAGGAAATGGGTTGAAGGCTTTCAGTATCATATACCTCTCATTGTTGAAAAAACATTCTTGTAGAAGACAAATACAAGGCTCCGGTATAATAGGGACTGGCCTGACACATTGTCTGTATTGTTTTACGGAACAAAAGAGCAGTGCATATCAATGTAAATAGATTGCACAGGGTGACACACATGGATATGTGTATGTATTCCCCTGCTATTATTATACACAAACTCACACACACCTCTGTGGGCTGGTGATAACTGCTTAACAGTGTGGGCTCCAACAATTGTCAGACTGCCAGGGCAGAGAGAGCCAGTAAGTGAAGAAGAGGAGGATGAAGGAGCATGCTCTGAGTGGCACCACCGACTGGGTATAAGGAGAATTGGATGATGGCGTGGAGGACTGGTATGCAGGAGAATTGCAGAAGGAGCGATAATAACACATTTTACCTAACAAAGTAATGTGATAGAGAAAGGAAGAAGTTAAATAGAGGAGAGGCTCAGACCTGGGGCACTGTGATGGAAAATATTGGATTGTACTTAGTAGAGTGCAGACCTCAGAAATGGCCGCAAAATTATAATATGCATCAAAACCAATTTATATACTTTAAAATAGTTGCTGAAAAGCAATCCTGGGAACAAAAAACATCAAATCTAATTATGTCGTGAATGGTGTAACTCAGAGGCGGCGGGCCGCACAACTGTGCGCCAGTGACATGTTAGACCGGTGCACCAGGATTTATGACAACATGACATTCTTAGTCTAACACACATGAAAAGAAAAAGGTGAGAAATCATAGCGGGTAAACGTTAATGTCTTGTACCAGCATGTCCACTGAATATGACATTCCTACTCTTCTCATGGTTAGCAGTCTGTCATCAATTGAAATCACAATTTCAAGGACAAATGGTGCACGGTTCTTGCTTTTGAAACAATAAAAACATACCCATGGCATAGGTGAGTCAACCTATCTATAGTATTGTCTTATTTTTTTACTGAATTTGTCAAAATACCTCACATTATGTTGAAGAAGGAGAGTGGGACTGAGAGAAAGATGTGGTGTGTGTGTGGGGGGACATACTGATGGTGTGCATTGAAACTGTCTGTGGCCCTGTGGTCAGCAGTCCACTAGCACCACCATGTGCCTGAAAAATCTGGGTTACGTCTCACAGAGGTTGCCTTCATGTCTTGACCATAGAGAAAAACATCCTGAGCATTGCATTTACGGCTGGGAACCTTGTGAACTTCTTACCATGTCTTGCTAATGTTTTTGGGTATACACATCAAGTCAACTACCCGTGAGTGTACCGAAAAAGAAAGACAAATACACTAAAAAATACACATGATCCTGCTGTCAAGTGGGTCCTATATGGGTCGCTATGGTGATGCTTTATCCCCCATTTGTCCATGTCAACAACTGACCTGATTTTCTTCAGCCCCCCTCCCCAACCCCTTGCTTTTCAGCTGTACGCTGAAAAACCTTTTAGCTGTGGATGAGACCGTTTCTAGGGGTGGGCAGCGAGGCGAGATTGATGACATTCATACTGTATAAAAATGCACATTAAATTCAACAATTCCTGAATGACTTCAAATGAACAAATGACCAATACATAACCTATTTAAAGAAACCTATTGAGGCTAATATTACCATAAATAGATAGTTTTTTTTTGTTTTGTTTTTTAACTATGACAGTTTTTGGATCCAAAACTACCAAAGTCTTTCGCGGTGTTCACAGGGTGGTCAAATGTTCAGTGCTCCTTGCACTGTGGATCTTATTGTCACCAAATAAGATTCCAGAAAACATCTATGCTTTCTAGGGAGTCCACAAAAAAAATATGTTAAAGTAGAATCACAGATTACTGAACTACTCATCTAGACATTGTGGGCAGTGACTGTGCAATAACAACTCCGCTTGTCGTTTTTTTGTTTTGTTTTTTTTTGCCTATTCAATTACATATTAAGTACATACATTCATGCACTTAAGAGGGCTTCAGGTCCTTTTTTTGAAGTGTCGGCTCATGCGTTTTGTCCAATGAAAACAATACTGTCAATTAAGTTGTTTTGGAATTTTCCTTTCTGAGCATAACATCTCAAATGTGCCTTAGAAAATGTATGGCGCTGATTTAAATTGTCTATTAATCACTTACAGTTAGGTAACGTCTTCATATTTGACACCAAAATAAAAAAAATAAACATGAAACAAAAAAGAAATCTGCATTGTTATCAATTTTTGTTGCGACGAAGCTTCTTTCCAATTAATTTCCTGCCTGCTTACTTGTACTTCACTTTTTAAATGATGCCCTAATCTTAACAATTATGCATTTGTGGCAATAGCAGCACAACTGAGAATGTGTGTCAAAAACTATCCATCCATCCATTTTCTTTACCGCTTCTCCTCACTAGGGTCGTGGGCTGCTGGAGCCTATCCCACCTATCTTCGGGCGGGAGCCGGGATACACCCTGAACCAGTCGCCAGCCAATCGCAGGGCACATAGAAACAACCGATATTTCGCACTCACATTCACACCTAACGGAACTTCAATCAACCTACCACGCATGTTTTTGGGATCTGGGAGGAAACCAGAGGGCCTGGAGAAAACCCACCCAGGCACGGTGTTTTGTAGGAGTCAGCATTCATTGCTGAAAGTAAAGTTCCTTAATATGTTCAGGTCCCAATGGAGGTGTTGCTGACAGCAGACGATGAAGGGTAGTTATGGCTGGCCTCCTGGTAGCCCTTGAAGCCTGGATTGGTTACATTATGTGTTGTTTGTTTTACGTTTTGGGCAGAGAAATGTGTTCCTTATCATCCTGCTGAGCATGACTACAAACCTGTGGAAGACACCCTCAGGGCATTGAATCGATCGCAACTGGACCGTTCTGTTTGGCTTAGGATATTTTTTGCCATATGTATATATATATATAAAACCCCAATTCCAAGGAAGTTGGGACATGTTAAACAATGATTTGCAAATCATGTTCAACCTATATTTAATTGAATACACTGCAAAGACAAGATATTTAATGTTCAAACTGATAAACTTTATTGTTTTTAGCAAATAATCATTAACTTTTAATACAATTTTATGGCTGCAACACGTTCCAAAAAAGCTGGGACATGGTCATGTTTACCACTGTTACATCACCTTTTCTTTTAACAACATTCAATAAACGTTTGGAAACTGAGGACACTAATTGTTGAAGCTTTGTAGGTGGAATTCTTTCCCATTCTTGCTTGATGTACAGCTTCAACTGTTCAACAGTCCGGGGTCTCCGTTGTCGTATTTTAGGCTTCATAATGCACCACACATTTTCAATGTCAGACAGGTCTGGACTGTAGGCAGGCCAGTCTAGTACCCGCACTCTTTTACTACGAAGCTGTTGTAACATGTCCAGAATGTGGTTTGGCATTGTCTTGCTGAAATAAGCAAGGGCGTCCATGTAAAAGACTTCGCTTGGATGGCGGCATATGTTTCTCCAAAACCTGTATGTACCTTTCAGCATTAATGGTGCCTTCACATATTTGTAAGTTACCCATGCCATTGGCACTAACACAGCCCCATACCATCACAGATGCTGGCTTTTGAAATTTGCGTCCATAACAGTCCGGATGGTTCTTATCCTTTTTGGCCCGGAGGACACGACGTCCACAATTTCCAAAAACAATTTGAAATGTGGACTCTTCGGACCACAGAACACTTTTCTACTTTGCATCAGTCTATCTTAGATGATAAAAATGGCTTTTGCTTTGCATAGTAGAGTTTCAAGTTGCACTTACGGCTGTAGCGCCGAATTGTATTTACTGACATTGGTTTTCTGAGGTGTTCCTGAGCTCATGTGGTGACATCCTTTACACATTGATGTCGGGTTTTGATGCAGTGCCGCCTGAGGGATCGAAGGTCATGGGCATTCAATGTTGGTTTTCGGCCTTGCCGCTTACATGCAGTGATTTCTCCAGATTCTCTGAACCTTTTGATGATATTATGGACCGTAGATGATGAAATCCCTAAATTCCTTGAAATTTTACATTGAGGAACATTGTCCTTAAACTGTTCGACTATTTTCTCACGCACTTGTTCACAAAGAGGTGAACCTCGCCCCATCTTTGCTTGTGAATGACTGAGCAATTTGGGGAAGCTCCTTTTATCCCCAATTATGGCACCTACCTGTTCCCAATTAGCCTCTTCACCTGTGGGATGTTCCAAACAGGTGTTTGATGAGCATTCCTCAACTTTCTCAGTCTTTTTTTTCCACCTGTCCCAGCTTTTTTTGGAACGTGTTGCAGCCATAAAATTATAAGTTAATGATTATTTGCTAAAAACAATAAAGTTTATCAGTTTGAACATTAAATATATTCTCTTTGTAGTGGATTCAATTAAATATAGGTTAAACATGATTTGCAAATTATTGTATTCTGTAGTTTTTATTTATGTTTAACACAACATCCCAACTTCATTGGAATTGATGTATATAAAAATAGCAAAAAAAAAAATTCAAAACGATGTCCGGAAGGTTGTGTGACAAGTTAAATCTCCACACACACATACAAATATCTTCTTTCTCACCTTGCACAATGATTTGGAAGGAAAAGGCTAAATCGATGTGAACAACTCAATCACATTTCCGAATGCAAATATCCAAGTGACCCCCTCCTCGCTTCGTTACACTGTTAGCTGTAGCTTGGAGCCCTGTAGCTCCTCTGGCACCGAAATGCGCATGGGAGAAATTAACATTTGCTCTCATAGTCTGCAAATGGCAACTCGTGCTTCGACTCGCCTGTGCAAGAGAGAGAAGGAGAAAATATTTGATTAGCGATGAATAATTCGTCTAGCAGAGCAGTAAAATTTGCTGTTGGGTTCAGTAAATTGACAGAATGGGTTTCCTTGGGAACTTTTCATCAAGCCCTGCTTTTTGTTGTCATTTTCATCTTCCACAATGAATCCCAATGAATCACTGTACACATACTACTGTCTTGACTGACCTCCGATTAAGAAGTAGCAAATTCTTCCATTCTTGCCAAATATTAACGTGTTTATTAATTTCTTAAGCAATATAAATATCGAAGAGAACTTTAAGTCTAAGATCCACAAGGTAAGTAGCCTTGAGTGATGTACTTCAGTTGAAAGAATGTGTCCTAATTACACTAAGAGTAATAAGACTGTTAGCCCAGTGCGCTAAACATTGAAAATGTATGATTAAATTCTGTTTAAATTAAAAGGCTGGGTTCACACCAAGTGAAGAAAAGTAATAAATAGGTTTGCAGTAGTTTGGGACCATTCATCAAGGTAACTAGGACACATGGCAATAAAAGACTAAATGAGTGTAGAAGGGGCACAAGCGCTTGCTGAAACTCCACAGGATCCAAGAGAAGAGCACTGCCCCTCTGCAACTCAAAATGTTTCACTCAAGGCAAAGAGGGCTGCAGATGGCCCTTCTCGATTCAGCTGCAGCTGGATCCTGCTGTGGAAATTTGCTGCCTTTTTTATAAATTCAGAGTTTAAATAAAAAAACAAAAACAAAAAGATGCATCATCAGTTACTTTTTCAAACAACAATGTCCATCTTTAAATAACCTCGTGAAAGGTCATTGCAGATGGAGGAAATTACTTGTTTCAGAGAAAGGTCCCAGTAGATCAATATGTCATTTAGTACTATCCATCCATCCATCCATTTTCTACCGCTTATCCGGGTCGGGTCGCGGGGGCAGTAGCTTTAGCAGGGACGCCCAGACTTCCCTCTCCCCAGCCACTTCATCCAGCTCTTCCGGAGGGATCCCGAGGCGTTCCCAGGCCAGCCGAAGGACATAGTCTCTCCAGCGTGTCCTGGGTCGTCCCCGGGGTCTCCTCCCGGTGGGACGTGCCCGGAACACCTCACCAGGGAGGCGCCCGGGAGGCATCCGAATCAGATGCCCCAGCCACCTCATCTGGCTCCTCTCAATGCGGAGGAGCAGCGGCTCTACTCTGAGATCCTACCGGATGACCGAGCTTCTCACCCTATCTCTAAGGGAGAGCCCGGACACCCTGCGGAGGAAACTCATTTCGGCCGCTTGTATCCGGGATCTCGTTCTTTCGGTCACGACCCACAGCTCATGACCATAGGTGAGGGTAGGAACGAAGATCGACCGGTAAATTGAGAGCTTTGCCTTTCGGCTTAGCTCCTTCTTTACCACAACGGACCGATACAAAGTCCGCATCACTGCAGATGCTGCACCGATCCGTCTGTCGATCTCCCGTTCCATTCTTCCCTCACTCGTGAACAAGACCCCAAGATACTTGAACTCCTCCACTTGGGGCAGGATCTCATCCCCGACCTGGAGAGGGCATGCCACCCTTTTCCGACTGAGGACCATGGTCTCAGATTTGGAGGTGCTGATTCTCATCCCAGCCGCTTCACACTCGGCTGCGAACTGCTCCAGTGAGAGTTGGAGCTCACGGTTTGATGAAGCCAACAGAACCACATCATCAGCAAAAAGCAGAGATGCAATACTGAGGCCACCAAACCGGACCCCCTCTACGCCTTGGCTGCGCCTAGAAATTCTGTCCATAAAAGTTATGAACAGAATCGGCGACAAAGGGCAGCCTTGGCGGAGTCCAACCCTCACCGGGAACGAGTCCGACTTGCTGCCGGATATCCGGACCAAACTCTGACTCCGGTCGTGCAGGGACCGAACAGCCCGTATCAGGGGGTCCGGTACCCCATACTCCTGAAGCACCCTCCACAGGACTCCCCGAGGGACACGGTCGAACGCCTTCTCCAAGTCCACAAAACACATGTAGACTGGTTGGGCGAACTCCCATGCACCCTCGAGGACCCTGCCGAGGGTGTAGAGCTGGTCCACTGTTCCACGGCCAGGACGAAAACCACACTGCTCCTCCTGAATCTGAGATTCGACTTCCCGACGGACCCTCCTCTCCAGCACCCCTGAATAGACCTTACCAGGGAGGCTGAGCAGTGTGATCCCCCTGTAGTTGGAACACACCCTCCGGTCCCCCTTCTTAAAAAGGGGGACCACGACCCCAGTCTGCCAATCCAGAGGCACTGTCCCTGATGTCCACGCGATGTTGCAGAGGCGTGTCAACCAGGACAGCCCCACAACATCCAGAGCCTTTAGGAACTCCGGGCGAATCTCATCCACCCCCGGGGCCCTGCCACCGAGGAGCTTTTTAACTACCTCGGTGACCTCAAACCCAGAGATAGGAGAGCCCGCCTCAGAGAACCCACACTCTGCTTCCTCATGGGAAGGCGTGTCGGTGGAATTTGAGGAGGTCTTCGAAGTATTCTCCCCACCGACTCACAACGTCCTGAGTCGAGGTCAGCAGCGCCCCATCCCCACTATACAGAGTGTTGGTGGTGCACTGCTTTCCTCTCCTGAGACGCTTTCCTCTCCTTTGCTTCAGCGACCACCAGAGCTGCATTCCGCTTGGCCAGCCGGTACCCATCAGCTGCCTCAGGAGTCCCACAGGCCAAAAAGGCCCAATAGGACTCCTTCTTCAGCTTGACGGCATCCCTCACCGTTGGTGTCCACCAACGGGTTCGGGGATTGCCGCCACGACAGGCACCGACCACCTTACGGCCACAGCTCCGGTCGGCCGCCTCAGCAATGGAGGCGTGGAACATGGTCCACTCGGACTCGATGTCCCCAGCCTCCCCCGGAACATGAGCAAAGTTCTGTCGGAGGTGGGAGTTGAAACTCCTTCTGACAGGGGATTCTGCCAGACGTTCCCAGCAGACCCTCGCAATACGTTTGGGCCTGCCACGTCGGACCGGCATCTTCCCCCACCATCGGAGCCAACTCACCACCAGGTGGTGATCAGTTGAAAGCTCCGCCCCTCTCTTCACCCGAGTGTCCAAGACATGTGGCCGCAAGTCCGATGACACGACCACAAAGTCGATCATCGAACTGCGACCTAGGGTGTCCTGGTGCCAAGTGCACATGTGGACACCCTTATGCTTGAACATGGTGTTCGTTATGGACAATCCATGACGAGCACAAAAGTCCAATAACAGAACACCGCTCGGGTTCTGGTCGGGGGGGCCGTTCCTCCCAATCACGCCCTTCCAGGTCTCACTGTCATTGCCCACGTGAGCATTGAAGTCCCCCAACAGAACAATGGAATCCCCAGCGGGAGCGCTCTCCAGCACCCCCTCCAAGGACTCCAAAAAGGGTGGTACTCTGAACTGTTGTTTGGTGCATAGGCACAAACAACAGTCAGGACCCGTCCCCCCACCCGAAGGCGGACCCTCTCGTCCACCGGGGTAAACCCCAACGTACAGGCGCCGGAAGAGAGTGGAAGAGAGTCCAACCCCTCTCGAGAGGACTGGTACCAGAGCCCAAGCTGTGTGTGGAGGCGAGTCCGACTATATCTAGTCGGAATTTCTCGACCTCACACACCATCTCGGGCTCCTTCCCTGCCAGAGAGGTGACATTCCACGTCCCTAGAGCCAGCTTCTGTAGCCGGGGATCGGATCGCCAAGGTCCCCGCCTTCGGCCACCGGCCAGCTCACACTGCACCCGACCCCTATGGCCCCTCCCACAGGTGGTGAGCCCATGGGAAGGGGGACCCACGTTACCCTTTCGGGCTGTGCCCGGCCGGGCCCCATGGGTGCAGGCCTGGCCACCAGGTGCTCACCTTCGAGCCCCACCACCAGGCCTGGCTCCAGTGGGGGGCCCCGGTGACCCGCGTCTGGGCAAGGGAAAACGAAGTCCATTGTTTGTCGTCATCATTAGGGGTCTTTGAGCCGTGCTTTGTCTGGTCCCTCATTTAGTACTACTGTTGAACTATTTCAGGTTCTGAAGATATGTTGATGCACGAACATGGAGGTTTTGCAATTTTATGTACCTCTCTGTATTTTAAAGTTTTTAGTGATACATGATACAATATATTTGATTATATTGAATTAAAGATTTGTATCATACATGGTTTCTTTCTCTCTCTTCTTTCCAACTAAACCAGATGGCAAAGCACCCATTTGTTGCTCTTTTAACAATAGATCATATAAATTGTTTTTGTCTCTCTTGATTAATGCTGTGTTTTGGTTAGTAAAAAAACTATGTTGGATCAGAGCATTCATACGATTCAACAGTCTTTATTTACAAAAAAACAAAAGTAACAAATAAAAAAAAAAAGCTGAAGTAACAAATAAAACTTAAATCCAAAAACAATCTAAACGGGGGAACAAAAAGCACTAACAACCCGGTTGGAAAAAAATAACTAAGCTATGAGGCAAGGCAAAAAGCACAACAACGAAAAGCAAAGACTAGATAAACGTTCAGCCTTGAGAGGGGGTAATAAAAGTCACCTGTTCCTCCTCACACTTTACTTGGTGAGATGATGTCACGAATGACTGCAATCAATCTTCTTTATTTGTCTTTCTCACATCATGCATTTTTTTCTGTATACTCATTAGGCTTCTGTATTCCAAGTGTCGGCATTCATATATCGTGTCCAAACTGTGTGTTTGTAAAATGAGTATAACTCAGCAGTATTTGGCTGATCGAGTTTGAATTCAGCCCTGGTAATGTAAATCATTGTCAGCTAAGGTACATGTTTGTTTTTGGGACATGTATTGTTGTAAAGAGTAGAATGTAAGCAACACAATAAAGTGATTAGTACATCAATAGCTGTTGTGAGAAAAAAAGACTGATATAAGGTGCCAGTTTGTCTAATATTTTCCACATTCATATAAACCTGTACAATTCAACAGAAAATATTGGCAGGGAAATGTCATGCATCCTTTTCAAAATGCCTTTGAATATTTTCATTCATCCAGGTCATTTCCTTCTCAGGGCATTGAATTGATTGCAATTGGACTGTTCTAGTTGTCTTAGATAGAAGACATTTCGACTTGCATCCAATGGTAAAAAGAAACCCAAACACACCGACCAGTACTTACTTTTTGATTCATACCACCCAATGGAATACAAACTGGGCGTGATCAGAACATTACAACACAGACCTGATAAAATTTCCACTAGCCCACAGGCCAAAGAGAAAGCATAGGCACCCAAGGGAGGCCTTCAAAACCTGTGGTTACCCCAGCTGATCATTTGTAAAAAAGTGCAAGTCCCTGTAGTTCCAAAAGGAACAAGAGAAAGGTTGATGAGGAATAAAAGAGTGACAGATACAGAAACATTGTCATTCCATATGTATCAGGTCTGTCTGAGAAAGAAGGATTTGTAACCCAAACAACATTCCGGTACACTTCAAACCTGTTTAACACCCTGAGACAAAGGCCGGTATACCCCAAGGACCAGACATCCCATACCCATAAAAACAGTCGAGTGTATACTGTCAAGCGCAGTGAGGAATGCATTGATGTGTATATTGGGGAAACCAAGCAACCACTGAGCAGGCACAGACAGGCTAACACTTTAGTTCACGACTCAGCTGTCTAACTGTACCTTAAAGAGAAACAGCTCTTTTGAGGACAAATATGTACCCCAATTCCAATGGCGTTGGGACATTGTGGAAAATGTAAATAAAAAATACAATGATTTGGAAATCATTTTGAATCTACTAAATATAAAATTGAATACACTACAAAGACAATATATTTAATGTTCAAACAGATAAACTTTGTTTTTGCAAATATTAACTTATTTTGAATTTGAAGCCTGTAAAACGTTCCCAAAAACCTGGGACAGGAGCAAGTTTACCACTGTGTTACATCACCTTTCCTTTTAACAACACTCTATAAGCATTTGGGAACTGACGATAATAAATGGTGATGCTTTTTAGGTGAAATTCTTTCCCATTGTTGCTTGATGTACAAGTTCCACTCCGTTGTTGTAATTTGCACTTCATAATGTGCCACATATTTTGAATGGAAGAAAAGGTCTGGACTGCTGGCAGGCCAGTCTAGTACACATACTCTTTTACTACGAAGCCACACTGTTGTAACGCTTGCAGAATGTGATTTGACATTGTCTTGCTGAAGTAAGCAGGGATATCCCTGAAAAAGACGTTGCTTGGATGGCAGCATATGTTGCTCCAAAACCTGTATGCACCTTTCAGCATTCAAGGTGTCTTCATAGATGTGCAAGTTATCCATGCAATTGGAACTGACACACCCCCATAACATCAATGGCTTTTTAACTTTGTGTTGATAACAATCCAGATGGTCCTTTTCATCTTTGGCCTGGAGGACACGACGTCCATGATTTCCCAAAACAATTTGAAATGGGAACTCGTCAGGCCACAGCACACTTTTCCTCTTTGTATCATTCCATATCAGATGAGCTTGGGCCCAGAGAAGCCGGCAGCATTTCTGGGTGTTGTTAATACAGTATATGGCTTTCACTTTGCATTGTAGAGTTTAAACTTGCATTTGTAGACGTCGCAACAAACTGTGTTAACTGACAATGGTTTTCCCGAGCTCACATGGCAATATCCTTTACACATTGATGCTGGTTTTTAATGCCGTGCTGCCTGAGGGATCGAAGGTCAGGGGCAATCAATATTGGTTTTTGGCCTTTTGATGACATTATAGACCATAGGTGATGAAATCCCTTAATTCCTTCCAATCGTATGTTGAAACAATTTCTTAAACTGCTGGACTATTAGCTCCAGCAGTTGTTCACAAAGTTGTTAACCTCGCCCCATCCTTGCTTGTGAACAACTGAGCCTTTCGGGGAGGCTCCTTTTATACCCAATCATGGCACCTACCTGTTCCCAATTAGCCTCTTCACCTGTGGGTTGTTCCAAACAGGTGTTTGATGAGCATTCCTCAACTTTCTCAGTCTTTTTTTCCACCTTTTTATCCCCAATCTGTTTCCAATTAAAATGAGAGAATATTTGCAGAAAAAACTATGTTTGAACATTAAATATTTTGTCTTTGTAGTGTATTCAATTGATCATCATCAATCACTGTATTCTGCTGTTATTTACATTTTACACAGTGTCCCAACTTCATTGGAATTGGGGTTGTACACATTCTGGACAGAGAAGACGGTTGGTTTGAAAGAGAAGTGAAAGAGGTTGATGTTAAGGCCATCTCTAAACAGAGGAGGAGGCTTACTATTCCACCCATCTCCCACATACAATGTCGTCCTTTCATCCCTTCCAAAGAGACTAAAATAAGAGTGAATGGTTTATTAAAGAGGGTGAGTCCACCCAAATGAATGCTCATGGCGGGCAGAGGCCTCTTCTCAATGCATCTTTCGACTGTCGTTTTGCATCCTAACAGAGTCATACCATTCGTGCTTGGGACGTGCCTCTGTAACTAAGAGGAAAAATAGTTTGGTTTCCACATCAACACTAATGCTAGAGGTGTCCTAGGTAGCCTCTATTCATAAATTGATGAAGTCTGGTCGGATAAGAGGCCAAACATCTTCTAAAGCAACCAGAACATTCCAGTTGCGATCAATTCATTGTCCGTTTCTATAATGTTCCTGTACCCGGTCATGGTGGTGCTGAAGGCTATCCGAGGTAACTTGGATCCTATCACTTTAGTCTGTTTTAAACTAATTTAAGTTATTTTTCCTCAATGTGTGTTTTTAGGTCAGGTCTGAAAAGCTTAATCTAACTCGGGTGCGGACCAAACCAACCGTATGGTTCCACATGAACTTGACACAGTTTGAGTCTGGTGAAAAAGGTGTCCAACTTTGATATGCGGCAACGACAAATAAATGAACCAATCAGGTTTGACACCCTTAGTGTACCCCGGATTTAAAAAGTGAAAAAAATAAATAAATAAATGGATATACAGTATGCGGCACGGTGGACGACTGGTTAGAGCGTTGTGCCTCACAGTTCTGAGGACCGGGGGCTCAATCCCCGCCCCCGCCTGTGTGGAGTTTGCATGTTCTCCCCGTGCCTGCGTTGGTTTTCTCCGGGCACTCCGGTTTCCTCCCACATCCCAAAAACATGCATGGTAGGTTAATGGAAGTCTCTAAATATCCCGTAGGTGTGAAAGTGAGTGTGGATGGTTGTTTGTTTATATGTACCCTGCGATTGGCTGGCAACCAGCTCAGGGTGTACCCCGCCTCCTGCCCGATGATAGCTGGGATAGGCTCCAGCACGCCCGCAACCCTAGTAAGGAGAGGCGGCTCAGAAAATGGATGGATGGATATACAGTACGTAGTGTTGTAGTGTTTTAACAATGTGCTATTTATTTCATCTACAATTTGCCTCAAAATCACTGTTTTGTTAGTTTTCTCTCCCAAGAATGTTCGGTTAGAATTAGGGTTTGCTTGATCAGCACTCAAAACGCCACTTATTCCCTTTGTTATAATGGTGGCAGTGGCTGACTGGTTAGCATATCTGCCTCACAGTTCTGAGGACCCAGGTTCAAATCGATGAGTTAAACTAAAAAGTAAATTTTTCGGAGGAAGAAGCGTCAGCTGTCTTTCTGATTCGGGTTCTACTCTAATAAGTGCTTTGTCGGCATCTTGTGGTATCAACCTACTGTACAAAAGAAATAACAAACCCGTTTCAGGATGGGTGAGCGTTGATTATTCCCAGATTTTTATTATTCGCAGCAGGGCTAATCCATATCCCCCGCAAATAGCGGGGGTTCCCTTTATATTTGACCCAGACATAAGCGTATTTCCGTCTGCTTCACATCATAGGCCTTAAAATGTGAGCCTTACCAGACATAAAGCATTAACGTTAATTCACAAATCACCTTTTTTATTCATATTTGCTTCATAACCCAAGTTTCACATGACACTTTTTTTTTTTTTTTGCATCTGGCTCAATTATCAGCATTGGGAAGGTTACTTTAAAACATATTCCGATACAGTTACTAGTGTCTTGTTAAAAAATATACATAGTAACGTAATCCAAGTACCATAATATTAAAGTAGTGTAACTTGAATACTTTCAATTACGTTTTGATTACTCCAATATCAACTATTCTGCAAAAACAAAACAAGAAAAAGACAAAAGAAATTTAATGTCAGAACAATATATATGTATCTTGTCTTTTCGGTCTTAAGAATGTTTAATATGCATGGTTGTGGAATCCTAAAGGAAGCCGGAGCAATTCAAATCCAAAACCTCAGAACTGTGAGGCAGATGTACTAACCACTTGGTCATCGTGCTTCACATGGATGGATGGATGCATCCAGCCCAAAAAAGAGCAAGCTTTACACATGCACACATACATACTCTTATTTTTGAAACGACACAGTGGCATCTTAAAAAGTCCACTGTGACACAATAAAACTGTTCCGGCATAAAAGGGATACAGATCTTCCTTTCTGCTTGACCTAACAGCCAAACAGGACAAAAGAGACAAAAAAAACAATAATGAAACGATGACCTCATGACAACAGAAAAAGTATTTTATTACCGGTGACTGTCACGAACGGAACAGAGGCTAGGACCCAAAAATGCAAGACTCCAAAACAAATGGACAGTTTCCAAAAAGAGAGGTTTAATAGACGGGCATAGGTCGGTACACGGGCAGGCAATCCAAGAAGGGCAACAGTATCCAAGAACATGAGGCAAAGAGGCAAGTTCGATAATCGGAACAGGGTCAAAGTCTTACTGTGAGTCTGTGACAAGGAATGCTGGAACGTGACGACAAGGTACAACGAACTGGCAACGAGTGGGAATGAAACACGAGGTTAAATACAATCGGTAATTAGGTATGAACGAGGCACAGGTGGTGAACATGCTCACAGGAGCAGGTGTGTGAGAAACGAGAGAGAGGAAGACAAAACCTGGAAAACACACACACACACACACATGACAGTACCCCCCCCTTAACGGCCGGCCCCAGACGGCCCTGGGGCCCCTGGATGCGCAACGTGGAAGTCCCGAATGAGCGAATCATCCATGATAAACGCAGACGGTACCCATGAACGTTCCTCAGGCCCATAGCCCTCCCAGTCCACCAGATATTGAAATGCCCTCCCCCTCCGACGAGACGACAACAGCCGCTTCACAGCGAAGACAGGGCCCCCATCCACAAACCGGGGGGGAGGAGGGGGCCTGGAAGGCGGGACCAGAGGGGACTCCCGGGCTGGTTTGAGTAGGCTGACATGAAAAGCAGGGTGGACCCGCATCGACCTTGGGAGCCTCAGCTTCACGGTGACAGGGTTGATGATCTTTGTGATGGGGAAGGGCCCAACGAACCTGCCTCGTGGGGGTGTGGTTCCAGGCAGCAAGTCAATAGCACAGTCATAAGGTCTGTGGGGTCGAAGGGATTTGGCCTTGGACTTGGAAAAAACGTCTTTAATATCCTGGTAACAGGTGGGCACTTGAGATAAATCAGGATCCCCAGATGGGGTCTGTGGATTGTCCTTAGAAACATGACCCTGAACATCACATGGCGGCTTGAAACAGTTCCGGGCACAATTGCTGCCCCATGACATAACCTGCCCAGAGGACCAGTCAATGTGGGGGTTATGTAATCTCAACCATGGGTTCCCTAAGATAAGGTCCTGATGCATGGCGTCAAAAACATGAAAACTAATGCATTCCAAGTGAGAATCGGGAAATGTCAATGTGAGTGTTTGAGTGCGGTGAGTGATTTTGCCCATAAAACTGCCGTCTGCAGCATAGGTGTTGCGGTGGCGTTTTATTTCAAAGGTTCTAAGGTGCATATGTTTAACGAGGATGGAGTTGAGTAAGTTTGCAACAGAACCAGAGTCAATTAATACAGGTGTATGAATTTCTTGATCAGGAGAGCATAGTGTCACTTTAGGAAGAACCCGTGTAGGGTCTTCCTTCATCAAATTCAGACTCACCTCTCCCGTGCCCTTGCTACCGGCACCGGCAACTTTGACGTGAGAGTTGCTCACGGAATGACCCAACTGACCGCAGTAGAAGCACCGCCCTTCCCTCAGCCGGCGTTGACGTTCCTCAGGGGAGAGACGGAACCTGCCCAGTTGCATGGGTTCCTCCGTGGGGACGTTAGCCAGTGGGTTGAGACCGGAACCAGGGGATCTGCCTTGGTTTGGCTGGTCACCGAGGCTTGTCCTCAAAGTGCGCGGTGACACAGCCTTCCGCCGATCTCCATCCAGCTCGCGATCCAAAAGCCTCTTGTCGATTTTTACGGCGAGAGCGATGAGAGTGTCCAAGTCGGTCGGCAGGTCTAGCGGCACTAAATGATCCTTGACGGTGGGGGATAGTCCTTGAAAAAAGGCATCGAGTAGCGCCCGATTATTCCAATGACTCTCAGCTGCTAGAATGCGAAACTCAATCGCGTAATCTGACACCCTGCGCATGCCTTGTCGTAAGGTGACAAGGGAGCGAGCTGCCTCACGATCAGGAGTGGAAAATTGAAAAATTTGCTCCATAGTCTTTACGAAAAAAGCCCATGAATGACACGTGGCGGAATTGCGGCTCCATTCAGCAGTAGCCCACGCCTCCGCACGACCAGTCAGGTGGGAAATGACGAAAGCGATCTTTGCCCGCTCGGTGGGGAAGGCAGCTGCCTGGAGCTCAAAGTGGAGTTCGCACTGCGTGATGAACGGCTTAATGCTCCCAGAATTTCCCGAGAACCTCTCCGGTCGAGAGAGCTGTGGGCAGACAGCAGCGGAGGTGGCAGGTGGCTGCATGTTGACTGTTTCACATGGAAATACCGTGGCGGTATTGGGTGTGGTGCCAACTGGTTCCTTTTCTTGGATAATTTTCATAAGAAGTTCAAACTGTGAGGCCACCTGTCTCATCATATTGTCCTGATGCCTTGACAGTCCCTCGAGATGAAGGTGGAGGGCAGCAAGCTGCTCATCCTGCTTCGAGAGGCGTTGACCCTGCGCTTGAAGGGCTTTGCGCACCGGGTCTGAGTCTGCTGGGTCCATGTTATGGCCAGTTCGTTCTGTCATGAACGGAACAGAGGCTAGGACCCAAAAATGCAAGACTCCAAAACAAATGGACAGACACACACACACACACACATGACAGTGACAAGTTTAGGAGCTGGGATTGGTAATACAGTACAGTAAAGCAGTGGGTGATCTGCGACAGGATAGTGAACTATTTACTCCCAAGGTGCGGCTTTAGGGCTAGCTCCTCTCTTAGTCTCACCAGCACTTCAAATGACTTTGACAGTGCAGTTTCCTTTGAAAATATTATCCAAACTAGATAAATCCTTCAGTGCAATATACGATCAAAACAGCCATGTCCATTCTCTTCGATTCACTTTTAAATTGGCCACTTTTGGGAACCCAATATGTACAGTACATCCACTGTGTCATTTGCCTGTTGGTCCAAAAAATACCTATCCCTGCGTTTCATTGAGGTCCATTGTTACCATTTATCCCACTTGTTTGCGCAGCTAAACTCCTGAAAAGGATGCTCGGTTCACAAGAGGGCTCAAATCAACAACCAGCCTCCCTGTCTCTGCATTAAAAATGTAATCCTGCAAAATAATCCTTATTTTCAATAAATATACCTGTAATCCGATTACATTTTTTTTCTGTAATTTTACCAGACTACAGTTACATTCATTTTGTATCCTGAATACGTAATGTATGTATTCTGTTACTCTCCAAGACTGTCTAATATTATGCTTTATGAATAATGGAAGTTCATTACAACCTGAAAATGTTCTTTATGCTCCAACCATATCCTTATTATCAAGTTGTCAGAGCCTTAATTTCATTTCCTCCGTTGATGAATGTGGAGTCATTGGGGGTCGGAGAAACGGAAGCTATTTTGATTTCTCATCCAACCAAGATTCCTCTGGGAAACTAAGTCTACAATGTGATAATGCTCATAGCAGTCTGTAAAACAAAATTAATTTATAAGGCACCTGTTGAATGGGAGAGGGGAAATAGTTTTTTTTTAAGCGACACTGGTGCATCTTGTTTGTACTGTTTACAGCTCATTTACCACCATGGGGATTTTGGTACAGGCTCATTGGTAATTAGAATGCATACTGTATGTGTTATACACAACTTCAACTCACAGTATATAAATGCGTCGAAATTAAGACAACTCAACTTTATTAGCTTCTAGCTTTCAGAACAGCTGCAGCTATACCAAAGCGCTGTACACAAAACAAATAATAATACAATTGTAACTAAATTAACTAAATCTACATTATAACTCCCTTCACATTGGCGCTTTGCATTTAGTAGGTTCATATGTGGAGAGATATCCATCCATCCATCCATCCATTTTCTGAGCCGCTTCTCCTCACTAGGGTTGCCAGCCAATCGCAGGGCACATACAAACAAACAACCATTCGCACTCACATTCATACCTACGGGCAATTTAGAGTTGTCAATTAATGCATGTTTTTGGGATGTGGGAGGAAACCGGAGTGCCTGGAGAAAACCCACGCAGGCACGGGGAGAACATGCGTCCACACAGGCGGGGCCGGGGATTGAACCCTGGACCTCAGAACTGTGAGGCAGACGCTCTAACCAGTTGTTTACCGTGCCGCCCGTGGAAAGATATGTCTCAAAATTCTTTGCACGTTTTTCTAGTCCACAAATATATCTGCGATTCAAACCCACCAATTATTTGCGTGTGTTTGAAAGCGAGCCAGTTATTATTTCAACACTGTAATAATAAGATGGCGGCACGGTGGACGACTGGTTAGCACATCTGCCTCACAGTTCTGAGGACCGGGATTCAAATCCCGGCCCCGCCTGTGTGGAGTTTGCATGTTCTCCCCGTGCCTGTGTGGGTTTTCTCCAGGTACTCCAGTTTCCTCCCACATCCCAAAAGCATGCATGGTAGGTTAATTGAATACTCTAAATTGCTGTAGCTGTGAATGTGAATGGTTGTTTGTTTATATGTGCCCTGCGATTGACTGGCAACCAATTCAGGGTGTACGCCTCTCGCCTGATGATAGCTGGGATAGGTTTCAGCATGCCCGCGACCCTCGTGAGGATAAGCGGAATGGAAGATGAATGAATAATAAGGTGTTTTTTGTATCTTGCTGACAGATGAGGAAGGTGATTTTGACTTACTAATGACGGAGCTCCTGGTGGTCCACCTTTTTCAGCCATGGTCAATTTATTGGGGATTTCAGCAGGGTCGGACTATAGACTGTTGGATTCCTATAAAAAGGACTTGCAGTCAAGTCTTCAACAAAGGCAGCAACACTGCCGCCTAGCGGATGGAGGGAGGGCCTTCCTACACATGAGAATCTTAAAACTGTGTTATGATCCACAAACGCACTTTCAACAATTCACAAGCAAAATTTAATATTTACAAATGATGCATCGTGATAAATGCACTCACAACATAAAAAATGTGTGAATTGCGGATACATTTGTGTATTTGAAAAACGTGCAAATAATTTGGAGACATATCTCTCCACGGGCGGAGATTCAGAGATTCATTCCCTCTTGTTGCACATGTTGTTTGAATCTGTTATAGATAAAAGAGAAGCAAGACTCAAATCTCCATTGATCAGTATGAGGGCAGCAGGATCATCGATATCGCAATCACAGCATGCGTGAGGTGAGTTTGAAAGTGTACAAGCTATTGCAGTTTTCTAACCGGCAAAAGTATGTCCTTTGGCAAGTAACACACATACAGAATGGTTGGTTCAGTTCTCCAGTCTTATTTAATTGTCTCTCGCACTTTACTTTTTAGCGCCGACACTTATCCCTAGCAACACACTATCTCCTCCGGGACGCATTCGGCTCTATGTTGAGGGACGAAGCTCCTCGTGGTCTTGCTTCTCTTAGCCGTACCATCGCAGCCAGTCCAACAGCACCAACATTTTCTGCTCAACAAAAACACGGCTTTCAAAGACGCAAAACAACAAGCGCCCTGTGGTTGCACCATTGCAGTCAAGCAGCAACAGTCCAATAGTGCCGACATAATCCCTGCAACAAAAATTGGGCTGTTGTAAACGTGATGCCGTGAGGCGGAAAAAAACAAGCGCTGATATTCTCCTCCAATGACTCAAGCAGTCACAACATACCATGACAAGCAGTCAGACTGTGTTCAATATGTAATATACTATATGAAGTGTGCCAGAAAAGCTCCAGGGCTAGAGTCACAAAAGATATTGCATATTTCAAATCCAAACTACAAATTAGTAGGACTCCCTCAGTAGTCTAACACACTTTCCCAGACTTCTCTGCCTTGCCCTTAGGCACTCATGGAAGGATTCTTCCAGGACCCTCCGCAGCTCCTTCGTCACCACCATCTTGATGTCGTTCACGTCTTCAAACTTGATGACCTCCTTGGGTTTGGGAAAGAGGAAACAATTACATGGAGCCAGGTCAGGGAAGTACAGACATTGCACCAGCACGGCGATGTTCTCGTCACCCTGTAACTGTCAGTTTCTCAGAACATTGTTAGTAGGGTCCTTGTCAAGGTGAAGCAGCTACGAGTTGTTCTGCGACAACTCTTGCCTCTTGCACTGAACAAATACCACACGATCTCTTGTAGGCATGTTGGTTGATTGTCTTGTGAACATTGAAGACGAAAAACTCATACCTTGTAGTTTTTGTTTGAAATATATCGTTTGTGACACCAATCCTGACACGTCTTGTAGATTTTGCTTAGCTCATATTCGCTATTTGAAAAAAAATACACGATTGATTTCATATCCTGTTGATGAAGGGGGAAAATTCCATTAATTTGTTTGCATGTTATTTGCCCAAAAAACATTGAATCAAGAAACACAAGCATATTAAAACATTAGTTAGTACCGTCTCTTCTTACCATAAATACTCAAGTAAAAGTTAAAATTATGCTTTATCAAAACTACTCTGACAAGTACAATTTATCCAAAATGTTACTTGAGTAAATGTAACAGTAAATGTAGCGCATTCCTACCCACCTCTGCCAATATAAGATGCTAAACTTGTTACCAGGAATAAAAAAAATTCCTCGTTTGATGTCACATATCATCATCATTGTATCTGTAATATCGGAGGTGTGTGTGTGTGGAGTGTGAAGGTGCATGTGTGTATGTGTGTGTGTGTGTGTGTGTGTGTGTGTGTGTGCGCGTGTGTTCCAAGTACAGAGAAGAAAGGTAATCTTGATCTTTCAACAGTTTCCACGTTTAATTTATTAACGCCGACACACAGGCTTAAAACAGCTCACTATTCAGAAAAAAAACACTATTAACATACAGGCTGGGCAATTGTAATTACATTTTAATTAAGATTTCAATTTTGGCTTTTCATAATTATAAAAACAATCAAAGAAAAACAAGTCATGTGCAGCAGGCGGTGCTTGTTGCGTGCAGAAGCAGCTGGAGGTGCAGCTGTAGCTTGCTGCCCATCACTCATTTGAGAGTTTGACCGCAAAATAAAAAAATATTTAAGTCACTACTTAAATATTCTTTTATTTTACTGTCAAACCCTCAAATGCAGGTGCGACATATCCCAAAGTTTCACTGATGTCGGCACAGACTTCTAATAGGAAAACGCTTTAACGTCCACATTAGGCTACGTTAACCCTTTTCTCTATTGTGAGCATATAGACGAGTCTGCAAAAGCTCGAACATGTTCAATTTCACCGCGACTCCCTGGCAACCTAGTGACAGTCTCCAGGAAACATCAAGGGGATGTCTCTGCACTCAGCAGAGACTTGAGTCGCCATCTGTTATCCAAGTAGTCTCCAGGCCAGTGAGATTGTTGTAAAACAGTAATTTGACACTGTTGATAGGGTGTTATACTGCCTCCTACTGACTATTTTTTGTAACTGTTCAATCTTCTGAATAAAAAACACATTAACAACAATAGTTTATGGCACGAGTTGGAGTCGCCGAAAACCTGTTTTCATGAGGAATAGACAGTGTTGTGGGATTCAAAATGGAAGGTAAACTGCTTATTGACAAGCTGAGCAGACCAAGGAACTGGGCAACATGGAAGTTTCAGATGGAGCACTTCCTGAAAGCGAAAGGACTGTGGGGCATGGTTGTGGAAACGGATGTGCTAGAACCATTCTGTGCAAACAGAATTCCAAAGACGGAGAGAAAAGGCATTTTCCGTCTTGGTCCTGAATGTAAGTACACCCCAGCTGTACCTGATAACAAGCTGCCAGACTCCCAAAGAAGTGTGGGACACGCTGAGAGGACATTTTGAGAGAGACACTCTTTCAAATAAACTATTCCTCAAGAAAAAATACTTCCGATGTGAAATGAAGGAAGGAGAAAGTTGAATTGAACATCTAAAATGAATGAAGGAATTGATGAACCAGATTAGAGCAATAGGTGCTGTAATTGAAGAGAAAGCTCAGACTGTAACTATCCTGGGTAATTTGCCATCAAGCTATGTTACAATTGTCACAGCATTAGAAACAAAGATGGACAACTTGACGTTGCAGTTTGTTTAGCTAGCATTAATAAATGAAGAACAAAAGGAAAGTGCGAGCTGATGAAAATCATGATGGTACGCCATCCAGTTGTGCATCAGCCATGTCAACACAAGTTTGGGAGAGATGCAACCCAATGCTAAGGCAGTGGGAGCTGACAGATCCAGCTCATGGAGATGTTACAAATGTGGGAAAGGTCATATAAAGTGTGACTGTCCAAAAAGCAAAAGGAAAAATTTAACCCACAAGGCCGAAAGTATGATTTTTGAAGATGCAGAAGACACATCTGAGAGGACCTTTGTAGCTAAAGCGACTAATCATGATGAGAAGCCACCACAAGCTAAGAACGTCTTCAGGACTACGAACTGTTTTCAGAGCCGCGGTCTATAAAACTCTGTGATGGCAGGGTTGTGGAAGCACAGGGATTTGGTAACATTCATCCATCCATCTGAGCCGCTTCTCCTCACTAGGGTCGAGGGCGTGCTGGTGCCTATCCCAGCTATCATCGGGCAGGAGGCTGGGTACACCCTGAACTGGGGGAGTGCTGATTGCTGGAAAAAGAGATAGGGGAGGGGGGGGGGGGGGGGGGTGGTAACAACGCACCACCCAAGTTCCAAAAAAGGACCTGCAGGGGACAGACCATGACACATGGTGCAGTTCAAGAAATCTTGTTGTTACATTTGAGGAAGAAAATTAGTTATTTTGGGAATGGGAACACAGAGATCTGATTAATTGTATCAGGTGGACGTCAAGGGAAGTTTGCTGGTGTGTCATGGTGCATCAAGAGCATCAGTAGCAGCCAGCCTGTGGCATCAGCACCTGGGCCACACCAGTAAGTTGAAGGAACTCAAACATCTGGTAAATGGAGTGGAGTGATGTTATTTCAGAAAATAACCTCCCTTCTATGAAGCGTGTGTGGAGGGAAAGCTTTCAAAGAAGCCACACAAGCCAGTAGGAGAGATTCGCTCCAAAACGTTACAGTTGATCCATAGTGACATCTGTGGTCCCATGAAGACCGAGTCCATAGGTGGAGCAAAGTACTTTGTGACTTTAATTGATGACTACACCGGATGCTGCAAAGTATACTTCATGAAAAACTAAGTTTTTAGAAAATTCAAGGAATTTGAAAATACTTTCCAATGAGTGTGGGCAGAAAGTCACAAGGCTGAGAAGAGACAATGGTGGAGAATACACATCCAGTGAGTTTAAAGAATACCTGAAGGCTCAAGGTATTCACCATGAGATGACTGTACCTCACACACCTCAGCAAAATGCTGTTGCAGTAAGGGAAAACAAACATGACACTAATTGAAGCAGCCAGAAGTATGCTGTCTCATGCTAAGTTGCCAAAGATGTACTGGGCAGAGGCTGTAGCAACTGCAGCTTATATACAGAACAGCTTGACTACATTGGCTCTGGAGAAAGAGACACCCTACCAGAGATGGAGTGGCAAAAGGCCCAACATGAGTCACATGAAAGTGTTTAGCTGTATTGCTTATGCACGTCACAGACACAGAAAGACAAAAACTGGACAAGAAAGCTGTGAAATGGGATATGCAAACAATGCAAAAGGCTACCATCTGTTGGCTGAAGAAACAAGGAGGATTTTCATTTGTCGAGATGTCATCTTCAATGAATCGGACCGGCTGGACACAGGACGTAGATGTATCCTGTTCACAGAATGAAACATCCATCAATACAGATGAAAAGGGAACACCAGTTGACAAGGCCACTCTCAGTGAACATGCAAGATAAAGCAGCAAAATCAGAAAGGCTCCAAAGAGATATGGATATGGAATTTTTTTGTCTTGAGTTTGTTGTCACATTTCTGTTGGGCCAATTATACATTACTGTGGTAGTCTCGCCCCGCTGCACTATTTGCATATCTGTTGTTGACCAATACTTGCCACTCATACCAGAGTAGCATCTGCACCACTTGCACACTGGCTGAAGAGTATCTGCAACATTTGCACAATCGACATTGTCCCAGACTATCGCACTACTAGTCACTTTAAACTGCATACATTCCTTGAAGTCTCGACGCCCTCAGCACAATGGTCATTGCACCAGACTCTTGCTATATTAGTCATTCAATCTGCTCTAAGTGCTAGAGGACTCGGCATCTTTTGCACAATTGTCAAAAAAAACATTTTTTTTAAATTGTACCCACATTACCAGATAACTAGCAACCCTTTATTGCTCAGTGATTGTTTATCTCAATGTCTTTATGTCTCAAAAGTGTTCTCTGAAGTGGAGTGCTTTTATTTATATATTATTATTTCCACTATATTTCCAACTACCAGAGACAAATTCCTTGTGTTTTTTGGACATACTTGGCAAAATAAAGATGATTCTGATTCTGATATGTTGAGTTTGCTGACATTGTAATTGTTGACCATTATGCTAATATGTGTGGTGTTACAGAGCCAAGTACACTGAAAGAAGCACTGACGAGTCCCAATGCAAAGGAATGGCAGGAAGCGGCTGACTTGGAGTATGAGTCACTGATAGAAAACGAAAAACGGGACTTGGTGACTATCATAGGATCACAAGGCCATTAGATCAACTGGGTGTTCAAAGTCAACCATCACAGTGACCCACGAGTGGAGAGACACAAGTGTAGACTCGTGGCCAAAGGCTGCTCATAGACGTATGGTGGTGACTATGATGAAACATTTTCACCTGTGGTTCTATTCATTTCGATTCATATATTATTGTCCTTTGCTGTCCCGAATTATCTACATGTACACGAGATGGATACAGTAACTCCATTTCTAAATGGACACTTGGAAGAAGAAATCGACATCGAACAACCATAAGGATTACATCAAACAAGGTCAGGAACATCTAGTGTGCAAACTGAAGAAGTCAATATATGGACTGAAACAGTCTCCTCGCTGTTGAAGTAAGGCTATCACAGAGTTTATGGAGGATATTGGCTTTAAACAGAGCACATCAGACCCACGTGTGTTTGTGAGACTTGAACGGGAGCTCGAGATACTTGCTCTGTATGTGGATTCTGATCACAGAATCAACAGAAACCATGGATGTCATAAAGAAACAAGCTCCCAAGAAGCGCTACAAGATGAAGGACAGAGGTGAGCTGTCTTATATCCTGGGCATCTCTGTTGTCCAAGACAAACCAAAGAACTGTGTCTTTCTTCACCAGAAGCATTATATTGAAACCATTCTCCAGAAGTATGGAATGAATAATGCTACTCCTGTTGCAACCCCTGCTGATGCAAATGTGAAGTGAAGTGAAAAATGATGGTGTCAGTAACCCTGTGAAGTACTTACCAGTCCATGGTAGGAAGTCTGCTGTATGATGCAATGGCAAGACATAGCACAGTGTGTTGTGTGAGTGTTGTGTCAAAGTTCAATGCAAACCCAAATACTGTACATATGACGGGTGTGAAAAGAATTATTCGGTACTTTAAGAGCACAGTGAACCTTGCCCTCAAGTATGAACAGTCAGATTTGATTGGTCTCTCATATACTGACTGGGCTGGAGATCAGGATGAGCGTCGCTCAACAACCGGTCATATATTCTTGCTGAATGGAGGAGCAGTGAGTTGGCTAAGTAAAAAACGGGCAATAGTTTCAATCTCAACCGCAGAAGCTTAGTGTGTTGCACTCAGCCAAGCATTTCAAGAAAGTACTTGGTCGAAGCAGTCACTGACTGATCTTGGAATGAGTGATTCACCAACAGTGATCCTGGAGGACAATCAAGGAGCCATCGCAATCACAAAGAATCCTGTGACTCATTCAAGAATGAAAAACATAGACATTTGTTACCACTACATTCGTGAGTGTGAAAAATGGGCAAATACAAGTGGAATATTCTCCAACAGTTGATATGAAAGCAGATATATTCAACAAGCCACTGACAAGCATGTTAGGAAAGAGATTGGGCTCTATCTACCCTGTTTAAGTCAGACTAATATGCTTACTGTACTATTTACTGTTTAGTATGGAAATGACTAACGTGCTTAAATGTGAGTGTAAAATTAAGTGGGAGTGTTGTAAAACAGTAATTTGACAGTGTTTATAGGGTGTTATACTGCCTCAAACACACTATTTTTTTTAAACTGTTCAATCTTCTGAATAAAAAAAACAGGAACAACAATCGAGATAGGAGTCTGAGGTTAATTGTATGACTGGTTGTTTGTCTATATCTGCTCTGGGATTGGTCCATGGTATATCCCCCCCACCCCCCACCCACCGACACCCCTTCACCCACAGTCAGTTGGGATATGTAAAATTAAATTTTACACAGTTTCCAGCTTTTTAAGACAATATTGCAGCTGTTTGCCTAAGGACAAAGTCAACATCTTGACTGTGTTTTGGGCATTAATTGTTTCAATATATAAAATAGCCTGAAGGTTAATTATTTGCCATTTTTCAGCTGTTTTTAGGATATTAAATGCATCTGACCCCATTTTTGTCAGCAAATGATGCCATCCATTTAATTTTGGGACAGAAAGACGATTAATTTTAACTATACAGAACGTTAAGGAATAATGTATTAATAAGAATGTTTAATTGATGTAATTCTTTTTCTGGTCAACAAATCCTAAAATTTAATTTACATCGGTTCAAAAATTGCACTACATCTTACTTCTATTACTGTAATGTCCTCATGAGGGTGATGAACAATGCAATTGTTAAAGCCTTTCAGAAGTAGAGATAATTCTGAGTAACTTAATGCTCTATTTATTCAATTATAATAATGTATTATCCATGGGAGTAACAGAGCTCCATCAGGCCCTGCCACCCCCTAGGGCAACAGATGTTTCACTACCCATATGGTGCCTTAATTTCTTTCATGGTTTCTCTGAGTCTGTGCCTGTAATCTCAACATTTGTTTTTCACTTGTTCTAACATAAGAGGAAAAAAAGAAATGAGGAGAGAAGTGGAGAATGGTAGTCAGAAAATAGTGAGCTCCAGTCCCCTATATTCTTATACAGAATAAAAAGTGATGGCTGTATGGTTTCATGCCTAGGAAAACCACCACAGATGCATTATTTGCCTCGAGGGTGTTGATGGGGGAGTACAGAGAAGGTCAGAAGGAGCGGCATTGTGTCTTTGTAGACCTTCGGAAACACAATGACAGAGTACCCAAAGAGGAACTGTGATACTGCATGCGGAGGCGTGGAGTGGCAGCGAAGTGTGTTAGAATAGTACAGGACATGTACTGTATGAGGGCAGCAGAACAGTGATGAGGTGTGCTGTAGGTGTGACAGAGGAGTTTAAGGTGGAGGTGGGACTGCATCAGGGATCAGCCCTGAGGCCTTTCCTGTTTGCAGTGGTGTTGGATAGACTGACAAATGAGGTTAGACTGGAATCCTCGTGGACCATGATGTTGGCAAATGACATTTGATCTGCAGTGAAAGCAGGGAGCAGGTGGAAGAACATTTAGAAGGGTGGAAGAATGCACTGGAAAGGAGAGGAATGAAGTTTAGCTGAAGTAAGTCAGAATATATGTGCATGAATAAGAGGGGTGGAGGGGGAACAGTGAGGCTACAGCGAGAAGAGATAGCGAGGGTGGAGGACTTTAAATACTTGGGCTCAACAGTCTAGAACAGACATGCCCAAAGTCCGGCCCCCGGGCCAAATCCGGCCCGTGTTCATATTTCCACTGGCCCGAAGCCTGTCATAAAACCAATAATATGTGGCCCGGCAGTACAAAATACACCCGTAATTTTATATTTCACCACAGGATGGCAGTAAACTTGTGGCTGAACTCTCACGGGGCCGTTTTGCGCATGATTTGTTTTTTGCCCATTTCTGAAATGGCAACTGGAAGTAAGAAAAGGAAAGTTGATAGCGAGGGCCGACGTTTCCAGGACAAATGGAAGTCTGAATATTTTTTCACTGAGTTTAGAAACAACTGCGTCTGCCTAATTTGCCAAGAGACTTTGGCTGTGTTCAAGGAGTTCAATATAAAGAGGCACGACCAGACGGAACATGCTAATTACGACAAGCTAACTGGGAACGAACGCAGTGAAAAATTGAAGCAACTGGAAGCTGGTTTAACGGCACAGCAACACTTTTTCACAAGAGCCAGTGAGTCGAATGAAAATGCAACAAAGGCAAGCTATGAGGTGGCAACGCTGATTGCCAAGCACTGCAAACCTTTTACTGAGGGTGAATTTATTAAAGACTGTGTGATGAAAATGGTGGAGAACATTTGTCCTGAGAAAAAGCAACAGTTCGCCAATGTTTTCCTGGCTCGTAGCACTGTGTCACGAAGGATCGAAGAAGTTTCTTCTGATATTAAGAGACAGTTGGACGCAAAAGGAGTGGAGTTTGAATTTTTTTCGTGAGCCTGTGACGAAAGCACGGATGCATCCGACAGCGCTCAGTTACTGATTTATTTTAGAGGAGTGGACAGTGAAATGAACGTGCGTGAAGAGTTACTTGACATCCAGAGCCTTAAGGACCAAACAAGAGGGAAAGATTTATTTGCTTCTGTTTGTTCCGCCGTAGATGACATAAAATTACAGTGGAATAAAATCACGGGGATTATTACGGATGGCACACCTGCCATGGTTGGCGAGCACACGAGCCTTCAGGAGCAAAATGTATTGATAAGCCAACTGTATTCACATATTAAAGCCTTTCGGACCAAGCTGCTACTTTTCCAAACCCACCTGTCACAACCGCAGCCCAATACCACACATTTCCAATCTCTGCAAGAAATAATGACCTGTTTTCCAGCGCACAATATCAGTGCGCAAATGAGGAGGTATGCCGCAAACATCTCATCTCTGACTGACAGCGTTTCAGGGATTTTGCAACTATTGAAAAGGAGATCACGCTTTTTTCTTCTCCCGTTTCCGCGGATCTCAGTGACGTTCCAGCCCACCTGCAGTTGGAGCTCATTGAGCTGCAGTGTGACACGGAGTGTCGCAGCCGGAACCAACAACTCCCTCTTGTCAACTTTTACCAGCAGCTGGATAAAGACAGGTTCCAAGAGATTCGTACATTTGCTAAGAAAATGTTGAGCTTGTTTGGCTCGACATACTTGTGTGAGAAGACATTCTCAGTCATGAACATGAATAAGAACCGCGTGAGGACAAGACTAAGTGACTCCCACCTGCGTGACATCTTGCGCATTAAAACCACCGCTTTTGAACCAGACCTGCTCCATTTACTGCAGTCGAGATCTCAGTATCACCCTTCACATTAATGCAAACATGTTGTTTGTTGATTCTGATGAATAAAGTTTGAGTTTGAGTCAAATTTCATAAAAATACTTTATTTTGCATTTCATTATTTTTTATTTTAACCTTCATTTATCCAGGTCAGGCAGTTATCAGATCTACCTAGCAGCAGGCAGCATAGTAAAACAAAGTAAAATAAAAATAAATACAAAAAAGCATTCCCCTCGTTGGTAGCATGTAAAATTAATGCTGGCCTGCATAACAATTTTTTTACGTCAATGTGGCCCCTGAGCCAAAAAGTCTGGGCACCCCTGGTCTAGAACAATGGTGAGTGATGTTAAGGAAATTAAGAAATTGGTGCAAGCAGGTTGGAACGGGTGGAGGAATGTCTCAGGTGTGTTATGTGACAGAAAGGTCTCTGCTAGAATGAAGGACAAAGTTTATAAGACTTTGGTGAGGCCAGCCATGATGTACGGATTAGAGACAGTAACACTGAAGAGACAATAGGAAGCAGAGATGGAGGTGGCGGAAATGAAGATGTTGAGGTTCTCGCTAGGAGTGACCAGGTTGGATAGGATTAGAAATGAACTCATCAGAGGGACGGCCAAGGTTCTATGTTTTGGAGACACAGCAGACTTTGATGGTTTGGACACATCCAGAGGAGAGAGAGTGAGTATATTGGTGAGAGGATGATGAGGATGGAGCTGCCAGGCAAGAGAGCTCGAGGAAGACCAGAGAGAATGTTAATAGATGTAGTGAGTAAAGACATGAGGAGAACGCAGAAGATAAGCTTACATGGAAAAGGATGACGTGCTGTGGCGACCCCTAATGGGACAAGGCGGAGCAAAAGAAGAAGACTTTTTTTTTACTTTTTCAAGAAACTTTATTTAGCACACCTTTTGACAAAAAAAAAGATCCCAATATGTATTTACTTTAAAAACATGAAAAAGGATATCACCAGAAACATATTTAAAACAAAACAAATGAAAATGTACACAAAATAAAAAAATTAAAATTTAAAAATTCAACACCAGTGATCCATATTCATCTACTGAACACAAAACATTCCCAATAGCCCACCGATCCACAAAATCCTCCAGATTATTGGTAACCGTATAAAAGGTGTGCTCCACCCTTAAACGGGCTGCCACCAACCCTCTCAAACAGTAAAGAGGATCAGTCCAACTAGCTCCAACAATCTTGTTTTTCCTACTTTTCCATATAGCCAATTTAGCACTTGCAAACATAAAATTCATTAACACCACAGTTTTCTTTCTTTTTCTGGAATAAATTGGTCCAAAAATAAAAAGATGGAAAGAGAAAATCTCTCCCAACCCCTCCACCCACTCCTTTAACATTTTAAAGAAAACAGCCAAACGGGGACATAGAAGCACTAAGTGGTCCAATGTCTCTGGGTGTAAACAAAAAGGACAACCTTCCCCAGTGCTAGGGTCAAAGTGAGCTCTGTATCTGTTCGTAGCTATTATTCCATGTATAATCCTCCATTGGATGTCACCCATCCGTTTTTCAACAGGAGGTTTATACAGGACCCACCAGCTTCCTTTTGGGGAAAATTCCGAACCAAACACCTCTGTCCACCTCGACTCTCTGACTCCAGTGAGCGATCCATTGTTCAGCACCTTTACACAGCTCTCATACAGCCGCTTTCCACTGCAAGAGCTGAAGTTCCCAAGTTTTGGAGTTTTTAGGGACAGTACGATTCCACATTGCTCCCTCCATTCCCCACCAGCAGGAATCACGCCAAGAGGAGGAAAAACGTACTCAGCCCCCTCACTCCACTGGCGAGCTAAATCACTGTTCCGTATATAGTCCTGGTGTTTTCCTGACAGCGAGTGCCACACCTCCTTCACCAGACCCTGTAGAACCCGGTTGGAGTGGACACCAGTCTTCTCCGCCAGTGTCTCTGGTGATGTCCTCATTAGGTGTCCCATCTTCACAATCCCTGCCTCCCTGAAAGCGCTTCTCATTGTGTCAGACGAAAAGGCACTCAAAGGTAGAAAACTGTTATTGAATAGTGGCTCTTCAAACAACCACAATCCAGGCTCTGCAGAGGCTCGAGTAAAGTCCAAAGTCTGCCAAGCATCAAGGACAGAGCTGTAAAAAGGTGACAGTCCATCCAAACCGGAGCTAGAGGACAGCAGAAACAGATGTTTGTCATAACCTAGCCGTCCGGCCCTCCGGAGCAGCAGACGAGCGACGGCTGACCAGCAGATTGAGTCTTTGTACAACAGTCTCTGTGCCGTCTGTAAACGAAAACCAGCCATCCTGGAGGCAATGTCTATAAGGCCTTGCCCCCCTTCCGTCAGAGGGAGATACAGGACTGACGCTCTCATCCAGTGATGACCAGACCAAAAAAAGTCCACCAGCATCTTCTGTAGCTGTTTAATCAGTCCTGGTGGGGGTGGTAACACCTGAGGTCTGTGCCACAAAAGAGAGGCGACGAGATTGTTTACAATCAGAGTTCTTCCCCTGTAGGACAGCTGAGGTAGCAACCATTTCCATCTAGACAACTTAGCTTGCACTTTTCCCAGCACTCCCTCCCAATTTTTAGCAACCATCTTGTCGTCACCTAAATAAATCCCCAGAATTCTCAACCCACTATTTCCCCATGTAAGGCCACCAGGGAGACCATACGCAGTCGCCTGTGTTGGATTACCAACCCAGCATGCCTCACTCTTTTCCCAATTTACCTTAGCTGAGGAAGCCTTTTCATACAGCGTTAGACTTTCTCTCAGTGCCTCTATGTCCCCATGTCTCTGGACCATTACAGTAATGTCATCAGCATAGGCTGACACGACTATGGGAAGGCTATAAGTCATCTCTGGCAGACATAGACCTCTCAAGGTTTTCCTAAGTCTCAATAGGAGAGGCTCGATAGCAAAACTATACAATAGTCCCGAAATAGGACAGCCTTGTCTAATCCCTCTCCCGACCACGACTGGTCTGCTCAGTCCTCCCCCAACCTTAACTACACAACATGCACTCTCATACAGGAGTCTCACCCATGATACAAAATGCTCCCCAACTCCAAATGCGCGCAATGTGGAAAATAAGAAAGAAAGATCCACCCGATCAAATGCTTTTTCCTGATCAATAGAAATAATGCCTACATCAACACCGTATGCCTTGCACACATCAAAAATATCTCTCATTAAAAATAAATTGTCCAACAAAGATCTGCCAGGGATGCAGTACGACTGGTCTTCACCAATTACGATGTCCATATAAACTTTTAGTCTATTTGCCAAAACTTTGGATAAAATTTTATAGTCGGTACATAGTAAGGCAACAGGTCTCCAATTTTTGAGCAAAGTTAAATCCCCCTTTTTTGGCAGAAGAGAGATCACCGCACGCCGACAGGAAGCTGGAAGAGTCCCTCTCCCAAAGGAGTCCTTGAAAACCTCCAACAAGTCAATCCCAATTATATTCCAAAAGTGTTTATAGAAATCTGCTGGTATTCCATCCAAACCTGGGGCCTTACCAGAGGTCAACTGGGTCACCGCAGTCGTCAATTCCTTTAGAGTAATGTCAGAACCCAGGACATCTTGTACATCAGATCCCAGCTGAGGGACACCCTGAAGTAGTGTCTCGGTAGCCCTTCCATCGCACCTTTCTGCCTCAAACAGGTTGGAGTAGAAAGACACCGCGAGCCTTCTCATTTCTGCAGGATCTGAAGTCAGCGTCCCATCAGGCCGCTGTAGGCACACCATTTGTTTCCTCTGTCCAAAAGATCTCTCCAGGTTAAAAAAGAAGGAGGTGGGTGCATCGATGTCCCTCAGTGTGGTAAACCGCGACCGGACCAGAGCTCCTTTAGCCTTCTCTTGAAGAAAACAAGTCAACTGCTGTCTTTTTTTTTTTTTAACTGCTCGGTATTTTCAGCAGCCACACTCTCCAAAACCTCAATGTCCTCTTCTAGTTTCTCTATAGCCTTCCTAGTATTAATACTAGAGAAGGATGCGTACTGTTGGCAAAACACTTTCACTTGACTTTTTCCTACCTCCCACCACTGAATTAAGGAGGGGAAAAAACTCTTTCTTGGCTCTCCAATTACTCCAAAACAATTTAAAATTTTTACAAAAAACAAAATCATGTAAAAATTTGACATTAAAATGCCAGAATGATTTCGGCTTGTCCATGTGGGACAAAATTAGTTCCAATAATACCAAATGATGATCTGTAAACCCAACTGGGGAAATTTGACAATTAATTGCCCTGGTGTTAAAAGCCACAGACATATAAAATTTGTCTAATCTGGCTGCAGTAACCACGCCATCAAAAACTTTCATTCGGGTATATTGTCTGTCGGTCGGATGCTTTGTCCTCCACACATCATCTAAATCCAACTCCTTAGTCATCTTTGACAAGAAACAGGACGACTGGGTATGGAGCTCCTGTCCTATTCTATCTAAAGCGGGATCGGTGCAACAGTTCCAGTCCCCCGCAACTAAAACACATTCTACTTTATCACAGTTGTCCAAATTTTCCTTTAGTACTTTGAATAAACTCAAACGGTCCCGCCCGCAATTTGGTGCATATACATTCACAAATTTAAACATAATGTTTTGGATTTCCGCTTGAACCATTACAATCCTCCCTGCAACTATTTCTGTGATCGCTAAAACATTAACACTAAGAGTGGGACTAAATAATATACCGACCCCCGCACTAAGATTAGAGCCATGACTGAGAACGTACTGACCGCCCCAACATAGCCCCCAGTCCGTTTCATTTAAATTATCACTGTGTTTCTTGCAACATAGCGATATCGATTCTTTTTTGTTTTAGGATTTCTAACACTAGCGCCCTCTTCTGTGCATTTCTACCCCCGTTAATATTTAAGGATGCAACACGTAAAGAATTCATATTAATAAAAGAGAGAGAAAACCAACCAGCCAAGAGACAACAGCAGAGAAAACACCCAGTGTTGTAGTTCCATTCCTAATTTAATAATCAACTTTAAATTTTTTCTGTCTTTTACCACTTAAAATTTTCCTAGCAGCAGTCACATGCTTCCTCAGGCGATATCTCTTCTTGTCATCAAGCAAGTCTGTTCCTACCACCTTTTGTAGGGTACTCACAGTCTTCACAAACTTTCTAACATCTGGAAAATATTCTTGTACATCAACCGTTTTACCGAATGTATCCTCCAAAAACTCATCTAATTCTTTCAAAGGGTATAAATCCTTACTCTGGGAAACGCTGTCAGCAATTGAAGCACCATCAGAGTCACCATCAGTCTCCAGCCCCATAGCCTGGCTACCATCACCATGCTGAACCTGGTCTACTATATCATCATCAGTGTTTACCCTGTCAGCAGCCTTCAGCTGCTGTCTCACATCACTAGCCGGTGCCATTTTCATCCGAGCAACGATACTATTCTGTTCTATAATTTGCATGTCATTCTTACTTTCATCCTTCTCAATAATAGCACGTTGTCCCTCTACCTTCGCCGCCACCGATCCACGGCTTTCAGCAAGGGGTACCTCCGCCGTCGAGACGGCATTCACACTCATAGGGCCCACTCCAACGGAGTCAGGCTCAGCCGTCCGCTCCTCAACGTCAACGACCCCGTCCACAACCGGACCTGCCTGGGCGTGATCCTCGGGGCTATCAACAGCAGCAGGTCTCACTGTAGCATTGTTATGCGGACACGCCACCCGTTTATGACCAACATCTCCACACTCAAAACATTTGATGCTTCCCGAGCTCGCATACACCATGTACAGTCCTTCCTCATGACGAACACGGAAAGAAACATCCAACGTCTGCGTCTGAGAGTCTAAAAACATGAAAACCTGTCGTCTAAAAGACTGAACATGCTTCAGTTTTTCATTCTTGCATCCTAACCCAACATTACGAAATCCGCTAGCAAACTTACCAAAACGCTTCAGCTCCCGTTCCAGCGCCTCGTTCGAAATAAACGGAGGGACGCCCGAAATAGTGATCCGTGTTGACGGTACGGCCAGCGGGGAAACTGGGATAAACTCGTCATTTAGAATTAATCCATTCTCTATAAATTCCGTTACATATTTTTGTTGCTTAAAAAACACGACCACCGCTTTATTCATGCGGGATGCATGTGAGATATGCATATATCCCACCTGTTCGCCAACAGCCAGCAGCACTTGCTCCACCGAGAAGCTAGGCTGTGGCACAATCCGCACGCCGTGCCTCAGAGACGGTGGCGTCTCAGGCGGCGCCATCCTCGCCACGAGGCACGGACAAAACCTTACGAAAAAAAAAAACTAACCTCTATTAATACACAAAAGCCTACACCGTGAAGATACAATAATCACACTGTGAGAAAACATGTATTTACATAAATATACAATTTTTTTCTTCCAACTCTCCCTCACACTTCTCTGAAACACACCACCACAGAAGAAAAAGAAGAAGAAAAGAAGAAGACTGACTTTCAAGAAACTTTATTTAGCACACCCTTTGACAAAAAAAAAGATCCCAATATAAATTTTCTTTAAAAACAATGAAAGGATATTACCAGGAACATAATTAAACAACAAAAAGAAAATGAAAATGTACACAAATAAATGAAAATAAAATAAAAAATTAAACACCAGTGATCCATAGTCACCTACTGAGCACAAATAATTTCTAATAGCCCACCTATCCACAAAATCATCCAACCATCTTGTTTTTCCTACTTGTCCATATAGCCAATTTAGCACTAGCAAACATAAAATTCATTAACACCACAGTTTTCTTTTGTTTTCTGGAATAAGTTGGTCCAAAAATAAAAAGATGGAAAGAGAAAACCTCTCTCCCCCTCCCCCACTCCTTTAACATAAAAAAAAAAAACAGCCAACCGGGGACATAGAAGCACTAAGTGGTCCAATGTCTCTGCATGTAAACAAAATGGACAACCTTCCCCAGTGCCAGGGTCAAAGTGAACTCTGTATCTGTTCGTAGCTATTATTTGATGTATAATCCTCCATTGGATGTCACCCATCTGTTTTTCAACACGAGGTTTATACAGGACCCACCAGCTTCCTTTTGGGGAAAATTCCGAACCAAACACCTCTGTCCACCTCGACTCTCTGACTCCAGTGAGCGATCCATTGTTCAGCCCCTTTACCCAACTCTCATACAGCCGCTTTCCACTACAGGAGCTAAAACAGATGTTTGTCATAACCCAGCCGTCCGGCCCTCCGGAGCAGCAGACGAGCAACTGCTGACCAGCAGAGTGAATCTTTGTACAACAGCCTCTGTGCCATCTGTAAACGAAAAGCAGCCATCATGGAGGCAATGTCTATAAGGCCCTGCCCCCTTTCCGTCACAGGGAGATACAAGACTGACGCTCTCATCCAGTGATGACCAGACCAGAAAAAGTCCACCAGCATCTTCTGTAGCTGTTTAATCAGTCCTGTTGGGGGTGCTAACACCTGAAGTCTGTGCCACAGAAGCGAGGCGACGAGATTGTTTACAATCAGAGTTCTTCCCCTATAGGACAGCTGAGGTAGCAACCATTTCCATCCAGACAATTTGGCTTGCACTTTTCTCAGCACTCCCTCCCAATTCTTAGCAACCATCTTGTCGTCACCTAAATAAATCCCCAGAATTTTCAACCCACTATTTAACTGCTCTGTATTTTCAGCAGCCACACTCTCCAAAAACTCAATGTCCTCTTCTAGTTTCTCTATAGCCTTCCTAGTATTAATACTAGAGAAGGATGCGTACTGTTGGGAAAACACTTTACTTTTTCCTACCTCCCACCACTGATTTAAGGAGGAAAAAAACTCTTTCTTGGCTGTCCAATTACTCCAAAACAATTTAAAATTTTCACAAAAACACAGACATATAAAATCTGTCTAATCTGGCTGCAGTAACCACGCCATCATCTGTCATCATCATCATCTGTATATTGTCTGTCGGTCGGATGCTTTGTCCTCCACACATCTGCTAAGTCCAACTCCTTCGTCATCTTTGACAAGAAACAGGATGATTGGGTATGGAGCTCCTGTCCTATTCTTTCTAAAGTGGGATCGGCGCAACAGTTCCAGTCCCCCCCAACCCCCAACTAAAACACATTCTCCTTTATCACAGCTGTCCACATTTTCCTTTAGTACTTGAAATAAACTCAAACGGTCCTGCCCGCAATTTGGTGCATATACATTTACAAATTTAAACATAATGTCTGGGATTTCTGCCTTAACCATTACAATGCTCCCTGCAACTATTTCTGTGATTGATAAAAAATTAACACTAAGAGTGGGACTAAATAAAATAGCGACCCCCGCACTAATTAGATTATTAGATTAGAGCCATGACTGAGAACGTACTGACTGCCCCAACATAGCCCCCAGTCCGTTTCATTTAAATTATCACTGTTTTTCTTGCAACATAGCGATATCTATTCTTTTTTGTTTTAGGACTTCTAACACTAGGGCCCTCTTCTGTGCATTTCTACCCCTGTTAATATTTAAAGATGCAACCCGTAAAGAATTCATATTAATAAAAAGAGAGAAAAAACCAACCAGCCAAAGACAACAGCAGATAAATAAACGGAGGGACGCCCGACACATTGATCCGTGTTGACGGTACGGCCAGCGGGGAAAACTGGGTTAAACTCGTCATTTAGAATTAATCCATTCTCTATAAATTCCGTTACATATTTTTGATATTTAAAAAACTTTAAATATATATTTAAAAAACACGATCACCGCTTTATTCATGCAATATGCATATATCCCACCTGTTTGCCAATAGCCAGCAGCAATTGCTCCACCGTGAAGCTAGGCTGTGGCTCAATCCGGACGCTGTGCCTCAGAGACGGTGGCGTCTCAGGAGGCGCCATCCTCGCCACGAGGCACGGACAAAACCGTACGAAAAAAGACTAACCTCTATTTATACACCAAAAGCCTACACCGTGAAGATACAATAATCACACTGTGAGAAAACCTGTATTTACATAAATATACATAATTATTCTTCCAACTCTCCCTCACACTTCTCTGAAACACACCACCACAGAAGAAGAAGAAGCAACAACATCCTTCCACTTTGGAATGGACAGCACTGTATAGTTAGAGTTTACAGTACATACTGTCGACGGTATTTGACCTGTTTGCCATGCTACAATCAGTGAATAGGTGAATTTGCAAATGCTGGTGTCATACCAGCATGATGCATTTATGTCATTTATTCCCTCTCGAACTTCCTTATCTCAAAGCACATTTTCCTATCAGTCCAGAAGAGGTTGTATATATTGAAGTTATCTTGCCCTGGACTAGAGAAAAATCTATTGCCAACCAACACAGTATTTCACACCGTAATACAAGAAGAATAGGAAGCAGGCATATGGCGTCTTATGCTCTCATTTGACCTGTTGTAGCAGTGGCACTCTTTCTCCAAGAGACCCATTCAGCTCTGCTGCCATAAACAATGTTTTAGTATGTTTACTCCATTTACAATTAATTTACATAACTGTCCGCAATTTGTGAGGTGAGCATCCTTGATGTGCCGTAAATTTATAGTACATATTACATACAGTGTGTGCAACTATTTGTACGCACATTAATACAGCATATGTCATTTACTGTTTTCATTCCATATTAGTTATATTATTAGCAATGCTATACATCTCAAACTGGACCCATTTAAAAAATCATATTTATTGCTGCCTGTACATGTACAAATATAGAGCATTACTATCATGTGTGCCTTTTTTTCATTCCTTCTAAAGGCTACACATACAGTAACAGACTACAGTACCGTACCTACTGCTGTATCGTTGCAAAATGCAATTGTGAATAGCCCTACTAACAGTTATGCTATGTCTTAATCAGTGCTGCCGGCAAGTAACACGTTTCTCCAGAAAACTGCTATTTTAAGTAACGAGCCAAGTAATGTGTTATTTTCCTTACGAAATTAATTAGACAACAGTTACTTCTTCTAACCAACAATAGTTACTTTTGGATCATCAATGTCTCTGAAAAAGTATTACTGTGTAGCTGGTGATTCAAACAAAGAGCAGTCCAGCTGTGCAGAAGCATTTAACCGAGACTGCTCTTTTTTACAGCAAATAAAAGAAAGTGATTGGGAAGTCCCCTCCTTGAGCCGTCACCTTCTCGTGGTGGAGGGGTTTGTGTGTCCCAATGATCCTAGGAGCTAAGTTGTCTGGGGCTTTATGCCCCTGGCAGGGTCACCCATGGAAAACCGGTCCTAGGTGCAGGACCAGACAAAGAACGGTTCCAAAAAAACCCTATGACGAAATACAATTAATGGATTCAGGTTTCCCTTGCCCGGACGCGGATCACCGGGGCCACCCTCTGGAGCCAGGCCTGGAGGTGGGGCTCGAAGGCGAGCGCCTGGTGACCAGGCCTCCACTCATGGGGCCTGGCCGGGCACAGCCCGAAAGGGTAACGTGAATCCCCCTTCCCATGAGCTCACCAACTGTGGGAGGAGCCATAGGGGTCGGGTGCAGTGCGAGCTGGGCGTTGGCCAAAGGCGGGGACCTTGGCGATCCAATCCCCGGCTACAGAAGCTGCCTCTATGGACATGGAATGTCACCTCTCTGGCAGGGAAGGAGCCCGAGCTGGTGTGTGAGGTCTAGAAGTCTAGTCGGACTCGCCTCCACGCACAGCTTGGACTCTGGTACCAGTCCTCTCGAGAGGGGTTGGACTCTCTTCCATTCTGGAGTTGCCCACGGTGAGAGGCGCCGAGCAGCTGTGGGTATACTTATTGCTCCTCGGCGCCTGTACATTGGGGTTCACCCCAGTGGACGAAAGGGTAGCCTCCCTCCGCCTTCGGGTGGGAGGACGGGTCCTGACTGTTGTTTGTGCCTATGCACCAAACAGCAGTTCAGAGTACCCACCCTTTTTGGAGTCCTTGGAGGGGGTGCTGGAGAACGCTCCCGCTGGGGACTCCATCGTTCTGCTCGGGGAATTCGACACATCAAGAGGAGCCAGATGAGGTGGCTGGGGCATCTTATTCGGATGCCTCCCTCGTGAGCTGTTCTGTGCACGTCCCACCGGGAGGAGGCCCCGGGGACAACCCAGGACACACTGGAGAGACTACCTCCTTCAGCTGGCCTGGGAACGCCTCGGGATCCCCCCAGAAGAGATGGATGAAGTGGCTGGCGAGAGGGAAGTCTGGGCGTCCCTTCTAAAGCTACTGCCCCCGCGACCCAACCTCAGATAAGCAGTATAAAATTGATGGATGGACGATTGGGAAGTGATTGCTTATTACACAATGCACAGTGATGGTGTAGTACCATAATAGTGCGAAGAAATGCACGATATCACTGTCGCCACACTATATTATATTTGCCTTAGTAAAAAGAGTATTGGATTTTTATTACTTTTTTATTTACACATCAAGAATATAGTTTAACTGGCATGTTAAACCCGCAATGCATTGTGGGTTAATCAGAATCAGAATCATCTTTATTTGCCAAGTATGTCCAAAACACACAAGGAATTTGTCTCCGGTAGTTGGAGCTGCTCTAGTACGACAGACAGTCAATTTATAGAACACATTGGAGACATAAAGACATTGACAAAAAACAATTGTGCAAAAAGATGCAGAGTCCTCTAGCACTTAGAGCAGTTCGAATGACTAATATTGCAATAGTCCGGTGGAATGACCATTGTGCAAAGGGCGCTGAGACTTCAAGGAGTGTATGCGGTTTAAAGTGACGAGTAGTGCGATAATCTGGGACAATGTTGGTTGTGAAAATGTTACAGATACTCCTCAATCAGTGTGCAAATGGAGCAGATGCTACTCTGGCATGAGTGGCCAGTATATGCAAATAGTGCAGCATGGCGAGACAAGTACAGTGATTGCACGAGTAATACATAATTGGCCCCACAGAAATTTTACAACGAACTCAAGTCAAAAAATTTCCAGCTTGTTGTGATGGAATTATAGGTTAGCTGTTTAAAAAGTTGATTGCAAGAGGGAAGAAGCTGTTGGAATGTCTACTAGTTCTAGTTTGCATTGATCGGTAGCGCCTACCTGAGGGAATGAGCTGGAAGAGCTGGTGACCGGGGTGCGGAGGGTCCGAGAGGATTTTGCACGCCCTTGTCTTAGTTCTGGCAGCGTGCAAGTCCTCAAGTGTGGGTAGGGGGGTACCGACAATCCTTTCAGCAGTTTTGATTGTCCGTTGCAGTCGGAGTTTGCCCTTTTTTGTAGCAGCACCAAACCAGACTGTGATGGAAGAACACTATCTATCTATCTATCTATCTATCTATCTATCTATCTATCTATCTATCTATCTATCTATCTATCTATCTATCTATCTATCTATCTATCTATCTATTTGATAGATAGGTAGTTTGCTTCCTGCAAACTGAGGTGACACAGTGACTCCCCATGGCTTGATAAACTTTATTCTTCCAGGGTGCCCTGCTGTGAGACTCCACCAAGAAGATGCCTAGTGGACCCTAATGTAATTAGCAGGTCCCCTCGAAATCTTGGTTTACAGTCATCAAAGAGTCATTTTCTTCGTTTGAACCGGCAACAGCCCAAGAGGGGACCGATCGACGATAGGATGCAAATACAGCAACAAACTATTTGCTATCCAAACATGCACATAAGGCGCCACCCACTGGCGTTTGAGAGTACTGCAAACCGTGAACTCTTATTTGATGTTTAACCAAGGATAAATGTCTGTTTTGATATTTCACAAACTCTGTAGAAATATTCCAAATGAATGCCTTGATGTCTGTGTCAGTGTGTAAACTTCACAAGCGCAATTGTGAGATTTTGAGAATTCCATCCATCCATCCATCCATTTTCTGAGCCGCTTCTCCTCACGAGGGTCGCGGGCCTGCTGGAGCCTATCCCAGCTATCATCGGGCAGGAGGCGGGGTACACCCTGAACTGGTTGCCAGCCAATCGCAGGATTTTGAGAATTGTTTATCTTGATTTGACTCCAAGCAGCATGAAATGTGATTGCACCACAATCAGTTGATTTGCCAAAACTACAGTTTAAACTGTCACTTGATATGTTTGACATGTGAGTGAAGAGTACAAAGTTGGGGTTATTTTATATTAGTATATGATTTTAAACCCAATTTTATGGGTCAAAATTGGAGTCTATATTCAAGCTGATGGGTGTGGTCTTCTCCAGGTTTCTCCGTCCCTCCGCACCCGGGGTATTTAACTCCTGATTCCCGCCTTCTTGGGCCTGTTGTGTTTTTTTTTTCTCCGGCTTCTTAGCGCTTGTCTTGCTGGCAGCTCCCCAGCCAGGGGGCGGCCGTGGGCCACTGCTCCCTTCTTTTGTTTGGGCACAGGGCTCGGTAACCGTGAAGGCCAGGATGAGAACAGACTCGGTTTCCCAGCCTATCCGTGGCCCACCGCTAGGCGATCAGAGCAGCTGCTACTCAGGTACCAGGTACGCTTCCAGCCAAGCGTGATCGCTCTGAAACTGCTTGCAAGCCCCTGAAAAGGCAGGAAGAGAAACATTCATATTCTCCCAACGAGGCGCAACCAACAACAATTTTTCTTCTTCCGCCTCGTTTGTCTTTGTTTAATGTTTGTGCATTTCTTTCTTCTGCAGTTACTCGGTCTCTCAGTTAGCCATATTGTGAAGAAAGCGGTCCTTGCTGTTCTCTCTGTGAGCCTAATCTGGATTTGAAGATTATTGAATGGGAAAGGTGGAAGTGATGTTACAGTAAGAGATTTTTTTTTGTTTTGGGGTGTGGGCTGGGGTCACCAGGTGCCATTTTAAAAGGTTTGAGTTTGTGAGAAATTTAACTTAATTCAGAACTGGCGGCACGGTGGACGAGTGGTTTGAGCGTCTGTCTCACAGTTCTGAGGACCGGGGTTCAATCCCCAGCCCCGCCTGTGTGGAGTTTGCATGTTCTCCCCGTGCCTGCGTGGGTTTTCTCCGGGCATTCCCAAAAACATGCACGGTTGATTCAGAACTCTAAATTGTATCACATAACATAAAAGCATTGCAAATATGAATTTTAACTGACCCCACGTAACATCTTTGTCCTCTGACCTTTTAGTGAATAAAGCAAATAATGTGTCCAATACACATGTTTGTTTAAAAAGTTTAAAATTAAAATACCTTATTATTTTTTTATTTTATTTGACATTCATACTCTGTATTTTTATTTTGTTTTAAAATCAGAAGTAACTCACAAGTTACTCTTTACTTGACTGAGTACTTTCTTACTCTTACTCAAGTAAATATTTGGAGGGCTACTTTTTACTTTTACTCAAGTCATATTTTTCTAAAGAAACAGTACTCTTACCATGTTAAATGACAGAAAGTCTTTGTGATAAAATTCTGAAATTGTCTCTCATTTGACTTACCTGCCTGAGTATGTCAAAAAACAGAGAGTTCATTATTTTTCAAGTGCTGTGTAGCAACCCAAATGTGTGATCTAACAAAAGTTAATAACATCCATTCTCCATGCTTCACCATCACAGTGGCACTTGTCATTGCTGTGTCCCACAGTCTCATCATCTCATGACGGTTTTGTGCAGTGAATTTTCTTGTCAAAAACGCTTGTCTACAGATCCCTGATCTAAACTCCTGTCATTCATCTCTCAGGATATCAGGCTTTAGTTGCTGTCATCACTCAATATCCTCCTCGGTGGAATTCTTCTCATCACAGTCATAACAGCTTTTTTTTTTTTTTTTTTTTTGGTAAAATTGGAAATATCCTTTTTTCCATTATCATGTAATCCTATCTACTATTATAATGCAGACGAAACTGAACATTGCCTTTCTTTTTCTGCTCAAGTGAGTGCACAGTTTGACGACTCCATTTGTGGATGCTAAGATCTTTGTGTAAATGCTTGTACAGCACCTCAAACTCATCCTCGACGAGAATAAACCACTTGAGGCTAGTTCTACCCTCGCCACAATCCCCCTCTCATTAGAGACAACAATGTGGTAACCTCAGCTTCCTGTCGACAATTTCAGTATCATTATTGACAACAGCTTCCATCCATCGTCATCCATCATCCATCACAACTACTCTTGATGTGGGCACCATGCCAGATAACACATATACTGCCTGGAAGCTCAAATGTGAGTACCTAGTCTTGACAGAAAAGTTTCCAACATTCTTATCAGGCCCTACATTGCAATCAGCAAAGTGATGAATGCACTCTTCTCCCAGAGGTTATTTTTTAAATTATTGGCATATTTTATTTCTTAATCACCCTTTCTTAGAGAACATATTGCATAAGTAAGCTGATCTTTGTGAATAATGTGACCATTCTCTCAATAAGGGATGGTGTTCTATGCAAAGTGTTGTCTGCTGATGTATTTAAATGAGTTGTTGTGATCGATGTTAGTTTGTTTTTATTTTTTTTGGTGAAGAATGATCTCAAAATAAAAAACAAAAACAAAAAATACCCTAAAGGCTAAAAATGCCCCTTCTCACAAGTGTATCCCTCTTGGAATACGCATGTCTGTTTTTATAAAAATTAAAAAAAAACGTTTCCCCGTATAATCAGACAATTGTCAGTCAATGTATTTCTCAGGATCATGTTCCATTTAGTCTATCCATAAAGCATTGCTTCAACCCCATTCCCTCCCTCTCATTGCCTGAGGGCAAAAGGTAAAGGGAGGTTTCTATCAGTCTAAACCCCAGAGCTGCAAAAGACTTTCAACTCCAATCAATTGAACCTACGAGCAGAGGAGCTGTCAAGGCAACCTACTGAGCCATGTGAGAGACCAGTCAGGGGGAAGGAAAAGGCCAACGCCATTACTGTCTGTTTATGCCAACAGAGGAGAGAAATGGGAATAAAACAAGGTCATTGAGCAAAACGGGAAGAGAATTGCTCTGTGTTCCAAACCAAGGAATCCTAATCAAGGAGCACTGACGTCGACATCTAATTAGCCTGCATGGTAATTGATTCCTGGCATCCGATTTTAAAGTTGTTGTCATGTATCAGCTAGACTATACAAGTGATCCAAATATCGAATGGACATAAATAATAAAACTGTATTTTAGAATTAAGATATAGCACAAATAATAATACAATTTTGTTATCTAGAGCTGTTATTAGGGAAAATGTACGGTCTGGTCTGGTTTTTAATCATATACTGTATCTGAACAAAGAAGATTAATCGTATGTTTCTGAATCTTGTCAACGAGCTGGAGCAACCAGGCCATAACATGCTCAGCTCACTTTATCTGAGCTGATAAAGAAAAAGCGCGGAATATTTGTTAGAGGTAAAAAAATAAAAATAAAAAAAAAGAACAGAGAAAGGTCACGGCCCGGGTTTAACCTGCCGACTGTTCAAACCTCTATTACCCGGTTCTTTTATTCTGGTCGAGGTGATTCTTCAATGATTAGGCCAGATGAAAACCTCGACAATTTTGACGAAAATACAGTCAAACAATAAGGTTGGTGAAGGTTCAGGTTTTTGTGATGGTCTCTTGTGGCCAAAGACTGCTTCCTGTCGTGACGTCGTGCAGTCTCGGACCAATCCTAGCTTCCACTCGGCGTCTGGGTGTGTTCCACAATTTAGTCCGACGCTCTCAGCACGCCCCAAGATTGCAGCACTCAGAGACAGAGCTTGCTCCATTTTCTATAACTTTACTAATGAACATATGGGCTATTGGCAGAGATACTTCAGTACAACCGCCACATAGAATGTGTCAGTTCTGCTCGTGTCGAACAGCACACTCCAACAACACTCCTAGTTACCGTTTCCGGGGGTTTCCGGTGTGCAGAAAGCGCCTAGAATGAATTTCCCCACATACCCTGTGTTGATACTTTGTGCGTTTGTTGTGTCAGTGCGACTAAGTGTAACGCAACTATATGTTTATAAGGAGATCGGGTGTCTAGCTGTAATGCGATGTATCAAACAAAAAGTGTATGCAGTGTTGTGTAAGCGTGCAGCCAGTAATTTCTGTCACATTCATTATTTGGCAAGTCAGAAGGTTTTAATGTGCTTTTCTGTTTACTTTATGGGGAACGGAAATGTATCTTTCTTTAAGAATTATTCAATCTGCTTGTTTCTTCCGAGATTACTTTATGATGTACATGACTCATATTTGAATATATTGTACTCCAATGCAGCCCTATGGGGGGCACAAGCTAGTGCAAACTGTAGGCTGGTCCCAAGCCCGGATGAATGCAGATGGTTGCGTCAGGAAGGGAATCCGGCTTAAAACTTTGCCAAACAAATATGAGCGTTCATCCAAAGAATTCCATACCGGATCGATCATGGACAACAACGTCAACCTGCAGGGCGCCGGTGGAAATTCAGGTACTGTGGGACGAAGTCGAAGAAGAAGAGGTGGAAAGCAGGTTCTTCGGCAGAAAGAGAAGAGGAAAACACAGAGCCGAGAACTGAATGTGGGGACTTTTAATGTTGGGACTGTAGCGTTTATGAAATGAAATAATAATCGTGCTTAATTTAGAAGGAAACGATGAGTTGGAAGCGGTGCCTGCGTCACTTCCGGGTTATCGTAATTTTAAATTACAGCGTTATAAATCAAGATATTTGATGTATATGAGGGGCACCACGTCATATTTTTACAAGTTTAACTTGAGGTGAAATGACGACAAACCTTTGAAATCAGTCTTTTATTGGAAGGTGGCTACATTTTAGGAACTTTGAGTTCGAAACTTTCAAGAGGTTTCGTTCCGAACCCAAACACGCACATAATCAATGCAAGTGGTGAATTTTATAGAAATTTTAATAATAAAAAGGGGTTTCTACAGGATAAAACACAGACAAACACAAAACAAACAAGGGACAGACGAACATTGGCGAAGGAAGGGATTTGTGACGTGAGATGAGCAGAATGGGCGAGTGTTCGGCCGGCCCGGTCCGCACCGGGAACAGGTGGATTCGACAGAAGGGAGAAAGGGGGGAAAAAAGGAGGGAAAAGGGAGGCCAACGAATTCCCAGGCAGGACGTCGCGCCGGTGTCTCTGTTTGCCAGACGTTCGGAGCGGTCGCGTTGTGTGGTGTGGAGACATTACTATTTTCATGTGACATTTGTGCTGTGGGGTGGAACATTTCATCTGGTTCAGTTAACAACATATTCAACGTTAGAAATTCAAGTTTGCAGCAATACAGTGGCGTAAAGTTCTTAAAAGATTAACTCCCAGTCGAGTCACAGACTGTCTTATGAAACCATGTCTTATGAAACCATGTCTGCAGTGTCGTTCCGTCGCCCGTGGGTGTCGCTGTTGCCTGTTCCAACTCCCAAGTGGCATTACTCAACAGGGAGGAGGCGCCTTTGTTGGTGCAATCCTTCGAATGGTGGGGAGTTAATTAACTTTGCGTTTGGGGGTGAACTCGTCATCCTTGGGTCTCCGCTTTGACGGGCCAGGCAGCCGTGATTCACTTAGCGTCAGCATGGCAAAGCAAATGTCTGTGTCTTGTTGAAGATAGTTTATGGTGTTGATCCGTTGAGAGTCTGCGTGTGACTCTGGAGTTAACATCTACCTCGGCGGGGAGCGGCGGTAGTGCAAGCCTGGGGTGCTGGGTGGCATCTTTTGTGTGGCATGTTCGCTACAGGACTATGAAAGGAAAGTCTCGGGAGTTGGTTGACATGATGATTAGGAGAAAGGTTGATATATTGTGTGTCCAGGAGACCAGGTGGAAAGGCAGTAAGGCTAGAAGTTTAGGGGCATCCATCCATCCATCCATCCATTTTCTGAGCCGCTTCTCCACACTAGGGTCGCGGGCGTGCTGGAGCCTATCCCAGCTGTCATTGGGCAGGAGGCGGGCTACACCCTGAACTGGTTACCAGCCAATAAGTTTAGGGGCAGGGTTTAAATTATTTTTACCATGGTGTAGATGGGAAGAAAAATGGAATCGAGGTTATTTTAAAAGAAGAGTTGTCTAAGAATGCCTTGGAGCTGAAAAGTGTATCAGATTGGGTGATGAGGCTGAAACTTGAAATTGAGGGTGTTATGTATAATGTAATTAGTGGCTATGACCTACAGGTAAGCTGTGACCTAGAAGTGAAAGAGAAATTTTGGAAGGAGCTAGACGGAGTAGTTCTGAGCATCCCAAACAGAGAGAGAGTCGTGATTGGTGCAGATTGTAATGGACATGTTGGTGAAGGAAACAGGGATGATGAAGAGGTAATGGGTAAGTACGGCATCCAGGTAAGGAACTTAGTGGGACAGATGGTGGTTAAAAAAAGGATGCAAATGGCTGTAGTGAACACTTTTTTTCCAGAAGAGGCAGGAAAATAGGGTGACCTATAAGAGCGTAGGAAGAAGCATGCAGGTGGATTACATCTTGTGCAGATGATGTAATCTGAAGGAGGTTACCGACTGTAAGGTAGTGGTAGGGGAGAGTATGGCTAGACAGCATAGGATGGTGGTGTGTACGATGACTCTGATGGTGGGGAGGAAAAAGGCAGAGCAGAGAACCATGTGGTGGAAGCTGAGACAGGACGAGTGTTGTGCAGCTTTTCGGGAAGAGGTGAGACAGGCTCTCGGTGGACAGGAGGAGCTTCCAGAAGACTGGTCCACTGCAGCCAAAGTGATCAGAGAGGCAGGGAGGAGAGTACTTTGTATATCTTCTGGCAGGAAAGGAGAGAAGGAGACTTGGTGGTGGAACCTCACAGTACAGGAAACCATACAAGGAAAAGGGTTATCTTAGAAGAAGTGGGACACTGAGAGGACCGAGGAGAGGCGAAAGGAATACATTGAGGTGCGACATAGGGCAAAGGTAGAGGTGGCAAAGGCCAAACAAGAGGCATAAGATGACATGTATGCCAGGTTGGACATTAAAGAAGGAGACATGGATCCATACAGGTTTGCCAGACAGAGGGATAGAGATGGGGAGGATGTGCAGCAGGTTCAGGTGATTAAGGATAGAGATGGAAATATGTTGACTGGTGCCAGTAGTGTGCTAGATAGATGGAAAGAATACTTCGAGGAGTTGATGAATGAGGAAGAGTAGAAGAGGCAAATGTGGTGGACCAGGAAGTGGCAATGATTAATAAGGGGGAAGTTAGAAATGCATGAAAGAGGGTGAAAAATGGAAAGGAAGTTGGTCCTGATGACATTCCTGTGGAGGTATGGAAGCATCTAGGAGAGATGGCTGTGGAGTTTTTGACCAGCTTGTTCAATAGAATTCTAGCGTGTGAGAAGATGCCTGAGGAATGGAGGAAAAGTGTGCTGGTGCCCATTTTTAAAAACAAGGGTGATGTGCAGAGCTGTGGGAACTATAGAGGAATAAAGTTGATGAGCCACACAACGAAGTTATAGGAAAGAATAGTGGAGGCTAGACTCAGGACAGATGTGAGTATTTGCGAGAAACAGTATGGTTTCATGCATAGAAAGAGTACCACAAATGCATTATTTGCCTTGAGAATGTTGATGGAAAAGTACAGAGAAGGTCAGAAGGAGCTACATTGTGTCTTTGTAGATCTAGAGAAAGCCTACGACAGAGTACCCAGAGAGGAACTGTGGTACTACATGCGGAAGTCTGGAGTGGCAGAGAAGTATCTTAGAATAATACGAGGGCAGCAGAACAGCGGTGAGGTGTGCTGTAGGTGTGACAGACGAATTTAAGGTGGAGGTGGGACTGCATCAGGGATCAGCCCTGAGCCTCTTCCTGTTTGCAGTGGTGATGGATGGGCTGACAGATGAGGTTAGACTGCAATCCCCGTGGACCATGATGTTTGCAGATGACATTGTGATCTGCAGTGAAAGCAGGGAGCAAGTGGAGGAACAGTTAGAAAGATGGAGGCCTACACTGGAAAGCAGAGGAATGAAGATTAGCCGAAGTAAGACACAATATATGTGCATGAATGAGAGGGGTCGAGGGGGAAGAGTTAGGCTACAGGGAGACAAGATAGCAAGGGTGGAGGACTTTAAATACTTGGGGTCAACAGTCCAGAGCAATGGTGAGTGTGGTAAGGAAGGGAAGAAACGGGTCCAAGCAGGTTGGAACTGGTGGAGGAAGGTGTCAGGTGTGTTATGTAACAGTCTCTGCTCGGATGAAGGGCAAAGTTTATAAAAGAATGGTGAGGCCAGCCATGATGTACGGATTAGAGACAGTGGCACTGAAGAGACAACAGGAAGCAGAGCTGGAGGTGGCGGAATTGAAGATGCTAAGGTTTGCTCTTGGAGTGACCAGGTTGGAAAAAATTAGAAATGAGCTCATCAGAGGGACAGCCAAGGTTCAATGTTTTGGAGACAAAGTTAGAGAGAGCAGACTTCAATGGTTTAGACATGTCCAGAGGAGAAATAGTGAGTATATTGGTAGAAGGATAATGAGGATGGAGCTGCCAGTCTAGAGAGTTAGAGGAAGACCAAAGAGAAGGTTGATGGATGTCGTGAGGGAAGACATAAGGGCAGTTGGTGGATGCAGGAGATAGGCTTACATGGAAAAGGATGACGCGCTGTGGCGACCCCTAAAGGGACAAGCCGAAAGGAAAAGAAGAAGTACTCCCACGTCTCCTAGCATGGCTTTGGGAATTTTTATACTAAAGAAATGCATTCAACACATAAGGCCAAGCTCCATTTGTCATAAGAAATAAGTACCTTTACAATCAGTCTGCAGTGAAATAATATGACTCGCTAAAAGTCAGAATAATTGCTCTGGCATCATAACATCTGTGACAGTTTAACTGTTGAGTTAAAAAATAACAACTGCCTCCACGGCATTCTAGAGTATTTTTCATAATTGATTAATAATATATATCTCTCAGCTCCATGTTACAGCTTGCCAAATTTTTAAATTACCCATCAAGTGGTTATATTTGATCCATAGATATATATCATTTCTTTGTGCAGTCTTTGGCAAGCATCATATTAGGAAGATGTTGGTAAAGTTTTACTTTACGTACCGCATATCGAGTAGCTCTCGAGCAAACAGTGTGAAGTGAGGGTTAAATTGTAATTTATCTTTGCAAATAGAGATTATATGTGAATGCACTCATTTAAATTAAGCACCTTGTCTATTTAGTTAATCTGCCAAATGTTGTCTCTAGTGATAGAGCATAGAGTTCCCGTGAGTCATTCCTGAAATGCTGAAATCCATCAGTGCTACTGTAGAAGGACAAATCCAAGCTTGAAGTGGCTCCTTATCCCTTTTAAAACACTTGGATTTATCTTTTCAGTAATTGCTGTGCCTCTCTTGGGTGACATTAGGACTTGGTAGTCATTAAGGTGAGGCCAATACATTTATGAAAATGTTATTTTATGAAGTTAAGTAAGAACAAAAGGATCATTTGTTGAATTTCCCTTTGGATTTTTTTCAAAAAGAAAAAGTACATACAATTACAGTATATCGTAACACATTATTATTACATGCATTGTATTTGCAAATACATCCACCCATCCATTTTCCGTGCCGCTTATCCACTCTAGGGTCGCGGGCATGCTGGCGCCTATCTCAGCTGACTCTCGGGGCTTGAGGCAGGGTACATTCTGAACTGGTCGCCAAACCAATTGCAGGGCACATCTTGTCAGACAATCACTCAGACTCACATTCACACCTACAGACAATTTAGAGTCTTCAATGAATCTACCATACATGATTTTGAAATGTGGGAGGACACCGGAGTACCCAGAGAAAACCCACTCAGGCACAGGAAAGGACACGCAAACTCCACAAAGACGAGGCCAGATTTGAACCCGGGTCCTCAGAACTATGAGGCAGAAGTGCTAACCAGTCGTCCACCGTGCCGCTATTTGCAAATCATGCATTGTATTTAAATTGCCCAATAACAACAGTGACAACAGACAATAAACAAGAATTAGCAATAAAATGCAAAGGCATTTGATGGAATGGTTTCATTTCTTCTTCATACTCCAACATAGCATTGAGGAAAACTGTAACAATAGGTAGCAGGTAACAATTTTTTAGTCTTATCAATTCATCATATTTATATTTTACATTGAAATCAGCACTAGACACATTTTAATGGCATATTTAACCACTGGATATTTTTCCTTCTCGCATCAATCAGACTCAATTCAGCCAAATTGGAGGTGCTAGTAACAAAGTCTAAAAGGACGTGATGTGGAAATACTCTAAGAGTTGAATGTTGGAGAGATACTTGTCTGCTTCCTGAAGTGGAAGTAGACTAGCATCTCTCCGTGAGTTAGGCACCCTGACCCAACCCTCCAAAACAAGCTCAGCTTGCGCCACTGCATGTGATTATCCGTGATGTGACTCTTTTATGTTTATCTATTTATATTATTTAAGTAAAGGATCTTGACATGTCATTCCATTGTGTTCAAACTCGGGTAGTGTCTCTTCTGTGTCAAGCCACAATATTACCCTGTTTAAATAAATGTAGCATTGTAAACAAGACCTCATGGCAGAGCCTGAGTCACGGAGCCACATTTCGTTCCACTGTGTAAATTATTCTTCAATGCTGGATACTTTTAACAGTTCTGAGGAGCAAGTCGATATGAGGCACATGATGTAGGATGAATAAAGAGAACCATCAAAGTGAGAAATTAATGAAAATTCAGCATTCAAATAGAAATGGATGGATGCCAGCAGTTGGGCGTATGTGACATGGGCCGAGTCCTTTTCTTTTTAATTTTCTCTACCTTATGATGATATTGTCCCACTTTGTGGTGAAAATGTGTTAATGTGTGAGGAGCGTACTTCTAGACCTGCTCCATTCGTAAAGAGCCTTGGGATAACTTCTGTTTTTCTGTTGCATCATCACAAATATTGACTTGACTACACCCATAAAGCTTTACGTTTTGATCACTTGGTTTGCCAAATCCAATAGGTTGTTCATATTGTATGAGATATTTCGCTAAAAATAAATTTTCTATAAGTATAGCATATATACACTAACTACAAAATCCATCCATCCATTTTCTGAGTCGCCTCTCCTCACTAGGGTCGCAGCCGTGCTGGAGCTTATTCCAGCTATCATCGGGCAGGAGGCGGGGTACACCCTGAACTGGTTTCCAGCCAATCGCAGAGCACATACAAACAAACAACCATTCGCACTCCCATTCACACCTACAGGCAATTTAGAGTCGTCAATTAACCTACCATGCATGTTTTTGGGATGTGGGAGGAAACCGGAGTGCCCGGAGAAAACCCACACAGGCACGGGGAGAACATGCAAACTCCACACAGGCGGGACCGGGGATTGAACCCCGCTCCTCAGAACTGTGAGGCAGACGCTCTAACCAGTCGTCCGCCGTGCCGCCTAACTACAAAATCAATAAATGTTTTTCATATCAAAATAATCAAAAAGGGTGTTTTGGAAGATAGCGCTTCAGTTGTTTCCCAAAGACAAAATGCTGTCCTCTTGGCTAAGCTTCAGGACTAAGAATCAATATACTGTACATTTTAACTGTGCCTGCGATTGGCTGGCAACCAGTTCAGGGTGTACCCCGCCTCCTGCCCGATGATAGCTGGGATAGGCTCCAGCACACCCGCGACCCTAGTGAGGAGAAGCAGCTCAGAAAATGGAAGGATGGATTTTAACTGTCTTGCAATAACTGCTCTTTGGTTTCTATACCATTACACTCCTAGTTGCTTCCAAAAAATGTATTGTGACAAATGAAGTTATTCTATCTTTTAGACAAAGCAGGCATCATATGAGAAGAGGGGAGAAAACAGTCAGTCTGCTCCCTGCCCCTGACTTATCTCAACCTTCCACTTGACGACATTGTTGCTAGCGTGGCAGCAATTGTGGCATGTCTGAAAATGTCTAGCTACATTTATGTTCTGGCTTAAGATGACTGACAACACCATCACCCATTCTGCTATAGTTCAGCACCTAATAATCTGACTGAGATCAGTGTGTAGAGAAAAGGGCGTGATTCTAGTCAGTCAATCGAGAAAAATAATGTGTAACAACATGGGTTTGACAATCGTTTCGCTATCAATCAATGCTATATTTGTTTCTGTACTATTCAAATTCAGACATTTAATGAAATCTGTTTCTTTTGAACTAAGGTAATCCTTTTTTTTTTTTTGCATAATTCTGTCATGCTCGTTTCAACTGTGTGTCACATTAATTTGACACAACCAGTCAGAGACTGCTGAACTAACCCTGAGAAAAGTGAGAAGCTGGATCTAATTCAGCTCCCCATAGATTGTGCCAGTAAAAATTGATAAGGAAATAAATTTCCATACAGTTTTGCCAATCTGCACTCTGTCCCAAAATGGTCATATTTTATAGTCAGCCCTCCTGCATAGTCTGCCTGCACAGTGTTTTGGATGTTTTTCTTCAATATATTCTGTTGGATGGAAAAAAACAACTTAAAAAATTGAAAGATTGTATGTTATAGAGAGGCAACTGGATGAAAAAAAATAATCACTTGCTTAATAGAACTAGTATAGTATATGAATGAATTCATATCAGATATCTAGAATGTGTTTTTGAAAATCGTACCATTGTTCCCCTTAATTGTCTCAGTTTGACCTGGTCAGCCTGCTTTACCCAGGCAATAGCAGATAGTGTCAGTCAAAAAGAACAGCCCCAGTTCTTTCCAGCATTCTCTCATCTGTGTGATTTGTCTGCGTATATTTAGATTTCCGTTGTGTTTCCAGTTCCTTTCTTTTTGTTCCCTCCTAAATTTAATCTGTGGCATTTTATTCACTTTAGGAATAAGTGGTCATGTTACCTGGCTGCCGTTTGCTACATTGCCTGCATTTTTCAAACATATTCTACAAACATGTACAAACCCCAAATCCAATTAAGTTGGGACGTTGTGTACAATATAAATAACAGCAGAATACATTTGCAAATCCTTTTCAATTTATATTCAACTGAATACACTGAAAAGACAAGATACCTAATGTTCAAACTAAGGAACGTTATTGTTTTTTTGCAAATATTCTCTCATTTTAAATTTAATGCCTGCAACACATTCCAAAAAAAGCTGGAACTTTGGAAACAAAAGAATGGGAAATTTGAGGAATGCTCAAAAAACACCTGTTTGGAACATTCCACATGTGAACAGGTTAATTGGAATCAGGTGAGTTTCATGGTTGAGTATAAAAGGAGCATCCCTGAAAGGCTCAGTTGTTCACAAGTAAGGATCGGGTGAGGTTCACCACTTTGTGAACAACTGCGTGGGCAAATACTCCAACAGATTAAGAACAACATTTCTCAACGTACAATTGCGAGAAATTTAGGAATTTCATCACCTACGGCAGTTTTGTCAAGCTCCCGGCCCACGGGCCATTTCCAGTGCGCGCAGCAATTTCATCCGGCCGCAGGATCAAATTGAAGTCAGCATGGCATTGGCCCGCACAACGGCATCAGCCAAACATGCACGTAATGCAAGGAGCAGTGTCTTCTTATTTATATTAACTATAAAGTACTCAGTGTTGACGGTGTGGGGATACGACAGTCGGCCAATCAGGTGTAACCGGTGACATTTTCTGCGTCCCGTTGACCACCCCACCGGGGATCGATCGAGGTACCAGTTTCAAAGGCGCCACATTGCTACTTATACATCCCCTCGTGCATTTTAAGTACTAGTGACTGTTACTGCTAATTTTGAAAGCTCTGTTGAAGACACATTGCCGAAGGACTCGTGGTTGTGTCAGCGCAAATCTGACTCCAAAAAAGTGACTGGCGAACAACAACAAAAAGAAAGGCGACAGACCTCTTATTTGATCGAAGGCAATGATGTCTATAGGAATACTTTTCAGATTCTTACGGGGAGAGTTTTCACTAACGTGAAACGTGTTCAGAAAGGCCGTTCGAAAAAATAAATCTGACGTAATCTGACGAAACGTTTGCGCTCAATGCGACCCAAAAAATTAGATGGTTCAACCGCACGCTGGCATTGTTTGTTGTTTAAAGGTAGCTAGCTTAGTCAGCCCAGCGGCAAATCACTGGATGTTTTCAGCAAGTGCTGGAGATCACATGCTAAATTACTTTGTATATTGACTATTTTTGGTGTTGTCGGCAAAGTATTTTGGTGAAATTATCAATGACCGTCTCAAGAAGCAGCCTCTGCCGACATCCCCATTAGCTTGTGCCGTAGCAGTTTGCTAATCTTTCTGGGGTCCAATTGTACTCAACAGTGCAAATAAAATATTAGTACAGTACATAGTATATCAATACAGTAGTTACACACGATTCATTGACACAGTAGTTACTCAAAATACATGCTACAGTCGAACAAATAAACAACATTAACACAAAAGAGTTAGAGACTAATAAGGTGATACAATATGAAATCAAATACTGTTAAAACAAAAAAAAATATTTTCATCCCCAAGCAACACCTCTCAGATGAAAAGAGTATCAAGTGGGTATAATAAAACCAAATCGCAGCCATGTCAAACCCACAGCCCGGGGGCTACATTTGGCCCGCCACATCATTTTATGTGGCCAGAGAAAGCAAATCATTTGCATCAACTTCCATGATTCTTGACAAAATCAGTATCAAAATTTCACATCATAAAATGTTATAAATAATAAGATATTGTAAGCATTTTGTTTTTGTTTTTTACCAGACACATTTTTACAGTAACTTGAACAATAGTTGAACAAACTATTATTCTTTGACTTCTGATTTGAAAACTAGATATCAATCATTTTGTTGTGTATGTATAATACTACGATTAGGCGATGAAACATTTATATGGTTTCACGGTCATAACAGCCCTCTGAGGGAAACCGTACCAAGAATGTGGCCCGAGACAAAAATGAGTTTGACAACCCTGATCTATGGTCAATAATATCATTGTTAAATTGTTTTTGGAAATGTTCTATGTTGTGTCCTCTGGGCCAAAGAGAAAAAGGACCATCCAGATTGTTATCAGTACAAATTTAAAAGCAACGTCTTTTTCAGCGGCATCCCTGCATATTTCAGGAAGACAATGCAAAGGCACATTTTGCTCATGCTGCAACAGCATGGCTTCCTAGTAAAAAATAGATAGAAAAAAAATAGATACCCTGGACTAGCAACTGAAGTTGTACATCAAGCAAGAATGGGAAAGAATTCCACCTTCAAAGCTTCAACAATTAGTGTCCTCAGGTCCAAAATGCTTAATGAGTGTTGTTAAAAGGAAACACAATGGTAAAAATGCCCCTCTCCCTGCTTTTTGGTAAAGTGTTGCAGGCATCAAACTCAAAATGAGTGAATATTTGCTAAAAACAATAAAGTCTAACAGTTTTAACATTAAATATCTTGTCTTCCTAGTGTATTCAATTTAATACAGGTTGAAAAGAATTTTCAAATCATGATATTTATGTTTCACACAAAGTCCCAACTTAATTTGTAATTTGTAAATACAAATTGCACAAAATATAGTCTGGTATTATATAATCTTTTCTTTGGTGTGTGTGTGTATTGTTTATCGAATATGCTGCTACAAAAAAAAAAAAAAAAAAAGTCAGGATGTCCATTAAATAGCCAGTTATTCCTATCTCATATGGATAGTCATAGGTGTTGGCACAGCTGTATTGCAGTCACAGCTGCAGGCCAAATAACTTGTGAGAGTAAGGAAGCAGATGAGGAAGGGCGAAAACATGCATTTTATCATTGATAGAGAAAATGCATTCCCAACAAGTGGGTCAATTCGGGAGGGGTGGATTTAGGGCAAGGCAAAATAAAATCTTAAAACAGTGGAACATGGGCTTATTGTGCTACAAATATCATTAAATTGTACCTTTGAATTAATTTTAATTGCCTCAACTCAAAATGTCTACACTGGAAAAAAAAATTCCTTTGAATTTACATTATTGGAACATCGTTGCACATGATGAAAATGTGTTCAACAAACAGATTATTATTATTATTATTATTAATTGTTTAGTTTATCACATTTCAATCATTTGCAACCAAAATTTTAATTAAATATATATTTTTTTTTAAGTGTACATTCCAACAATTGAATCAAGAAAAGAAGGCAAGAGTGTTGAGAACTTTAACCATGGATGCTGAGCAAAGGCATTGGTGACTGAGGCAAAACAAAACTTAAAGGAATTTATTTTATTAACTTTACATCCACAACAGCTCATTCGGATGAAGTTTAAATGATGATAAGTTCTGGCCATCTGTGAGAGTGAAAGTGACCATGGTGACCTCCAAAGTGTTCCTGGGTTTCAGCAGTAAGATGAGCCCGGTGAGGGGGTTAACAAGGTGATATGAGGAAACGACCCCTTGCTGCTCTGTCCAACTGGCCACCACAGCTTGAGTTTTGACTTGCAATGGCCTTATACCTTTTCCGTGTGACCTTTTTAACCAGGTGGCCACTGAAATGAACATCATCAGAGGGATCATTTTCAGCATTTACAAATACAGCATAAATAAATTGTAAATGGTCTGCACTTATATCGTGCTTTATCTACACCATCACAGTGCCCAAAGCACTTTACAAAGCCTCAGATTCACCCACTCATTCATACACCAATGAGCAACTGCTGTTGTTGACAAAATACATTTAAAAAAAGAGTCTGTTCTGCAACCATAATTTTGTAAAGTGTAAACAAACAGCAGTCTAGTGGACCATGTCCACTATAACAGTGCCAAATACAGATTTGGATGTTGATTATGATTGACTTTAATTATCAGTCATCTTCAACCTGGAGTTATTCTAAATCACTCAATATTCTGGAAAACAGACAAAACCAAAAAACAGGGAACATGGTGTTTTTTGTCCACTGTGTGGAGAGAATTTATGCCAGCTTTGCCAAGCGCAAAGGTATTGTTTTCGCTGTGTTTTCACTGCATGTTTGACATTTGGCTCCACTTTTTTGCATTTTCCCTCCATTGGAATATGTGTAGCGGCACAGTGGTTATAACATCTGCTTCACAGTAATGTATTTGAGAGTGTGAATCCGGGCTCCAGCCTTTCTGTGTGACATTTGCATGTTCTCCACATGCTTAGGTGGGTTTTCTCTAGGTACACCAGCTTACTCCCACATCCCAAAAAACATGCATATTAGGTTTATTTAAGACTTAAAATTTTAAGGTGAGAATGGTTTTCTATATATGCAGTTTGGTCGAATGGCGAACATTCAAGGGTGTACACAGCCTCACACCCAAAGTTAGCTGGCATAGGCTCCAAGTTCACTGTGGCTGTGAACAGGATAAACATTAAGAAATAGAAAAAGCTGCTTGGGTAGATGTACAGTATGGATTGATGGATAGCTAATACTATAATACATATGTATTTATACCAAATTGGTTTGGATGGATGTGCATCGATGTTTGGGCACACAGATAGAGAGTGAGAAAGAGAAAGAGTAAGAGAGAGAGAAAGGATGTGCCTGTGCCCTTTTGTCCTTGTTATAGAGGTGATTTTACCTCACGTAACAGCAGGTAACTTTGAATAACAGAAGAAAATGGAGTGGAAAAGAAGACATAAAAGGGGGGTGGCGGGGACAGCGATAATAGGTTGCATTAGCCACATCTGCTGGGAAAAGGCCCACAGAGAGAAAACTTGCCCAGTGGAGTGTAATCTTCAGCAGCCTGGTCCCTGTGAGAGCCAGCATAGTGAGTGATTCTGGGTGGGGCCACTGGAGCCTTACATAAAGCAGTGAGTTTCAAGATGGTAGGGGAATAGAAATAACACAGTGAGCATAAACACGAAGAGACCTCATCAGAAAGGTAGATAAGCAATGATATCGAAAGAAAACTCGATGTTGGAAAGGGGACTGTGGGGAAATTGGCTGGAGGGTGTAAAGGGATATGAAGGAAAAGATACTAGGCAGCAAGAGTAAACAGAACAGAGTTGTAGATGTGGAGATGCACTGGAAGGAAAATAGTGGATAGAATGGCACAGAGGGAGACAAGACAAGATACAGGCACATGTCAACGCAATACAGACGGATTAACTCTTCAGGTTGAGACTCAGCTGTCTGCATTCACCTCCAAGACAAACAGGACAACAATTTACATGGACTGCATAGAGAAGACAGATAGTTTGAAAAAGGAGTGAGGAGTGACCACCTATTGCCCATAAACAATGCTGTCCCTTTATCCCTTCCTAATAGATTCAATAATTGAGTGACTTTTGGCCTTCAGGTGACTCCATAAGCATTGTTACAACTGAATGGATAGCAACGAAAGTGTTTCAACCCAAACGACTGCTGTCGGGCTTGGCGATTATGGAAAAAATGATAATCACAATCATTTTGATTGATATTGAAATCGGGCGGCAGGGTGGACGATTGGTTAGAGCCTCAGCCTCACAGTTCTGTGAGGCTGAGGCTCGGCCCCGCCTGTGTGGAGTTTGCATGTTCTCCCCGTGGCTGCGTGGGTTTTCTCCGGGCACTCCGATTTCCTCCCACATCCCAAAAACATGCATTAATTGGTGACTCTAAATTGCCCGTAGGTGTGACTGTGAGTGCGAATGGTTGTTTGTTGGTATGTGCCCTGCGATTGGCTGGCAACCAGTCTAGGGTGTACGCCACCTCCTGCCCGATGACAGCTGGGATAGGCTACAGCACGCCCGCGACCCTAGTGAGGAGAAGCGGTTCAGAAAATGGATGGATGCATGGATATTGAAATCATGATTAATAAACATGATTATTCATTGATTTCTAAATTTAGTATTTATTCAACTACCAAAACTCAAATTTAAATATAACTTAAAAGAACAACCAGGAAATTAGTAACAAGTAAAATAATAATACATTAAAAAATAGAAATTTAAAAAACATCCATCCATATTCTGTACAGCCTATCCTCACTAGGGTTGGGGGCGTGCTGGACCCTATCCCAGCTATCTTCTGGCGAGAGGTGGCGTACACCCTGAACTGGTTGCCAATCAATTGCAGGGAACATATAAACAACTAAAAAAAAACTATTCGCACTCACATTCACACCTACAGGCAATTTGGAAAAATAAGTAGACCCGTGACTGTATTGTCTATTATATATAGTTGTCTAAAATAATTTTTTTTATTTTTTTTATTTAATCAGTTTATTTGAAAGGGGACAATGTAATTTCATAAAACACATAAATACACATGGTTAAAAAAGCCAGAATTAGCCAGAAGGCTAGTTTTCATCTGTAGTCCCCTGGCCATGATGTAAAAAAGCCGTAAAATACATCTACAAGACAATATAATACAGGATACATAATCAAAGACTTACTATACTATTAAGAGAAAATAAAACCACAAATCATTTGATCATAACAAAAAAAAAAAAAAAAAAAACATCATAACATACTTGTCTTTTAGTGTTGGCAGCTATAGGTGTAAACTAACCACATTTTCAGTTTTTTTGTGAAGGCCTTGTATGTTCTAAGCAGTTTAACCTCCTCAGGTGCTGAGTTCCACTCACCAGCGCTCCTCACTGACCAGGCTGACTTACTGAAAGTGCTCCTGCGCAGACGAATGAGACAGTCACCTCTGACAGAGCCTCGAGTGACACGCTCAGAGCTGTTTCTTTGGCTGATGAACTCAGCCAGAGGAGCTGGAGCCAAATCATGCAGTACTTTATAAATCAAATTTAAATCTGCAAATATGTGAAGACTGTCCCAGTTTAAAAGACTGTATTTTTTTTTAATTGCACAGTGATGATAGTGCCTTGGTTTTTTATCCATCACTTTAATTACTTGTTTGTACAAAACTTCCAATGTTTTTTTTGCATTCTGACCAGCCTGGGACCAACTGGTTATGCAATAGTTAAAGTGACTAAGAAACATTGAATGCAAGTAAATTTTTGCGGCTTCAGTTGACATTTCATTTCGAATTGCACGAAAATTTGCGAGGTTTAATTTGATATTTTTACACAATTTGTCAATATGGGCTTTAAAGGAAAGCTGTGAATCTATTATTAACCCAAGATATTTGTATCGGCTGACAATTTGCATTTTTTCTCCATTAACAAGTATGTCGGGGTCAGGTGATACTCTATTTGTTTTAGTGAAATATATGCCTACATTTTTAGAAACGTTTAGCTGTAGACAGCACTCCTGCAACCAAGTTGTGACACAGGACATTGTATTAGTGAGTTTAGCAGCAACAGTATCTTTGGAGCAACCATGAACAAAGAAAACGGTGTCGTCTGCATACATTACGCACTCTGCTTCAGAACAAACAGTGGGCAAATCATTGATATAAAGACTAAATAAAAGGGGGCCTAATATTGATCCCTGAGGGACTCCAGAGGTTAGCCTATTGCAGCTTTTCCAAGCGGTACCACGGCCCACCTGCCTTACGTAAGATACTCGATTCCTCGTCTCCTTTTATGACCCCTGTGTCTCTCCTCATCCTCAGTGTTTCCCCCGTGCTCCTGGTCTATGTAATTCCTGCCATCCCGCCGCCAAGCCAGCCGCCTGTCCTCGCCACTGCCTGCTGCACGTCCCTTCCTGCACTGCCCGCCAACGTACCTCAAGGACCACTTCCATTAACTTCTCTAATAAACTGTTCATCATAACCTATCTGCCTCTGCCTGCTCTTGGGTCCAGCTCCTCTCCATTCGTGACAGAATACACTGACCATCATGGACCCAGCAACTCTGGAGGCACTTAAGAACGCACTCACCCTCCAAGGCGCCCACATAGGATGTCAGGACAAGACGTTGCAAGAAATCACAGAAACTTTACACTCCCTTTCGCAACAGGGCTCCCTCCTTTCATCAAATATGCCTTCCTTTCAACTCCCAGTAAGTACCCATTCTGAGCCCGCAGCCTCTGAGCCACCCCGCTTCCCTTACAAAGAACCTCACTTGCCTCCACCTGAACCCGACTCCGGGGACTTAGGCACTTGTAGCCAATTTCTTCTTAACTGCACCCTAGTTTTCAGCCTTCAACCTTACAGTTATCCCACCGAAAAATCCAAGGTAGCATATGTCACTAACGTCCTCCGCGGTAAAGCAGCTAAATGGTCAACGTCCTTATGGCACAACTCCTCCCCGGTACTCCAGTCATTTGATTCCATTTCCTCCAAACTCCGTAAAGTATTTGATCACCCCGTTCAGGGCAAAGAAGCCACCCGTCGCCTCCTCACACTCACTCAGGGCGCTAAATCTATAGCAGAGTACGCGATTGAGTTCCGCATACTTGCGGGTGAATGCGGGTGGGATGAAGGTGCGCTTCGGGGGATTTTTTCGAATGGCCTTTCTGAACAACTCAAGGATGAGCTTGCGGTCCGGGAGGAGCCCTTCTCTCTCAAGGATCTCATCGCCCTTTCCATTCGTCTGGATAACTGACTGTGAAAGAGAGTACGAGAGAGGGGGATCCGATCGCGTAAAGTCCTTTCCACTCCAAGCACCGCGCCTTCAGCTTCTCACCCGCCTCCTGCACCATCTACTGCCCTTTCTTCACTCCCCGTTGCACACGATGAGCCCATGCAAATTGGAAAAACACATTTAGATCCCCAGGAGCATCAGCGTGATGTCATCCAGCAGCTGTGCATCTATTGCTGTCAATCAGGTCATTTCATTTCCTCTTGCCCCCTACGACCAAAAGACCAGGCTCATCGCGATCCGAGAGCGTCGTGGTAAGCCAAACCTCCATTTCCTCTAGCTCTTCCTCCCGCATGACCGTTGCCGCTCGCATTCTAGTTTCTGCTCATAACACCCCCATTACAGCCCTTATCGATTCCGGTGCCGATGACAATTTTATTCATGGAGGTATAGCTCACCAGCTCCAAATCCCTATCCAACCACTTCCGTCCCCGAAAAAAGTCACAGCCCTGGATGGCCGAGTCATTTCCCCTGTCACCCACTAAACTGTGCTTATCACGCTACTTATTTCCGGCAATCACCCAAGAGAACATTTCACTCGTCGTCATTCCTTCCCCTGAGACCCCTTAGTTCTTGGAATTCCCTGGCTCAAACATCACAACCCCGCCATAGACTGGGCGCATTTATCTATCACTGGATGGAGTACTCATTGCCATTCACGCTGTCTGCTCTCTGCTATGCCACCCTCAGAACACCCACCACCCTCTGTCACCCCAGTGAACCTCTCATGGATTCCTGAAGAGTATCATGACCTCTCCCCAGTATTTAGCAAGGACTTGGCAATCTCTCTACCACTATACCGCACGTACGACTGTGCAATTGACCTCTTGCCGGGAGTCAAGTCTTTTATAAGTCTTTTATAAGTCTTATTAGTCCGTGTTAGTTATCCCCTTGTAGTGTTATTACATTCTCTTTGTTGTTGTTTGTTTACTGTTGTTTATTATTTTGCACCAGGAGTGACAGTCTCATCGCAACCAATGACCCTCCTCATTGTTGCTTATTTGCAGCTGAGTTACCTGTGTCTGCTGTTGACCTTTGAAGTAAAGCTCTTCTCTTTTTCATGAAAGCCAAAGTGCCTCCTACTTGTCTTTGTGACTCATCGTCACCACACTATGCTTATACACCTTTAACGTTATAGGTCCCTCCTCTCAGCTAATGTATGCGATAATGTGTCATTTCATTTCCAGTTTTCAAACTTGTCCTGTGTGTAGCTGTGTATTATTTTCTCACTACACATTAATTAGCCTACCGTAATTTCTCATGTATAATGTGCACCCCCAAAGTTGATCTCAAAATTCTGGAAAACCCTTCTCCCTATGTATAATGCATTTTATCAATGCATGATTTTGCTTCTACCCATATGATCAAAACATGAAGTATTAGCTGTATTTTGTTCGTTTTTGTAAATAATTATTGTGAAGTTAAGTACTTTATTTGAACACATAATACTTTATTTTTATTTACTTGCTCTTATTTTGAAATTCACAGCCCTACTTTTATTTAGTAAATGAGAAAACACACAGTTGTGCTCATATGTTTGATTACCCAGGGAGAATTTGTAAGATGGGTACAATTCTTGAAAGAAAACATGAAGGACCAGGCAAAACATTGAATTTTATTGTAATGGGATTAAACTGTCAAGCATTTCAGAAAAGCATTATCATTAAACAAAACATAAGCATAAAGAAATTAATGATGGTTGTTGTTCAGTCATGGAGGAGCTGTCCGCACCATTGTCAGACGTGGTTGAAGCCAGTTTTAATACTCAAGCAGATACAGTGACATCATCAACAAACAAGTCCAAAGCTATATACCTTTGGCCAAATTCATCATGTCTACGGGAAATACCCTTCATACAGCGCACCCCTATGAATGTGTTGCTTTCATCTTATTCATTTATGAAATTTATACTCGCCCAGTCGGGCCACCATCATACAAGCGCCATACTGGCCTGGGGCCATCATTAATGTTGGACCGCACATGTGAAACGCCTTCTAAGACAACCTCAACATTCCTGTTCGTATAGATTCAATGCCCTGAGAATACAATGACCTGGATGAATGAGCATATTCACCAATGTAACACACAATGTTGAAGTATGGTGTTACAGCAATAGATCAAATTGGAAAGATGTTGAAGGCTGAACAGTCTGAAATTGTCTTCAGATGTCATAAAGATCAGTGTATTACTCAATGAGGAATCAAATGTTAGACTCTTCTTCAAACTACAAAAGATAAACAAAGCGGCAGGCCCAGACCTTGTGTCCCCATCCTGCCTCAAAGTCTGTGCGGACCAGCTTCACACAGCTGGTCTTCACACAGATCTTCAATAGATCTCTAGAACTGTGTGAAGTACCATCCTGTTTCAAATGGTCCACCATCATCCCAGTCCCCAAGAAACCTGCAATCTCGGGTCTGAATGACTACAGGTCTGTCGCCCTGACACCTGTGTTCATGTAATCCTTTGAAAGCATTGTGCTGGACCACCTCAAGAGCGTCACAGGACCCCTGCTGGAGCCGCTGCAGCTTGCCTACCGAGCAAACAGGTCTGTGGATGATGCAATCACCATGGGACTGCCATTCATCCTAGAACACCTCGAGGGTGTGGGTACCTACGTGAGGATCCAGTTCGTGGACTGCATCTCTGTGTTCAACACCATCAGCGTCTTGCCTACCATCTGCCAATTGATTTAAAGCTTCGTGACGGGCAGGACAGAGCAGGTGAGGCTGGGACACACCACCTCATCTCCACACACACCATCAGCACCAGGGCACCCCAAGGATGTGTCCTCACAATCAATGCAGTCTTTCATACGCGGCAACGGGAACGAGTCTGGTTTGGTTATGGCATTAATCTTGCGATAATCATTACAAAAATGTGGGGTCTGATCTGACTTGGGAACAAGAAGTGATGGAGAGCTCCAGGAACTACTGCTGAGAACTGCAAAACCATGGTCGAGAAGGTATTTTTCCTCCTGCTGCATTATAGCTCGTTTTGACGGATGGACCCGATATGCACGTTGTTTTAACGGTTTGTGATTTCTCACATCAATGTCATGTTTATGTCATGGTCTGTGTTTTGTTTTGGGTTGTGTTTAGTTTTGTTCCATGTTTGTCGTGTGCTCATTTGGTTGTTATGTCCACCTGTTCTCGTCTACCTTGTGTCGACCAATCAGCTCTCTCCAGCCACTCGTGTCTTGTCCAGGTGTTCCTCGTTGATATCACCAAAAAGGGACAAATAGTCTTCAATAATGCCACGAATGTCAGATCTAGCAGAATTAGAGAGATGTTCCAAATATACATTAAAATTTCTCAAAACTTCAGAATTGTGGAGACATGCACAGGATACAGAACTATGCCTATCATTCAACAGAAGCTACAGGTGCAACAACTGGAGAAGTTTTGACACAATCATCCAGACGAATATATTTTTTCAACATGTTGATGTGGCAGACCCGAGTTTTCTTATTTCTATCCGGAGTTTGTGATCAACTAGATATGGACCCGAAAACCAATGACAGGTAATAAAACCAGCACCTGGTCACCGGTTTGGAAAACCCGTGATGCAGATTTTTTATCAAATCTCATTTTCATTTTCATTTGGGCGACTGCAAGCGAGGAACATGCCAAATTACACGCATGATGCAGTCGCTCTCGGAAGGCACTTAAATAATCCAAATATAACACAACACAAACAACCAAACATGATCGTAACACCCTTTTAGGTACCTGGCCTTTAAAATAAGAGTCTGGTGAAATGAAACTGGGAGATAAACCGAGAGAGGCTCAGGAGGTGTGAAACCCCCAAGCGAGATGGACAAACTCGTTGACATGGGAATGTGATGCACTTGAAAGCAAATAGGAAGCACGATAGAAATCGAGGTGCATCCGCAACTGTTGTCTGCAGGGGAGAGAGCACTTGTTTGGTGGTCACCACTGAGGTAGAAATGTGTGGATGGCCTGGCATGGTAGGTGGACAATGTTTTTTTTTAAATGGGGGGGTGAAGTATAGGTTTTTTTTACCGCAATGCTTGCTTTTACTAAAACTAACATTGAAGTGGAGGTCACTGATGGTGTAGTGGTACACTTGCCTGACTTTGGTGAGGGAAGCGTGGGTTCAGTTCCCACTCAGTGACGGTGCGAATGTGAGTGTGAATGGTTTGTCTTTTCTATATGTGCCCTGCGACTGAGTGGCGACCATTTCAGGGTGTAGTCAGCCTTTTGCCCGAAGTCAGCTGGGATAGGCTCCAGCGCCCCGTGACCCTAACCAGGATAAGCGTTGTTGAAAATTGATGGATGGACCAACATTGAAGTGATCAGGAAATGGTATTCCGCAAGTGGCTCTGAAAATGTATAATTAATTAATTAATCTTTCACAGAACCTACATTTTGTGTTGGAATGCCACTGTGAAGGTGGTTGAATCATGATATTGAGATATTTGTGTCACTGACACCCAGGAAATATTATTTTCATGCAGGATAAATCAGAGCACAGAGGTAAACGTTCTTGTTTACTACATAATTTATTGTTAGATACAGAATTGAACCAATTTGGTCTTGGTGGATTTCTACGCTCTCCAGAATGCCGTTGTTGCTGAAAACTAAAATAAGAATGGAATTTGAACAGTCCTTAGAGCTTTGACTTCCAACAAGGGCCTCCAGTACGAATTCAGAGAAGCTTGTTATTTACTCATTTGATGCCAGATGTCTATTTGAAGGAGGAGTATTTGAGGGAGTAGATTATTCGTGTAGATATGTGTGTATGGGTGTAGCTAGATACTGATGTCAGTTGATTATTGCTGTACTTCTGTTTCTCTTTGCAGCTAATTTTATTCTTGGCTCCTATCAAAAATGTGGTCCCTACTTGTTTCTTCGCCCCCACATTTTGAAAGACCATCAAGAGCACTCGAGCGATTGACTGTTATACGTCTGTGAGACCCTGACAGTGTGTATTTCATCGTGTGTTTTACTAATTAAACGATGTGTTTCTTTTCAGGCCGTTTCTCAAACTGGTTTTGTTAAAGAAATAAAGCCCAGCTTTTAGCCAAGACCTCTGGCTTTGTTTGGCACTTTGGGACGTGACAGAATGGGAGAAAAACAAAAGATTGGTTTAAAAAGAGATGTGGGTTATGAAAGAAAGAGGATTTGTTTACTTCTTTGTGGAGTTCATTGGTGTGTTACAATGCTGTCCTACTGCTATAATCATGTAATCTCACAGTATTAACAGTGTTCATGCATCTGTCTGCTATGCTGTTCTGCCGTTAGTTACACACTCGTGGTAACCAAAACAGGGTGTAGCGTACCAGGCCAAACTCTACTGCCTTTTGGAAATGTGGCTATAATAACCACCAATAATTCAATAAACATCAGAATAATTAAAAAAATAAGCAGAGGGAATATTTCAAACTCCCCTGTTGCACGGCAAACCTGTTCCAGCACAAAAGGCATACAGATGCACCATTCTGCATGGCCATGTAGCTGAACAGGACAGATTTAAAAAAACATAAATTCAATTAAATTTAAAAAAAACATTTTTCTCAACTTTTCATTTGAATCACGGCTGTTATTATTATTTACTATGAACTACAACTTACATAAAGGAAAGAAGAATAGTGCCATTCGGTGAGGCACACCCCCATGTAGTATTGTCAGTGTGTATTCACTTTAACAAAACGGTACATGCACAAGCACATGGAGTGGCTAAGGTTTGAATGCCTATTAATAATGGCATACATTATATGCCATTGATTCCCAACCACTGTGTCATGGCATATTAGTGAGCTGTGAGACATCTACACACAATTATCCAGTTTAACTTAATTGGTCTAAAGAGCCCAGATATCACACTGAGTTAGCCATTAGCCAAGACCATAAATATTTCAGTATATACCTGTGTATGTTTGTTTGGAGTGCGTGAGATTTTTCCGATGTAAAATATGTGGTTTGGCTCAATAAAAGCCAGGAAACACTAGTATATATAGTGTTTGTTAGTCATTGAAAAACATACCTTCACCGTGTCACAATGTCAAATACAATGGCAACATGAATGAAGCTACTCTATTATTCATGTTGAAAGAAATTCTGTTGTCCTCATTCAATTAGTGGATGTCAACTCCTTTGCTTTTAAAGACAAAAAGAAGTGTTAATATTGATACTGGTCTTAATCTACAAATATAATGTCTGATTTATTTTGTTTTTGTTCCCCCGACGCTGTCAGCAATGTGAAAAGGACACAACTCATCTGGCTGATGGATGGGCGCAAATGGAGCTCAGGGCCTGAGGGTGGCCTGTGAGAAAAATTACCCACTAATTCACACACAAAATCACAAACAGGAACACATAAACATACCCTCCAGATGGGATCCCCTTTGTGAGCAGTATGTACGATCCAATTATGCATGTCTGCAAAGTGTGTTGGTGTGTGGAGGCTGGGATTACAACAATGTGAAATGCAACAATTCGAAATGTTGGCCTTTCACAGCTTTTATTTTTGGATAATAATTAATGAAGTCTCTTATATCTATCCCTTCAGATGAATAAAATACAAAAAAACTCTAATGAAAACCAGGCAGCATGGTCGTGTAGTGTTAGCAGGTCTGCCTCAAAGTCAAGAGTTGCTGGTTTTGAATCTGGGCTTCCTCCATTGTGGACATCGCATGTTTGTAAGTTTTTTTTCCCACATTAAAAAAGAAAAAAAAAAAAAACGTCTTCCATAAATTTAAATGTGCCTGCGATTGACTGGCAACCCGTCCTGGTTGTACTGCCTCTGCACAGGCTCCAGTTCACCTGTGATCCCAATGAGGACAAAAGGTATAAGAACATTTAAAAAATGGATGGATAAACTGAACACACATGCTTTGAAATGTAGTATGTATACATCTCCACCTTTACGGCATGGTGGAAAAGTCTAGACGCTACAGAATCTCAATTAGTTCCCAGTATGCTCTCCCCAATGTGGCATAATCCAGATTTTGAAATTAACAACATACCCCGTTATTTTAAATTATGGGAACAATATGGAATTGACCACCTACAACAACCATTTAACAATAATATATTTATGACACGTGATGAATTGTTCCAAGAATTTAAAATAATATACAATACAATAAATAAATATAAATAATATACAATAAATTAAAAGCAGCAATAAAAAAAGGAATACCAACACTTCAGGGCAACCTTGAACTGCTGGAGTTTGTTAAGCAAATAGTGAAGCTTCTCCCTCAAAAGGAAAAAATAAATCTCTCAAAAGTTTAAAAATTAATCTCATGCACAAAATCAATGCACTTACCAATCACTAAATGGGAAGAACACCTTCCGATGTCTGCTAACCGTAATTATTGGATACAAGTATGTAACAATATATTTAGGATGACAAAAAAAATAAAAATTTACAGTATTTACAGTGCAGTTTACAATATAAAGTCCTCAATAGAACATACTTCACTGAATGCACGATGCATAAAATGGGTTTCTCTTCATCTAATATACTGTATGCACCAATGCACTAAAAATAGCCCAGACACCTATTTTCATGCTATATGGGAATGCATACCAGTTCAATCTTTTTGGACTTGGGTTACGCAGAAACTCTCGTGTATTTTGAACAACAGGATTCCACCTTCCCCGAGATTGTGCATACTTGCCGATTTAAGCATAATCGACCTCCCAAATAAATATTCACAATCATGACTTGTTGCTTTAGCAACCGCTAACAAAACAATTTTATTAAACTGGAAAAATAAACAATCTTGTCACGATATGATTTTAACTGGACCCAGGGAGCAAGCGTGCAGGCACAGCAATTACAGGACACTTCTGACAGTTATTGTGCATGCAAAACTGTGTCAATTCACTTGCATGTCTAACGATGCAAATTTCTTGGGTATCCCCTCACTTACACTCTGGTCCTATAGATGCTTATAATTTACAGAGCCACTCCCACCTCACTTCAGTTGTACAGCTGGGCCCACAACCTTTGTCCTGCATGCTTCCCCTCCTGTCCCTGTACTGTGCAGCCCTGTCCTAGCTTGTCCTGTCCTTCTCTAACAGGGTATAGCACGACTGCCCCATACAACACTTGATTCTAATGTGTCATTGTACGAGGTATAAAATGATTTACTTTCCTCATCTTATTTACAGCTACTGTCTTGTCTATTCTTGTCATCTTTTCCTGTATTATTAAGTTAGCTCTTCTTCCTCTTTTTGTCCTGTTCAGCTGTTAGGTCAAGCAGAATGGAAAATCTGTATCCCATTTATACCGAAACAGTTTTACTGTGTCACAGTGGAGTTTTTAAGCTTCCGCTGTGGTATTATAATTGAGGATATTGACAATCAGACTTGACCAGTCGAACAGAACAAAGTTTCTAGAAGGGAGAAAGAAACAAAGACAAAAGACAAACCACTAATTGTAAACAGGATGAGAGTAAATCATTACATTATCTACAACACTGAAACGTTAAATATGAGTGTTGCATGGGGCTGTAGTGCTACACCCTGTGAGGGAAGGACAGGACAAGATAGAACAGGACAAGGACAGAAGAAAAAGCATGCAGGACAAGGGTCGTGACCACTGTACCACTGAAGTGTGGTGGCATTAATTATGTAAATTATAAAAGTGTACAGGATGAGAGTATAAGGAGGGGGATACACAAGCGATTTGCATATTCATGAGTTATTTGTTGCAGTAAGTGCGTGACCCCACACCCAGTGAAAGAGTTCTAGGGGTGTGTGCATGCGGATACGTGCAAGTGAATTGATACCATTTTACATCCACAAAGACTGACAGAAGTGTCCTGTAATTGCTGTGGCCGCACCTTTTTGTTGTTTCTGTCACTCCCCTTTAAAATCTTTGTTCTGTTTGATTGAACGACTGTAAAATAAATAAATAAATAAATATCAGAATACAAAGAAACCACGGTGGGAGCTTAAAACGTCTGCTTGACCTAACAGCCGAACAAAAAAAAAAAAGTAATGTAGTATTTATACCACTTACCGTGAGGACTACATTCAAGGAAGTAAGGAGATAATTCAGAGGCGCCTGTGAGTCAGCGGCCTATTACAACAGCTCCGCCCCTTTTTAACATTTAGTGTTTGTTTGTTTTGTAACGTGCTAACCTGTTTTGAATTATTTATAGGGTTTTACCTGTGACATTCTTTGGCAGAGAATATTGGTGCTTATTGTTGTTTTGTGTGCCTGTGTCTTCTTTATTTGTACTTTCTAACCTTTGTTCTTTTTAAACCATACTAAACTGTTTTAGGCGGCACGGTGGCCGACTGGTTAGAGCATCTGCCTCACAGTTCTGAGGTCCGGCCCCGCCTGTGTGGAGTTTGCATGTTCTCCCCATGCCTGCGTGGGTTTTCACCGGGCACTCCGATTTCCTCCCACATCCCAAAAACATGCATGGTAGGTTAATTGACGACTCTAAATTGCCCGTAGGTGTGAATATGAGTGCGAATGGTTGTTTGTTTATATGTGCCCTGCGATTGGCTGGCAACCAGTTCGGGATGGACCCCGCCTCCTGCCCGATGATAGCTGGGATAGGCTCCAGAACGCCCGCGACCCTAATGAGGAGAAGCGGCTCAGAAAATGGGTGGATGGATAAACTGTTTTATTGTTTAAGCGGAGAAAATTATTTGTCTACGATGCTACAACTGCAGGGAGCTTCGCCCAAATATGGAAGTGACGAGCATCCACTTGGCGAGGTGCATACAAGGGGAGATATGGAGAGGGAAGAGAGCCGGGGCTGAAATTAAGTTAAGCGAGAAAGAGGACTAAATTGGACAGGGTATTTGATTCATTCCTTCTGTATATATGTGTGTTACTAAGCAACGGATGAGCTAACAACTGTAAACTGCAGTTGTTTGTTTACATTCAAACGTCAATCTGTCTCGGTATTCTCTTTGTAGTTGGTATCATAGGTAATCACTTATATCATTTCAGTATCCCACTTCTTGTGTTCTTGTCTTTGACACTGGTGAGTATTTCAACAATAAGATCACTACTACAGTGTGCTGTGATTCCAGTATGGTGTTCAGCACACAAGTTAATGCAAGTCAGGTAATATCTTACAGTTCAAGGTTGTGTGTTGTTGCTGTCATAAAACAGTGTAATGTGCTGTATAATCTTGTACTACTAAATTATATCCATTGTTTATGGTACATTTATCTTGGGCTTTTAAACTATAGGACCATTTATACAAACACAAGCTTTATAGTGTGGCAGATAAAGAGGACAGAATGAGATGCCCTGTACGGCTAATATACGCCATAAAGTACGATCACTTGTTGTATCACTATTAGATGAGATCAGTTTTGCGACTACTGGTAGGCCTACACATGCTTTCACCTTGTCATGACACCCAATGTGTCTTAACGCTTTTTTTTTTTACAGATCATGTCCTTTTGGTATAGGAAAAGTGTGTCCTGTTGAGGGAGAGGTTGTAATAGCTGAAAATTCTAAAGAACTAATGTCAGAGACTAGTAAAGCTTTAGGCATTGTCCCTTCTCCTACCTTCAAGCAGCCTGAAAGCATGGAGAGGTCATACTGTAGATGAACAGAAGTCCCTGTGGGTGGGCTGTAGCACTCTGACCTTTTTAAGGGCTCGTCCCTGATGTTCATTCCCCAGAGGTGTCGGATTAAAACAAGCCCAGAGGTCAAGTATGCAAAGGCATGCAAGGAATATGGAACTTGAGAAGGTGATAAAGGACAGGAAGTGCTTTGAATGAGTGTGGAGAAGCAAGGAGTCAAGGACCAGAAAAAGGAGAGGGAAGGAGGTAGAAAAAGAGAGGATACATTCCAAAGGACTGCAATGGAGATGAGGTTGCATTTGCACCGCAACATAGGCCAATTACTCGGCTGTGTCTGTCGCTTTCACATCTTCTTCATCTTCATCCCTCCTTCACTTCTTGCCAGTGCCTTGTCCTCTCACTTTCCTCTTCTCACCTCTTCTCACACCTCACACCTCCTCTATCACTACTCTAGCTATCAACAGCAACAGATCCCTAAATGATACCAGTGTGCACTGGCAGGTTTTATCTTCCAATGTTACAATAAGAAAGACGGATCTGAGAGGAGATAAGATAAGGAGCAACCAGCAGTGACAACACAAACACCTAATGGTGAGTCAAACATTTTGACACAGTGCTGCGCTGCCATCTAATGGTGGTTAGACCACAAACGCCATCATTGAACTGATGCTTCTTTTAACTACAGCCAGGTGTCATTGTTTTCTATAAAGGAATAATTTTGATACAGTTGTTATTTTGGGCTGTATGTTTCCTGTTAATGTCATGAAAATTTGTAAAAATGTCATAAATGATTGAATTTAGTATTGTCAGTAAACAATAAACACCATAAAAAACTGAAAGTGGACCAGTTCTATGTACAATTAATATTTGACCACAATACACCACACACATTTTTTTGTCTTTCTTATGGATAAACATTTTCCTTAAGAAGTTTGCACTGCACTGCTTCCTCTAACAAATTGGAGTCTAATTATGTGTTGAGAGTTTCATTGCCTGCTCGTTTAAGTTCTGTAAAAATAGCACAGGAAATTTCGAACGCTACAACTCAAATTAAGTTGTTTAATGCTGTCCAAACACTTATGATGTTTTATTAAGGAAGTGTTTTAATAAGTTATAAAAATCTCTTTTCATTCAGTCGTTATTTCTGTGTGTCAAACCGTGAAATGTTTTTGTTTTTTTGTGCACAGTATGCGTGTCTTATGTCAGTGTGTATGGGCATGGGTATTAATAAAGGTGCCAAGTGTTTGAAACAGATAAAAAATACAATCATCCGACCACTGCAAAAATAATGGGACATCTGGTCGAGACATCTGGAGCCAAAGGACTTTTAGGAGCTTCACAGCATCCTCTCACCTTGCGACTAAATTAGGAAAGTGAGGAAATATGGTGGGAGTAAACGATGCTGACAATCTCACAGAGGGACGATAGTTGTGACAGGCTGCTGGGGCATTCATCATTTGGAGGTCTTTTTGTTTTGCTCTCCCACAACAATGGGTGATAAATAACGGGTAGTGTGGGAGTTGCTATGTAAATGTATGTTCATGCAGATGTTTGGAGGAGGGGAAATCTGTATCATCCTTCTTTGATGATAATATTCTAGCAATTGTTTCAGGTACACTCTGACCTAAGAGGTACAAATAGTGTTGCAGAAATGTAGGGACATTGTAAAATCCTCATTTAAGGGTGGCAGTAGCACATACTGCATTGTAAAAATGTCATTGTTTTTAATCAGATCTCTCAAAGAGCACAGACCTCAACGAAGGCTTCATTATTTACATGTGTGAAATGAGTGAGCCCTGCGACTGACTGGCGACCAGTTCAAGGTGTGGTCCGCCTTTCGCCCAAAGTCAGCTGGCATAGGCTCTAGCACCCAATGACCCTGAATAGGATAAGCGGTATTGAGAATGTATGGATGGATAAAATGAGTGAATGGCTACAATGTTAGATAAAATTTCGATCAATTCTTGGTAACTATGACATGCAACTGGAACAGCAAGAACTGAACTTTCCAAAACAATTTTTAAACAAGTTGTAATGGTGCAAATTTTCTGGTTTAGGAATGTTTAGTGGTCTAGAAGTTTACAAAACTTGTTTCCATTCAGTCATAAGACACTATACAGTATATATTCCTCACTAACTGTATATATTCCTCACTTTCCGTCCCCTACTACAAAAAAACAAAAACAAAAACAAAAACAAAAACATAAAATTTCTTGAAGTTATAAAGTTATGTTTACATTTGCTGGGGGGATATAGTTCACAGTTTAATTTATATTCCTCCAATTTCATATGCCGGTAAAAACTTTAAGGCTTTGGAGTTTAGAGGCAGCAAACAGGGCATCAGTGAAACAGTCCCCAGAGTTGGCTTTTCGTGGTTAAAGCCTGTGGTGCAAACTGATCTTGAGAGATGCACCATTTCTATGCAAATACACACACTGACAGGTTGGCAAGTGTAACAGAAAGAGAGGTGTCAGACGTGATGTACATTTCTCTCTTGTTTCCCCTTGGCTTAATGTAAGGTCACAGTGAAAAGGTGGGGCAACAAATATACCAAGGCACTCTGACAGCTTGACCCCTGGGAGAGAAAGTACCCTGTCCATCAAATATCCCACCTCTCCAATGCCCTACTGTTTCTTAAAACTCCTCTATCGTTTCATCCAGTTTCATCTCATTGTGTGTAATTTATCCTTAACCTTTTCCCTTTTTCCATGTTCAGAATCATCAATTTTGGTGCAGGACCTGGAATGCAAGCCAGCCCTATATACTCTCACTGGCCACAAAATTAGATACACCCTCACATCTTTGTACAGAACAATTGACAACTCATCCATCCATCCATCCATTATCTGCGCCGCTTATCCTCACAAGAGCGCTGGAGCCCATCCCAGCTATCAAGGGGCAGGAGGCGGGGTACACCTCGAACTGGTTGTCAGGCAATCGCAGGGCACATATAAACAAACAACCATCGCACTCATATTCACACCTAAGGGCAATTTAGAGTCGTCAATTAACCTACCATGCATGTTTTTGGGATGTGGGAGGAAACCGGAGTGCCCGGAAAAAACCCACGCAGGCACGGGGAGTACATGCAAACTCCACACAGGCGGTGCCGGGGATTGTACCCCAGTCCTCAGAACTGTGAGGCAGACACCCTAACCAGTCGTCCACCGTTTCACCCACCATATATGTAAAAATGTAAAATTTTTTGTTTTAGTCAGGGGCAGGATGATGCATACTGTGTGTTGTACATCACTTTCAATTACAAGGTAAAAAATATATATATACATTTTGTTTAATAAATGCCTCTCTGGCAAGCTACATAAAAACTAGCCATTTAAGAAGGAATCTTGCATTGGGTTCACTTGTGCCTAACATTGTGGCAAGTGAGTATATGTAAACATATTAACACACATACTGTACAGATACAAACTCCTCTGTGACAGTTTCCTTGGACTCTAATGTCAGAAAGAAGTAATAAAGATGTCATCGAAAGGACACCTAGAAATCCATATTCTTCCTTTTGTTCCATTGCCCTAACTCTTCAGAGGGCAGAAGGACATATATCACTTGGAGAGTCTGTTGCCATACAATTATATGGGTTTTGTGTAGGTTGTCCTCATGCACAATAACCTCAACAATCTCATACCGATACGAAAAACAAAGTACTTCACAAACACGGCTGCGTATTGGTGCAAATTGAGTTTTGGGGGGTCGTTAAACGATCTTATCTTAATCAAAACAATATGACAAATGTATGCTCAAGGTCCCTGCTGAAGGGAAGGAGGGAGGAGATTCAGCGGAGGACATACAGTGTTTATTTCCTCCGTGCTTCCTCGGGGTCCACTCCCTACAATCTGATATGCTCTGCCATGGTGTCTTGTCAGATATGACCTTGAGCATGTCCATTGTATAACATTGACACCACGCTGTCACATCGGACCACTCCAGCAATCTGAATAAAAACAACACAACAACGGCATCCTAATGCTGTACCACTGAAGAGCAGTTGCATTAGCAAACAGCTGAGGAAGGTTTGTCATATCCAATTTTCAAAGTTGTGCAGTGCTGTCTTTCCTTTTAAATGCTTGGGTCTGTTTAGTACTTGAAATTGGCATTGTAGAATATTAAGGGAAAAAAAATAATAGCTGTTGCTGTTTAGAAATCTGTCATATATCTTTTTATTATTGATATACTGACCATTTTGATTGGCAGCTCAATGGCATGTTAATGTTTTTGTGGCTATCAACTGCATCATACTGAGATATGTTTCTAATATCTTGCCCATCGACTGTATGTAGCTATAATGGGGCAACAAAGTATAACCACCCCTTTGTTTGTTATACTCAATGAATCGGGACCTTGCATGCTAACTAGGTAGCCCACTGCTTCAGTGTGCACAACTGTGTATTTGCAATGTTCACTACAGTGATTTTTGTTATAAAACTAACAAACAGATGACCAAATACAAGGCACGTACACACACACACACACACGCACACACGCACACACACACACACACACACACATACATACAGAGAGAGAGAGAGTTCTGCGCTCAGCTGAGTGTAGGTCATAGTAATCTTTGTGAATAATGGACCTTGATTTGCTACATATATACATTTGTAATGCATATGTTTTGTAATTATCCCTCACAAAATGATGATTGGGCGGCACGGCGGCCGACTGGTTAGAGCGTCAGCCTCACAGTTCTGAGGATCGGGGTTCAATCCCCGGTGCTGCCTGTGTGGAGTTTGCATGTTCTCCCCGTGCCTGCGTGGGTTTTCTCCGGGCACTCCGGTTTCCTCCCACATCCCAAAAAGATGCATGAATTGGAGACTCTAAATTGCCCCTAGGTGTGAATGGGAGTGCAAATGGTTGTTGGATTGTATGTGCCCTGTGATTGGCTGGAAACCAGTTCAGGGTGTACCCCGCCTCCTGCCAGATGATTGCTGGGATAGGCTCAAGCACGCCCACGATCCTAGTAAGAAGTGGCTCAGAAAATGGATGGATGGATGGAAAATTATGATGGGCATGTATGCCCAGGATAGCACGGTGGACGACTGGTTAGCACATCTGCCTCAAAGTTCCGAGGACCCGGGTTCAAATCCGGCCGCGCCTGGAGTTTGCATGTTCTCCCTGTGCCTCGGTGGGTTTTCGCCAAGTACTCTGGTTTCCTCCCACATCACAAAAAACATGTGAGGTAGGTTTATTGAAATTGCTCTAAATAGCACATAGGTGTGAATGGTTGTTTGTTTATCAGAATCATCTTTATTTAGCCAAATATGTCTAAAACACACACAAGGAATTTGTCTCCGGGAGTTGGAGCCACTCTCGTACGACAACAGACACTTTTGAGACATAAAGACATTGAGAAAAAACAGTCACTGAGCAATAAAGGGTTGCTAGTTATCTGGTAATACCGGTACAATTTTTAAATTTTTTATTTACTTATTTATTTATTGACAATTGTGGAAAAAGATGCAGAGTCCTCTACCACTTAGAGCAGTTCGAATTACTAATCTCGCAATAGTCCGGTGCAATGACCATTGTGCAAAGGGCGCAGAGACTTCAAGGAGTGTATGCAGTTCAAAGTGACTTGTAGCGTGATAATCTGGGACAATGTTGATTGTGCAAATGTTGCAGATACTCCTCAGTCAGTGTGCAAGTGGTGCAGATGCTACTCTGGCATGAGTGGCAAGTATTGGTCAACAACAGATATGCAAATAGTGCATCGTGGCAAGACTATTACAGTGAGTGCACGAGTAATGTATAATTGGCCCGACAGAAATGTGACAACAAACTCAAGACAAAAAAAATTGGCAGCATGTTGCAATGGAATTGTAGGTTAGCTGTTTAAAAAGTTGATGGCAAGAGGGAATAAGCTGTTGGAATGTCTGCTAGTTTAGTTTGCATTGATCAGTACCATCCTTTTCAAATCTGCAGTAGAAGGTGTTCAAGTCGTTGGCTAGTGTGCTTTTGTTCTCAGCTTGGGGGGATCGTCGCTTGTAATTTGTCAGCGATTGGAATGCATGCCAGACTGATTTAGAGTCGTTAGCGCTAAACTGTTTTTCCAACTTTGCTGCATAGTTTCTCTTTGCAATGTTAATTTATAATAATAATAATTTATATATATATACACAATTTATTTATTATATGTGCCCTGCGACTGGCTGGCGACCAGCTCAGGTTGTACCCTGCCTCTTGCCCGAAGATAGCTGGGATAGGCTCCAGCACGCCCGCAACCCTAGTGAGGATAAGCGGTACGGAAAATGGATGGTTGGATAGATGCCCAGGGTCAGACAATGGACATTATGTCATTAAAGAATCGCACTGACGAGGTAGTCTATTTCATTTAATTATATCCCTGTTCTCTACCTCTCACCTGGAAGCACTCGGCAACGACCTGAAAACTAAAGGGCCACACACTCAACAAAGAGGGATCCCTGCTTTCAAGGTAGATTAGGTGTTTTGGATATAATTGCACAACCCCCATTCTCCACACCCTCCTACACCACAGGATGTACTCCTCGTACGACATCACTCTCATCATCATCATGTTTTTGTGGATATTCTTATTGGCCTCAACAGGTGTATCATTGCTCTGACAATTGAAGCCATATATTGCCATAGTACATTTCTCTATCCATTACATTATGCTCATGGTTCACAATAATCCTTTGAAATTATCAGAACCTGTTTTGACAGACCACATTAAAATGACATAAATGCGATCTCACTTCATTGCGGCACAGTTCACACACACTGTGCCAGGTGTCAATAATTTCTGTGCCTTTTTAAAGAATGAAAAATCATACACAAATATTTGAAAGATGATCTCTAAATCTCGATCCAAATATTCAGTTGTTGATATTTCAAATGAGCATGAACAGAATGTATGGACTGTTAATAAAGTGTCATTGATGATCTTGTGAATAGTTAGCGTGCGTCTTGATTTATTTATTTAATAATCATAAATATAATTCCACAAGCTGATATGCTCTCACTATGACAATTACGCATTAAATACAGTTTGCTTACACAAATAATTGTCCTTGTCCAAGCGCTCTCACTTTCTCTCTCTATTTCTGTCTCGCTCTCTCGAAACCACTGGCAGTCTTCCAAGTCCTCCTTTCCCTTCATGTTACTTGGCATATTTCAATACAAGATTGTGATCAGCGATCACTACTAAATCTTTACAATATAACTTGCTTCACTTGATCTTTTGTGAACAGAAAAAAAGATCATCCAAGAAGTGTTTTTTTAAGACATTCTGAAAATTCAAGTCAAATCTCGACATCATATTTTCAAAATTTAGATGCATTCTGTAAAAGGAAAATTACATTTTTTTTAAATAATTTATTTATAATTCAAATAGAGTTGATACTGTACTTGTCTGTGGCTCTTCAATTTTCTCTTGCATTAGGTTCTTCTTGAGGCATATAACCCAACCCAAACTAAAATCTATGAATGCACATATACTTTCTTGTATTTCCTCCCTTGAAATTCTTCTTGCTTCTCTCGCACAACATGACACATGCAACAGTCATGGCAAGTTCCACCAAAGCAATCCCTGACGAGCCCACCCAATACCCCCAAAAAACAAAAGCAATTGAAGTTCAAAGTTGCAAATGGTAAAGCACAGACATGTTACATGTTTCTGTCTGACCTTTCACTTGATCTTGATCTGTCTTTCAAATTCAGTCAGGCTCTGACAAATTATCTTCTACATTAAATGCAAAGACCAAAAGTGAAATAAACTTGTGCTTCAATATGGATATAAATAATATAAGGAAAATGTTGGATTCTTATAGGTTCTTCCTATTTATTCTGCTGTCTGCAGCCAGGTTGGCATTGCAAATGAAAATGGATGGATGGATGGATGGATGGATGGATGGATGGATGGATGGATGGATGGATGGATGAATGAATGAATGAATGAATGAATGAATGAGTAAATAAATAAGGCGGCACGGTGGCCGACTGGTTAGAGCGTCAGCCTCACAGTTCTGAGGACCCGGGTTCAATCCCCGGCCCCGCCTGTGTGGAGTTTGCATATTCTCCCCATGCCTGCATGGGTTTTCTCTGGGCACTCCGGTTTCCTCCCACATCCCAAAAAACATGCATTAATTGGAAACTCTAAAATTGCCCATAGGTGTGACTGTGAGTGCAAATGGTTGTTTGTTTGTATGTGCCCTGCGATTGGCTGGCAACCAGTTCAGGGTGTACCCTGCCTCCTGCCCGATGACAGCTGGGATAGGCTCCAGCACGCCCGCGACCCTAGTGAGGAGAAGCGGCTCAGAAAATGGATGGATGGATGAACAAATATAAAGTAATATTAATCAAAAAAGTAAGATGATAACCTCTCAAGTACAAGCTTCTCACGTTGTTGCCTATTTTTTTTGCCGAACTGCCAAGTTTAACATTATAACTAAAAAAAAAAACAACAACAATCAGATTTTCTGTTGACCCAGATGAAGCGAAATTAGACTTTCTTAAACTGCTTTAAATTGTTTTGCATTGGTAACTGACACCCTGCTGGAAACACTTTTAAAAAATTAACTAATGCACTCAAAAACTTTAAACTTTAAAACAGTCAGCAGACAGAAACAAGTACCTAAGGTGGGCTCAGTCAATAGAAACTTCATTACTGGTCGGCCTGGCAGGTAATCTTCTTGGCTACTGCTGTGTGAGAGATGCATTGCACTGAAGCAACTGTTCCCAGACAGGGAGATACCCAGCATGCACCTGCAGACATACTCACCATTCTAATATTTTAGTCTCAACCTGGCTTGCTATTGTGTCTGTCAATAAAATACAGTAAACCCTCAATACATTGTCATCTCGGTTTCTGTGGTGCTCTCCTTAAAATGAGATTAGCACTATTTTACCAGAAAACATCTTCCACATTTGAAAAGAGCCGACTTGAGGAAAAGCATGCTGGTTGTTATTAGACGACTGAGAGCAGAAATGTTATGAGATGCATTTCTGTCAGCTGAGTTAATGGTTTCAAATGTAGCAGGTTTTGATGATTTTTTTTTAATCCTTCACACAAAGCTGGCAGTGATATTAAAAACAACAACAACAATCGTTTTTATTGTAAGGTTGTCCTAAAACATTAACAATGTGTATAATTCTGACCAGCAGATGGCAGTATAAGAGCAAAGACATTAATTCAGGCGTCCATTTTCTATAGCACTTGTACTCATTAGGGTCGCGGGTGAGCTAAAGCCAATCTTAAACCGAGAGGCGGGGTACACCCGGGACTGATCGCCAGTTAATCATGTTTCCATTATGACTATTGAGTCTTAAATTAGCCTTTAAAAAAATGTATGTAATTTATTGGAATGTTAGAACATGAACACTCTAAACAGGAAATTTGGAACCGAGAACCTCTCACGAGGTCAATGCATATTCATGTAGCTTTGAACAATAAAATGGTTACATGTGAATAGCCAATGCATAATTAACTCATGCAAAAAGGGACAGATATTTTGAATTATAAAATATATTCTCCACCATACCTAAAGGTTACATTTATTTGCTTCGTTTATTTGCTCTTCTTCCAGAGCATGATGGAGCATTGCCAGCATAGGGATGACTTTAGACCCGGACACACACTTTTCCTCTGATAACTCAATTCTTGCATCATTGAACGGTGCCGGAACCTTTAAAGAATCTGAAATTATGTTGAGATGCTGGGAAGAAAGAGGAGCAATGTCAGTATTCAAGCCAGCCAGGGCTGCACCAACCGGTTCCCTTTCGTGAAAAAGTCTCTGGAGCATATTAAATGTACTATTCCAACGTGTCTCCACCTCCTGTATCAGTTTGAGAACAGGTCGACCCATATGCAGTTGAACCTGCGATAGTCTCTCCTACAAGTACAGCAAATTATTCTTATTTATCCATACATATACACGTCTGTGTGTGTGAGAGAGAGAGATAGACAAAGATGGGGGAAAAAAACATTTTCCCTTTGCAGTAGTGCTGCTCTTGAAATATCCAACGATCGCCCTGCTTTTGTCCCTTATTTCTGATAGTTCTTGATTCGAATTATGTGTTCAGATTTAATGAATGTGCCACACAGATGACATGGCGAACTCCCATTTTTTTAGCACATGCACCCATATTGGCAGCTCCATCCGTGACTAGGCAGGTGACCTTGTTACTGATGCCCCACTGTAAAAGAAGGTATTTTTTTACACTGGCCAAATTTAAGGCAGTGTGTGATTGTGGAAAGTGCGTAACACCTAACACAACAGACTGTAACAATGGTATTTTCATCGACAAAATGGACAGTGACGGCAAGGAATGCATCAGTGTTGATGGAGGTCCACGTCTGAAGTAAGGGTCACTGATGATGCTTTTCATTACAGCGGCTTTAGCCTTCTCCTTCCAATCATATTTTTTTCCACCATCGCTTTCAGAGCCTAAATACAAGATAAAAATCAAAGCAATAAATACAAATCACAAGCAATTGTAGAACCACTTGTACTCGATATATTTAAATTCACACCTGGCGAGTAGGGGGTACATAAGATGGGTTCAGTGATTTCACAATAAATGTTTTAACCCACTCCCATCTACAATGGAGAATGGCAGACAATCCTCCACTACCATGGCAATCAATTCCTTTGGGTCTGCCAATGCCAGGTCTGTCGATGGACACACAAATTCTTTAGGTATTGCACATTATCGACTAACCAATTTCAGGAAACAAGTCCTCTCAGCAGTGCCATGAAGCGGCCGAGGGACCCATACACGACATCAAACCCGCCGAGAAAGACATTGAGACATCAGCGGCTGGCCAGGCCTTCCAAGTTCTTCCTCCCTGCTAATCAAGAGCTTCGTGAGCCCACGATTGACCTCCTTCCTTCCAACGCCGCCACCTCCAACTACACTTCCAACCCCCTCCTTCACCTTGGGCAACGGATGGCCCAGAAAAAGTTTGGCCTGAAAAGCTGATAATCACCACGACCGCGAATGATCAACACGACTGAAAGGACCAACCTGACCGGGCTGCATGTTCACTTATCAGGGAATGTCAATCTGTCCTGTCCTTCGCTCATAGGGTGGAGCACTACTGCCCCATACAACACTCATATCTAATTTGTCATTGTTCTAGATCAGTGATTCTCGACCAGTGTGCCGGGGATCATTAGTGTGCCGTGAGCGCTCTTCAGGTGTGCCGTGGGAAATTATAAAATTTTAAGTAATTGCTCAAAAGAGGGCGACACGGTGGACGACTGGTTAGAGCATCTGCCTCACAGTTCTGAGGTCCGGGTTTCAATCCCCTGCCCTTGTTTTTGGGATGTGGGAGGAAACCAGAGTGCCCGGAGAAAACCCACGAAGGCACGGGGAGAACATGCAAACTCCACACAGGCGGGGCTGGAATTTGAATACCAGTCCTCAGAACTCTGAGGCAGATGTGCTAACCAGTCGTCCACCGTGCCGCCACAGACAGAACAAATAAATGCTATTCTATTAGATGGCAGAAAGCACATGCAGTAATTAATGTACCGACCTTTTGTGGCATTTGTGTTTGTTGGTGTACTGTGAGATTTCTCAATTGTAAAATATGTGCCTTGGCTCCATAGAGGTTGTAAATCACTGTTTGAGATATATAAGGATTTACTTTTCTTATCTTGTTTAAAGTTAGTGCTTTGTCGTTGTCTTCTTTTCTCACTCCCTTCTAGAAACCTTGTTCTGTTCGACTGATCGACTCTGATTCTCAATAAATACTCATTATTATACTAAGAAACCACAGCGGTAGCTTAAAAAACTCCACTGTGACACAGTACAACTGTTCCGGCATAAAAGGAATACAGATCCTCCATTCTGCTTGACCTAACAGCCTAACAGGAGAAAAAAAAAAGAAAAAGAAAAAAAAGAAAAGTCAACGAGCCTGATGACTGAATAAATCACCTCTGGAAAAGACGAGTCATTGTTAGCATAACACTGGCTGCTACAATCGGTGCTAGCAACTGATTGCATGTCAATAGGTCAGAGAAGGGCAGAAGATAGGTCATAAAAGTCAAGCAACGACCAATCACCTGAACTGACGTGCCCACACACACACACAAACACACTTGCGCAACTCGGCAGAAGAAAGAAGATGAGGTCTCCAGTATGTTGAAGGGGTTTTCAAACCCTACCTCTGTGGTTTGGCATTAATTGTCATAATTACTGGCATGTGTGTATCAATGCTTCCACTTTTGACAGTCGACACAGTTTTGAACCTTACAAAGATGTGACACCTATCACGATTTATTTTGCATGCACCTCTATCATTATCACTTCTTTGGTAGGACTCCGCTCAGACAGCGATTGTGTGTGCATCCTTGCCTTATGTTTTGACCTCCCAAGTTGTGCATGCACTCAGTCCTATTCCCTAAAGGTAACTTACTATAGATAACTAACTTAATAACTTAAAGATAACTGTGTGCAGCTGGACTGTAAAAGTACCGATAACTAGGTTACTTTACCCCCTTCATGTGTCACGCTCTCTTAATCGCGTTGTTACGCTTTTACCGTTATGTCTCAGGATGCAGTAACGTCACCTTTGCCATTTCTCAACTTTTTAACACTCTTTCCTCTTAACCTTAACTTCCTTTCTTAATTCTGCCCCCTCAACCACCTAACACCTCTTATGTCCTAGCCCTGCTATCCAGTTAGTTAAACACTTCTACACAATAAGTCAAGAGACCGGAAGTGAAGTTGACTCTTTGTCATATGGAAGTTGTGAAACTGCAACAAATACACAGAGGCAAGTATACTATTAGCATGCTTTATGAGACCTGCTAACACTGTCCTACATGTGATCAGACCTTTATCCTCAAACGACTTAGATGACATTATGACTGATGACCATAGATTCAGAATTCCTCAGTCTAATTTTATTGCATGATTAATTTACAACCTATGTAATTCTTCCTTAAACCTAATCACTGTGTAACATTCTGAAGAAATGTACATGCTAGTCAAGTTTATCAACACCAAACTCTCTCATCCATGTCTTTAAAGACCTTGCTTTGTGCGTATACAGTACTTAGTGGTTTTGTTTTTGTTTAATTAATAATCTTGTATACAGTATAACCAAGAGGTGGGATTGAGTTGACAAGATTGCTTATATTAGCAATTGTAAGGTTTAATGTATTTCCTTTAAAACATATTATTTTATGGTTCCATAACTCTGTTACACTTTCAGTGTAACTTTGCTTAGACAGGAACAGCCAGCTATTCTTTTGTCTGTTGTCTCCTGATAAGGATGCAGCTGGCTGGGATGTGTGTGAATCTTCTTTACTGAATCTGACTGAAGGACCTTCCTTATAATCTTTTTTTTTTTTTTTGGAGTTTCGGCTTCAGAGTGGGGGCTTGCCATCTCTCCCTCTCTCTCATCTCCCTCTTCTTTATCCCTCTTCTTTCTCCCACGGTCTCCTTTTGTTTATATCATGTAAATACGTCTTTGTATTAAAAAATGCATAGAGACAAGATTGGAATTTCCAACACAGTATATACGGTGTGTGTGTACACATATATATATATATATATATATACATACATACATACACATACATACATATATATATATATATATATGTATATATATATATATATATATATATATATATATATATATACATACATATATATATCTCTCTATATATATATATATATATATACATACATATATATATCTATATATATATATATATATGTATATATATATCTATATATATATATATATACATACATATATATATATATATATATATATACATACATATATACATACATATATATATACATACATATATATATATTCGATACATATATATATACATACATATACATAAACATACATCATATATATATATATATATATATATATATATATATATATATATATAAAAGAGTGGAGAATATTAAACGCCAAATCCCAATTTACACTAACATGAACTGATTAAAATGCTAAAGTGTTACTTTTTGTAATTTCAACAAATTACATAGACTAAATGTCAACTAAATATACTATAGATACATAAGCATTTACATTACTGTAACAGAATTTGAATTCCATCCATTTTCTACCGCTTATCCGGGTCGGGTCGCGGGGGCAGTAGCTTTAGCAGGGACGCCCAGACTTCCCTCTCCCCAGCCACTTCATCCAGCTCTTTCGGGGGGATCCCGAGGCGTTCCCAGGCCAGCCGAAGGACATAGTTTCCAGCGTGTCCTGGGTCGTCCCCGGTGTCTCCAGATGAGGTGGCAGGGGCATCTGATTCGGATGCCTCCCGGACGCCTCCCTGGTGAGGTGCTCCGGGCACGTCCCACCGGGAAGAGACAGGACACCCTGGAGAGACTACATCCTTCGGCTGGCCTGGGAACGCCTCGGGATCCCCCTGGAAGAGCTGGATGAAGTGGCTGGGGAGATACTAGTCTGCTAAAGCTACTGCCCCCGCGATACGACCTTGGATAAGCGGTAGAAAATGGATTACTGAAATTACAAAAAGTAACACTTTCGCATTTTAATCAGTTAATGTTAGTGTAAATTGGGATTTGGCGTTTAATATTCTGCACTCTTCATAAAAGTTCACTGTTCTCAGTAAATAATAAAAGTATTGATGAAATTCACCAGCCTGTTAAGGTCCTGTGCATCCTGTTGAACTCCTTTCCACCCTGATATTCATATTATTATTATTATTTTTAAATAACTTAACAAATGTATAAAATGTATTTGCATGTTTTTATATTTATTTACAGAGCTGGAAATTATTTAATTCATCCATGTGTTTTTGTCTTTTATTTATGATTTTTGGGTAAATTGGGTGCCGCTTCTGTGCTATAATTCTTGCGTCACTTTTATTCTTGGAAAGAAAAATTACACAATGGAATAAGGGTCACATAAGGTGGAAGAAAAGCTAGTGTTGTTGAATATTTACAATATGACACTTTGCAATAACGTTGTCAACGTTATAGGAGGGAAGGCTCTCAAAATCCATGTCTGAACAATCCAGCCCTAATTATTATTTTTAGGCGCTTGAGCTCTAATAATACAAGTTCCTGAAGGATAAAACATATCTATCTGATATACAGTTAAAAACTTCAATTATTAGTTTTTTTCCCCCAATAGGTATCATAGCGAAAAGTTGGTCCAATAGCCAAAAATGACCCATCTAATTATCTTTAAAAACTGGGTTCCTCCAACTTTCAATTTGTTAAAAGAATTCTTACCCAACAGCTTTGACACTGCTGTTTAGCCATATAGAGCTAATATCTGTGCTGTGGGCATATCCATTTTACCAGCCACGAAGCTGTGTCACAGCTTTCAAGCTAGCTTAGCAGCACTTTGATTAAAAAAGGAGACCATCGTTGATAAAACATCTGTTCGGAAATCTGGGGAGAGATTACCCAGCCTCATCTCACACAGAATCAAATGATGCAAATAAGTAAAAAAGCCTCTTGGCTGGATTAAAACCTTTTTTTAACCCAGTAGTTCCCATTTTCTAATAGTATTGTATTGTGTAACTCCCAGCATGTGAAAATGAATTTGTATGTAAACAAAGAAATCCTATGAACTAAATGTGAAGTGGAAGCAGACAAAAAAAAGGAAGCACACATACCACAAACTTTATAGTGCAAACACAAAACGTAGTTCAAACTGCACATCAGAAAATGGGTCAAGAATAGCAGCACTAGAAAGAATAATATTTTTCATTTGATAATTTTTAAAAAGAATTAGAATTGTAACCCATAGAACATCCATCCATCCATTTTCTGAGCCGCTTCTCCTCACTAGGGTCGCGGGCGTGCTGGAGCCTATCCCAGCTATCATCGGGCAGGAGGCGGGGTACACCCTGAACTGGTTGCCAGCCAATCGCAGGGCACATACAAACAAACAACCATTCGCACTCACATTCACACCTACGGGCAATTTAGAGTTGTCAATTAACCTACCAAGCATGTTTTGGGGATGTGGATGTGGGAGGAAACCGGAGAAAACCCACGCAGGCATGGGGAGAGCATGCAAACTCCAGACAGGCGGGGCTGGGGATTGAACCCCGGAACTCAGAACTGAGTCGGCCACCGTGGCCGCCACCATGGAACAGTGTTTCTTAAATTGTTTTCATGTCAGGGATTGGGGGGGTTTGTTTTAAATTCTGCCAAGAATAGAAAAGACACCATCAGTGACCCCCAAATACAGGAATGTATTTGGTTGAATGTTTCAAAATAAATTGAGGGAGCTATTTCTTTTTAATTTATACTCTACTGCTAAGAATGCACCACAGAAGATGAGTGATTTATCAGAAGCATTGATCCATCCATCCATTTACTGTAACACTAATTCTGTTCAGGGTCACAGGGAGCTGGGGCCTATTCCAGCTGACTTCGAGAGAAATGCGGACTATACCCTAGACTGGTCGCCAGTCAGTCACGGGGTACAGATGCATTTATTTTATTATTATTTTTAAAAGGTACTGTTTTTGTTTCATATGGTTCTAACCTGTAAGTATGCACAGCAAAAAAATGAGGCAGGTATAGCTGGAACAGATACAATTAATTTAAAAAAAACTGTACTTTTGAGTTGAGACAAATGTTGGTAGTTTCAATATAGTTCCAAGTTAAAAAGCTCATGCCTTCCAGTGATGGGCACGGCAGTTCTTTTGAGTGTATTGAATCATTTGAATCAGTTCATTTAAAAGATTCGGTCAAAGGATTCAATCACTGAATCGTTCAGTTCTTTTTCACGAAGTCATTCAAAAATCATTCAGTTAATGATCCATCCCTGAGGTTCACGTTCACTCAACACATTTACCGAAGGACTATGGGTTGTTGTTGTCATGTATTGTAAACTAAGAAAAGCGGGGAGATTTAAAAAAAAAAAAGTTTGGCTTGATTATCCATCCATCCATCCATCCATTTTCTACCGCTTATCCGGGGTCGGGTCGCGGGGGCAGTAGTTTTAGCAGGGACACCCAGACTTCCCTCTCCCCAGCCACTTCATCCAGCTCTTCCAGGGGGATCCCGAGGCGTTCCCACGCCAGCCGAAGGACGTAGTCTCTCCAGCGTGTCCTGGGTCGTCCCCGGGGTCTCCTCCCGGTGGGACGTGCCCAGAACACCTCACCAAGGAGGCGTCCGGGAGGCATCCGAATCAGATGCTCCAGCCACCTCATCTGGCTCCTCTCGATGTGAAGGAGCAGCGGCTCTACTCTGAGATCCTCCCGGATGACCGAGCTTCTCACCCTATCTCTAAGGGAGAGTCCGGACCCCCTGCGGAGGAAACTCATTTCGGCCGCTTGTGTCCTCGGCTTGATTATCACCTACCTATCTCTCTCTCAGCAAGCTCTTGAACATCCGGCTTCGGTTGTGAGTCGTGAACATGCGTGCAGCAAGTTCAGCTACCGACCATCCTTCCGCGTCCCCTGACGTCCAGCTAGACTCTCGCCAGCCGGCGTGACTTTTCTGCATTCCACCGCGGTGGACAGCATCGCTGACACCAGCCCCCGCCAGTCGGGCTTTCTGCTCACACACCTTATTGTTATTGTCATCTGGTTAGTGGAAAGCGTCTTTGAGTTTCTTGAGAAGCGCTATATAAGTCTATTGTATTATTGTTATTATTAAATACAAAGTTTTAATGATTGCATTAGCGACACAGAGGGAATGATATGTATGTGTACATATATACATTTATTATTAATTTACATTTATTTTAAATATGTGTGCTTGTTTTCATGTGCTGGACTGACTCAAAATGTTGCCTTTAGCTTGAAGCTGCTAGTGAAAGCTATCCCCACGAGGAGGTCAGGACTTGCGGTCACTCATGAGTACGTTCACTGCGTAGTACGTTGTTCCTTGCGCAAACGAATCACTCATTGTTCTAGTACATTGCTCCTTAGCAGGTCACAAACTCATCAAAATCACTCGTGTCTAACGGATCGCGAACGATATGTTCAACGAACGAATCAGTCTTCAGTTCCTCAGTACACCAGTTCACTGAACGAATCACTCAGTTCACTTAAGTCCCTCCCCTGAACAAATCATTCTTCAGCTCTTCAGTTCCTCAGTACACCAGTTCACTGAACGAATCATTCAGTTCACTTAAGTCCCTCCCCTGAACAAATCATTCTTCAGTTCTTCAGTTCCTCAGTACACCAGTACACCAGTTCACTGAAGGAATCACTCGTCAGTTCTTCAGTACACCAGTTCACTGAACGAATCAATCAGTTCACTTAAGTCCCTCCCCCGCCTGCACGGCACTGCTTGACGCTGGCTTCTCATTGGTTATTCGTCGAAGTGAGTGACAACGCTGGCGAATCGTAAATCACATGGCAGTACGTTTAATGAAGTCCCACCCCCGCCTGCACGCCGACTGCCTATTGGTCATTTTCTTAAGTGAGTGACAGAACGCTTCAGCAGTTCCGTTTCCGCTCCCAGCCGACTCGCTCGACTCACGGCGGCGGGCGGCGGCCAAGCTAAGAGAACTAATCATTTTATGAACTGATTCGGTTCAGTTAATCACTAAAAAGATTTGTGAACGTAACAACACTAATACCTTCCTTCCTTTCCTGCCAGATTCAAGTTAAACTCTTCCTTTAATCTTACTTTTCTTATTTTATTTTGCTTTGTTTTACTCTGCTGTCTGCAGCCAGGATAGCATTGCAAATGAGAATCTGTTCTCAATCAATCTGTATGAATAAAGGTGGGAAGAAAATTCTTTACATGCCCAGTTATACAGTAGTATGTACTGTAAATCCATTAGCACATTCCTAACACTACTCATTTGTTTTTCATTAATCGGTTGTTTTACATTTACATGTTTTAACATAATATGCATTCTATATTTGAATGCATTAGTTAACGCGAAGGCGGCACGATGGTCGGTTAGCACATCCACCTCACAGTTCCTTCAAATCCGGCCTCGCCTCTGTGGCGTTTCCATGTTCTCCCTGTGCCTGCCTGGGCTCTCCCTCCCTTCTCTCTGATTTTCCTCATTCATCAACTCCTCGAAGTATTCTTTCCATCTAGCTAGCACACTGCTGGCACCAGTCAACATATTTCCATCTCTATCCTTAATCACCCTAACCTGCTGCACATCCTTCCCATCTCTATCCCTCTGCCTGAACAGCCTGTATAGATCTTTTTCTCCTTCTTTAGTGTCGAACCATACATGTCAACATATGCCTCTTGTTTGGCCTTTGCCACCTCTACCTTCTCCCTGTATCGCATCTCAATGTTTTCCTTTCACCTCTCCTCGGTCCTCTCAGTGTCCCACTTCTTCTTAGCTAACCTTTTTCCTTGTATGATTTCCTGTACTGTGAGGTTCCACCACCAAGTCTCGTTCTCTCCTTTCCTGCCAGAAGATACACCAAGTACTCTCCTGCCTGCCTCTCTGATCATCTTGGCTGCAGTGGTCCAGACTTCTGGAAGCTCCTCCTGTCCACCGAGAGCCTGTCTCACCTCTTCCCGAAAAGCTGCACAACACTCGTCCTGTCTCAGCTTCCACCACATGGTTCTCTGCTCTGCTTTTGTCTTCCTAATCTTTCTGCCCAACACCAGAGTCATCTTACACCCCACCATCCTATGCTGTCAAGCCACACTCTCCCCTACCACAACCTTACAGTCGGTAACCTCCTTCAGATTACATCATCTGCACAAAATGTAATCCACCTGCGTGCTTCTACCTCCGCTCTTGTAGGTCACCCTATGTTCCTGCATCTTCTGGAAAAAAGTGTTCGATACAGCCATTTGCATCCTTTTTTTACCACCATCTGTCCCACCAAGTTCCTTTCCTGGATGCCGTACTTACCCATCACTTCTTCATCACCCCTATTTCCTTCACCAACATGTCCATTACAATCTGCACCAATAACGACTGTCTTTCTGTCTCAGATGCTCAGAACTACTTCGTCTAGCTCCTTCCAGAATTTCTCTTTCACCTCACCGCATAGCCACTAATCACATTATACATAACACCCTCAATTTAGAGTTTCAGCCTCATCACTCGATCTGATACTCTTTTCACCGCCAAGACATTCTTAGCCAACTTTTCTTTTAAAATAATCCCAACTCCATTTTTCTTCCCATCTATCCATCCATTTTCAGAGCCGCTTCTCCTCACTACGGTCGCGGGCGTGCTGGAGCCTATCCCAGCTGTCATCGGGCAGGAGACGGGGTACACCCTGAACTGGTTGCCAGCCAATCGCAGGGCACATAGAAACAAACAACCATTCGCACTCACAGTCATGCCTACGGGCAATTTAGAGTCTCCAATTAATGCATGTTTTTGGGATGTGGGAGGAAACCGGAGTGCCCGGAGAAAACCCAAGCAGCCACGGGGAGAACATGCAAACTCCACACAGGCGGGGATTGAACCCGGGTCCTCAGAACTGTGAGGCTGACGCTCTAACCAGTCCGCCACCGTGCCGCCTCTTCCCATCTACACCATGGTAAAATTATTTAAACCCTGCCCCTAAACTTCTAGCCTTACTGCCTTTCCACCTGGTCTCCTGGACGCACAATATATCAACCTTTCTCCTAATCATCATGTCAAGCAACTCCCGAGATTTTCCTGTCATAGTCCCAACATTCAAAGTCCCCACATTCAGTTCTAGGCTCTGTCCGCAACCCTGTTTTCCGGGTTTGGTCAAGTGATGTTCCGCATATAGCGGATTAGTCTGGAAATCATGGTAATGTGAAGTAATTCATTGTGTGAGCCAGGTTTAAAAGCCAGGTGAAGCAGCAACAGAAATATAGATACGAAAATACTGGATCCCCCACAAAACGCTTATGATCAGCTCAATAGTTATTAATCATGTCCATGTGTATTGGACTGGTCAACCCCAGTGCACCAGTTGTAAACCGACTAAGATTTTTCCTTTGAATTGATTTTGATGGCTTAGAGCAGACATGCCCAAAGTCCGGCCCCCGGGCCAAATCCGGCCCGTGTTCATATTTCCACTGGCCCGAAGCCTCTGTCATAAAATCAATAATATGTGGCCCGGCAGTACAAAATACACGCGCAATTTTATATTTCACCACAGGATGGCAGTAAACTTGTGGCTGCACTCTCGCGGGGCCGTTTTGCGCATGATCTGTTTTTTGACCATTTCTAAAATGGCAACTGGAAGTAAGAAAAGGAAAGTTGATAGCGAGGGCCGACGTTTCCAGGACAAATGGAAGTCTGAATATTTTTTCACTGAGTTTAGAAACAACTTCCTAATTTGCCAAGAGACTGTGGCTGTGTTTAATCTCTGCAAGAAATAATGACCCGTTTTCCAGCGCACAATATCAGTGCGCAAATGAGGACGTATGCCGCAAACATCTCATCTCAGACTGAGAAGTTTCAACAGCGTTTCAGGGATTTTGCAACTATTGAAAAGGAGATCACGCTTTTTTCTTCTCCCGTTTCCGTGGAGCTCAGTGACGTTCCAGCCCACCTGCAGTTGGAGCTCATTGAGCTGCAGTGTGACACGGAGTGTCGCAGCCGGTACCAACAACTCCCTCTTGTCAACTTTTACCAGCAGCTGGATAAAGACAGGTTCCAAGAGATTCGTACATTTGCTAAGAAAATGTTGAGCTCGTTTGGCTCGACATACTTGTGTGAGAAGACATTCTCAGTCATGAACATGAATAAGAACCGCGTGAGGACAAGACTAAGTGACTCCCACCTGCGTGACATCTTGCGCTTTAAAACCACCGCTTTTGAGCCAGACCTGCTCCATTTACTGCAGTCGAGATCTCAGTATCACCCTTCACATTAATTCAAACATGTTGTTTGTTGATTCTGGTGAATAAAGTTTGAGTTTGAGTCAAATTTCATAAAAATACTTTATTTTGCATTTCATTAATTTTTATTTTAACCTTCATTTATCCAGGTCAGGCAGTTATCAGATCTAACTAGCAGCAGGCAGCATAGTAAAACAAAGTAAAATAAAAATAAAAACAAAAAAGCATTCCCCTCGTCGGTAGCATGTAAAATTAATGCTGGCCCGCATGACAATTTTTTTACGGCAATGTGGACCCTGAGCCAAAAAGTTTGGGCACCCCTGGCTTAGAGCATCTGCCTCACAGTTCTGAGGTCCGGGGTTCATTCCCCGGCCCCGCCTGTCTGGAGTTTGCATGTTCTCCCCGTGCCCGCGTGGGTTTTCTCAGGGCACTCCGGTTTCCTCCCACGTCCCAAAAACATGCGTGGTAGGACAACTCTAAATTGCCTGGAGGTGTGAATGTGAGTGGGAATGGTTGTTTGTTTGTATGTGCCCTGCGATTGGCTGGCAACCAGTTCAGGGTGTACCCCGTCTCCTGCCCGATGATAGCTGTTAAGGTCCTGTGCATCCTGTTGAACTCCTTTCCACCCTGATATTCATATTATTATTATTATTTTTAAATAACTTAACAAATGTATAAAATTTATTTGCATGTTTTTATATTTATTTACAGAGCTGGAAATTATTTAATTCATCCATGTGTTTTTTGTGCAAATGTCTTTTATTTATGATTTTTGGGTAAATTGGGTGCCGCTTCTGTGCTATAATTCTTGCGTCACTTTTATTCTTGTAAAGAAAAATTACACAATGGAATAAGGTTTAACACACACACACAAGTTTAAGTAGCACATGTACTGTAAGTCACAGACATGCAAACACCAAAGGCATGAAAAAGGTCACCAAATAAAAATACATTGTAGGGGGGACTAGGGTGGGGAATCCCCCCGCAGATATTTTTTTGGATTTTAACATCCATCCATCCATCCATTTTCTACCGCTTATCCGAGGTCGGGTCGCGGGGGCAGTAGCTTTAGCAGGGACACCCAGACTTCCCTCTCCGCAGCCACTTCATCCAGCTCTCCCGGGGGGGATCCCGATGTGTTTCCAGGCCAGCCGTAGTCTCTCCAGTGTGTCCTGGGTTGTCCTCAGGGTCTTCTCCCGGTGGGACGTGCCCGGAACACCTCACCAGGGAGGTGTTCCGGGCACCGATTCGCCTGTTGATCTCCCGTTCCATTCTTCCCGCATTCGTGAACAAGACCACAAGATACTTGAACTCCTCCAGTTGGGGCAGGATCTCATCCCCGACCTGGAGAGGGCACGACACCCTTTTCTGACTGAGGACCATGGTCTCAGATTTGGAGGTGCTGATTTTCATCCCAGCCGCTTCACACTGCTCCAGTGAGAGTTGGAGATCACGGCTTGATGAAGCCAACAGAACCACATCATCTGCAAAAAGCAGAGATGCAATACTGAGGCCACCAAACCGGACCCTCTCTACGCCTCGGCTGCGCCTTTAAATTGTGTCCATAAAGGTTCTGAACAGAATCGGTGACAAAGGGAAGCCTTGGCGGAGTCCAACCCCTCACCGGAAACGAGTCCGACTTACTGCGGACCAAACTCTGACTCAGGTCGTACAGGGACCAAACAGCCTGTATCAGGGGGTTTGGTACCCCATACTCGCGAACCACCCCCCACAGGACCCCCCGAGGGAGACAGTCGAAAGCCTTCTCCAAGTCCACAAAACACATGTAGACTGGTTGGGTAAACTCCCATGCACCCTCGAGGACCCTGCTGAGGGTGTAGAGCTGGTCCACTGTTCCACGGCCAGGACGAAAACCACACTGCTCCTCCTGAATCTGAGATTCGACTTCCCGACGGACCCTCCTCTCCAGCACCCCTAAGTAGACCTTACCTGGGAGGCTGAGGAGTGTAATCCCCTGTAGTTGGAACACACCCTCCGGTCCCCCTTCTTAAAAAGGTGGACCACCACCCCAGTCTGCCAATCCAGAGGCACTGTCCCCGATGACCACGCGATGTTGCAGAGGCGTGTCAATCAGGACAGGCCCACAACATCCAGAGCCTTTAGGAACTCTGGGCGAATCTCATCCACCCCCGGGGCCTAGCCACCGAGGAGCTTTTTAACTACCTCGGTGACCTCAACCCCAGAGATAGGAGAGCCCGCCTCAGAGAACCCAGACTCTGCTTCCTCATGGGAAGGCATGTTGGTGGAATTGAGGAGGTCTTCGAAGTATTTTCCCCACCGGCTCACAACGTCCCGAGTCGAGGTCAGCAGCACCCCATCCCCACTATACACAGTGTTGATGGTGCACTGCTTCCCCCTCCTGAGATGCCGGATGGTGGACCAGAATTTTCTCGAAGCCGTCCGGAAGTCTTTCTCCATGGGCTCACCGAACTCCTCCCATACCTGAGTTTTTGCTTCAGCGACCACCAAAGCTGCATTCCGCTTGGCCAGCCGGTACCATCAGCTCCCTCAGGAGTCCCATAGGCCAAAAAGGCCCGATAGAACTCGGGTTCGGGGATTGCCGCCACGACAGGCACCAACCACCTTACCGCCACAGCTCTGGTCGGTCGCCTCAGCAATGGAGGCGTGGAAAATGGTCCACTCTGACTCGATGTCCCCCGCCTCCCTCGGAACATGAGCAAAGTTCTGTCGGAGGTGGGAGTTGAAACTCCTTCTGACAGGGGATTCTGCCAGACGTTTCCAGCAGACCCTCACAATACGTTTGGGCCTGCCATGTCGGACCGGCATCTTCCCCCACCATCGGAGCCAACTCACCACCAGGTGGTGATCAATTGACAGCTCCGCCTCTCTCTTCAACCGAGTGTCCAAGACATGCGGCCGCAAGTTGGATGACACGACCACAAAGTCAATCATCGAGCTGCGACCTGGGGTGTCCCGGTGCAAAGTGCACGTGTGGACACCCTTATGCTTGAACATGGTGTCCGTTATGGACAATCCGTGATGAGCACAGAAGTCCATTAACAGAACACCGCTCGGGTTCTGATCGGGGGGGCATTCCCCCCAATCACGCCCTTTCACGTGTCACTGTCATTGCCCATGTGAGCATTGAAGTCCCTCAGCAGAACGATGGAGTCCCCAGCTGGAGCGCTCTCCAGCACCCCCTCCAAGGACTCCAAAAAGGGTGGGTACTCTGAACTGTTGTTTGGTGCATAGGCACAAATAACAGTCAGGACCCGTCCCCCCACCCGAAGGCGGAGGGAGGCTACCCTCTCGTCCACCGGGATGAACCCCAACGTACAGGCGTCGAGCCGGGGAGCAATAAGTATGCCCACACCTGCTCGGCGCCTCTCACCGTAGGCAACTCCAGAGTGGAAGAGAGTCCAACCCCTCCCGAGAGGACTGGTACCAGAGCCAAAGCTGTGCGTGGAGGCGAGTCCGACTATATCTAGTCAGAACTTCTCGACAAAAAGGGTGGGTACTCTGAACTGCTGTTTGGTGCATAGGTACAAATAACAGTCAAGACCCGTCCCCCCACCCGAAGGCCGAGGGAGGCTACCTATTCCCCCCGGCTCGGCGCCTGTATGTTGGGGTTCACCCCGGTGGATGAGAGGGTATACCCACACCTGCTCGGCACCTCCCACCGTGGGCAACTCCAGAGTGGAAGAGAGTCCAACCCCTCCCGAGAGGACTGGTACCAGAGCCCAAGCTGTGTGGAGGTGAGTCCGACTATATCTAGTCGGAACTTCTCGACCTTGCACACCAGCTCGGGCTCCTTCCCCAGCCAGACAGGTGACATTCCACGTCCCTAGAACTAGCTTTTGTAACCAGGGATCGGATCGCCAAGGTCCCTGCCTTCGGCCACTGCTCAGCTCGCACTGCACCCGACCCCTATGGCCCCTCCCACAGGTGGTGAGCCCATGGGAAGGGGGACCCACGTTAGCCCCTGTTCCTTGACAATAATGTGACTCAAGTAAAAGTAAAAAGTAGTCCTCCAAAAAATTACTTGAATAAGAGTAAAAAGTACACAGTGAAATAATTACTCAAGTACTGAGTAAATAGCACAAACAATATTTATATAAAAAAAAAAAAAAAACATTTGCAATTTACTGCACAGAGTTTTCTCAAGTTATACGTGGGCTGAAATATCCATGTTTGGGCAGACGGTGGCAGACAAATACTACAATACATGAAAGCTGTTGTTTTTGTTTGTCTAATGTAAAACAAGAGTAGCGCACCATTGCCTTCACGGTAACAACTACATTCCCAAAATGGTCGCTAGGTAGGCACGACAATTAGCCGGGCTGGCATATCTAGTGTTAATACCTATGCCCCGGAAGCCCAACAGAAAATGTTGTGTGAGGTTAGGTGACTTTCTTGTGTCGTTTGATTGGTGAACTAGACTTAAACGTCACGAGCGCCTAAATTCGGAATGCGGAAGTCGAAGTCATAGTCTCGTGGACGAAATAGTTGATAAATAAGCAATAATTGGTAAATAATAGTAGCGAGCGGCATTTCGATCATTGTAACTGAGTAAAAGCACTGTTACTTCTTAGCAGCAGAAGCGGCGTAAGTGTTTTTTCTGGTCTCGTCAACTCCTGTGACTTATTCAGCGACGGCGACCTCCGCCTCCAAAGAAAAAGTCATCGGATGTATACAATTCACGTAAATCTCCGATTTTGAGTTCAAAACGGCGAATTTTGCCGAAAGGCCACTGATTTGCATGTATGAAGTCACATGACTTAAAATAATTGTCAGTAATGTAACACACCAAGACATTAGTTCATTTATTATAGGGCAAAAAACACGATGCAAAAAAGTAACAAAAAATGACTGATAGCACGTTGAGTATGCCTCTCTCACTCCGGAACCATACGCGTTCGAATACACAGTTGTAAAGCAGCATAGACGTTAATCCGTTTATTTTACGTTTATTGTCAGACGAAAATACATGTTTGCAGATGACATTTTGATCTGCAGTGAAAGCAGGGAGCAGGTGGCGGAACCATTAGAAAGGTGAAGGTATGCAGTGGAAGGGAGAAGAATATATACTGTATATATACTGTAGACAGAATATACTGTATGTGCATGAATGAGAGGACTGGAGGGGGGAGAGTGGGGCTAGAGGCTACAGAAGAGATAGCGAGTGTGAACGACTTCAAATACTTGGGGTCAACAGTCCAGAGCAATGGTGAGTGTAGTAAGGAAGTGAAGAAACGGGTCCAAGCAGGTTGGAACGGGTGGAGGAAGGTGCCAGGTGAGTGAATGTGACAGAAGAATCTCTGCTAGGATGAAGGGCAAAGTTTATAAAACAGTGGTGAGGCCAGCCATGACCTACGGATTAGAGACAGTGGCACTGAAGAGACAAAAGGGGAAGCAGAGCTGGAGGTGGCGGAAACGAAGATGTTGAGGTTCTCTCTCGGGGTGAGCAGGTTGGATAGGATTAGAAATTAGCTCATCAGAGGGACAGCCATGGTTAGATGTTTTGGAGACAAAGTTAGAGAGAGCAGACTTCGATGGTTTGGACACGCCCAGAGGAGAGATATTGAGTGTATTGGTAGAAGGATGATGAGGATGGTGCTGCCAGGCAAGCGAGCTAGAGGAAGACCAAAGAGTAGGTTGATAGTGAGGGAAGACATGAGGGCAGTTGGTGTTAGACAGGAGGGTCCAGGAGATAGGCTTAGATGGAAAAGGATGACACACTGTGGCGACCCCTAGTGGGACAAGTCAAAAGGAAAAGAAAATGAAGTCGGGCGAAAAACAAAACAAAAAATAACAAAAACAACTCTCAGATAGCACCTAACATGTCTTTCTCGCTGGGGACCAAACCTTATCACAGGCGTTTTACGCCGGTTTTCAGACATTTGTTCAGTCCCTAAATGGATATAACACAAAATGTCATTTCCACGCGACATTAGGTAAAAAAAAATAAAAAATGTGACTTACATCAATTCCAGACACCCAACTGGCAAGTTCAGGTGGCAGCCGTTGAGTTTAAGTTATCCAACTTGCTAGCTGGCAGGAAAAAGTTTCTTTGCAGGGAAGAAAACAATGATGGCTATCAGTATATTTTTCACTCTCTTTTCTATCCTCCTTCTGCAAAAGACATTTACTCCGCGTCGCCATTGTGCACAGTATATTTGAATCCAAAAGCTAGTTTATTTTTAGCCTTGCCTAGCCTTTAGTCAGTCCAATAAAGTTATTAAAAAAAAAAAAACGTCGGCAGTGTGGGACAGACAACATGTAATGCCAAATTTGCTCTTTCACGATTGCACTGTGTCAGACTACTGCAATAAAATCTTGTATTCCGAGATAAAGCCCAGTGATCGTGATTTTTACGATCACTGGGCTTTATCTTGTCAACGCAAATGCGACCGGATACACTCGTTACCGTGGCGACGACAACAAGAGTGGATCGCGCCAACTGTATTATAAGGACAAAATGGGGGAAAACGTGTTGGTGGTCACCGCTGCTCAGGAGAGGGCGTTCGTTCAAGGCTTGCTCGAGGTATGTTCACGCACTTTTTAGAATCAGAATCAGAATCATCTTTATTTGCCAAGTATGTCCAAAAAACACACAAGGAATTTGTCTCCGGTAGTTGGAGCCACTCTAGTACAAGAACAGACAGTCAATTGACAGAGAACACTTTTGAGACAAAAAGACATTGAGAAAAACAGTCACTGAGCAATAAAGGGTTGCGAGTTATCTGGTAATGCCGGTACAATTGTTTTTTTATTATTATTTTTTTTTTTGACAATTGTGCAAAAAGATGCAGAGTCCTCTAGCACTTAGAGCAGTTTGAATGACTAATATAGCAATAGTCCGGTGCAATGACCATTGTGCAAAGGGCGCCGAGACTTCAAGGAGAGTATGCAGTTTAAAATGACTAGTAGCGCGATAATTTGGGACAATGTTGATTGTGCAAATGTTGCAGATCCTCCTCAGTCAGTGTGAAAGTGGGGCAGATGCTACTCTGGCATGAGTGGCCAGTATTGGTCAACAACAGATATGCAAATAGTGCAGCGTGGCAAGACTACTACAGTGAGTGCACGGGTATGTATATCATGATGTAAAAAAAAAAAAATTAAAAAAAAAACTCGAATCTACAGAATAAATCACAGGAAAACAAATGTTTGATTTCTGTGTGGAACCACGAGTAGCTGCCCACACCCGACAGTTTCAAGCCCTTTGCACCTCAAAGCAATTTACAAAAATGTTCCCAAACTGTAGGGTCACAGTCATTGTTTACAAGAATGTTTTGGGGATTAGTATTTAGATTAAAATGTTGGAAGGGAAAAGGATTCATTGTTTATCAACATTAGGATTGTGTGTGTGTGTGTGTGTGCGTTTTTTCCGATGGACTTCAATCACTCATTTTCTCTCAGCAGTATGTTTCCAATCCCAGCAAACAGCTGGCCTGGCATTTAGAACACATGGGGATTAGGGGTGAATTATTTAAAGGCTCAATCCAGAATCAGACCATATGACTACTTATGATGCCAAGCTCTGCCTTCTGATCATTTTTTGCCATTAACTTCATGAACAAAATTGCTGTGAGAAAACTGTCAATCCATCCTCATCATATTAGCATACATTTGCCTTCCTTTTTATTTGTGGTTTAGTTTTCAAAAAAATTATAGATTAAAGCAATCTCTTGTGTGGACGTTTTGAATTTTACTTATTTGGTCCATGTCAAACTCAATTGTTATTAATCATACACCAGTCACAGGAACCCCACGCTGCAGCTTGTATTGATGTGTGAGTACAGAAAGGGCAGGCGTGTGATGATGCATGTTAAAAGCATGTGAAACAAGTAATCTGTGAACTGCAGATGTCTCAGTGGCTGTGAGGTCTTATTGGTTCGCATGTGGGACTGATTTGCATATGGTGGGAGTGTCCTGAGCCAGCACTGGGATGAATGAGTTTTTCAAGTCAGACAGCAAGTAGGCTTTGGACTCGGCACAGATCTGCATGGCTCAATATGCCTTCCTTATTTAAAATGCTGAACCTCTTGCTATAAGTGGAAACTGTTCTAATTGGCTATACTATAAATATGGTCAACAGAAAACACCCCAGACTTGGCAAAAGAGGGGAAATATGGGTAAGTGGTATTTTAATCTACTTTTGAGTAGAAGTAAACAGAACTTTAGATGCATAGAAACTACTTACATACAATTGTGTTTGGCAGTAGAATATGACTGACAATATAGATTGGTCAATTTTTTTATTCAAATGTTTAATTATTATCTCGTGTTACAGGGATTTTTCATCCTTTTGCTTTACACCGGCCCTCTTTCCTGTTTTGCAACTTTCAGCCAAGCAAAAGAACTCATCTATAGAATAAAGGAGGGATTACCAACAGGAACCTTCATAGGAGCCATTGCAGTGGACTTAAATTTGGATTTTACAGTTGACCCCCCCTATTTATTCAGTGTGGCTCAAAAGAGGCTCAGTGCACAGTATGTGACACTCAATAATATCACTGGAGAGTTTTTTACATCTGCTACAGAGATTGACAGGGAGACACTTTGCCCTTATAACCCAAACAGACATGGATGTTTCCTCTCACTGGATGTGTTTGTGCTTCCTCAGCAATATTTTCAGCTCATTAAAGTAAAGATGATCATTGAGGATATCAATGATAACAGACCAAAGTTCCCTGTGGATGAGATTCTTATATCCATACCAGAAAACACACCCATTAATGCTCGCTATGCGGTGGAGCAGTCTGCAGTTGACCCGGACCTGGGTCTTCATGGAGTGCAGACCTACTGGCTTGTGAATGACTTTGGCGTGTTCACACTGGATGTCGAAGAAAATGTAGGAGGGGAGCTGACACCCTTTGTCATCGTGACAGAATTTCTTGACCGAGAGACACAAGCTGAATATATCACAGACATTATTGCAGAGGATGGGGGGACCCCTTCTCTACTTGGTGCAGCCACTTTAAAAATTGTAATCTTAGATGTGAACGATAATTGTCCACAGTTTACAGAGTCACACCTTAATGTAACTCTGCATGGGAACTCCACCAAAGAGACACACTTGGCACGTCTACATGCTTTTGACCCTGACCTTGGTGCTAATGCTCAGATCGACTATACTTACAGTGAGCGTGTGCCAAGGGAGACCAGAAGCTTGTTCCATTTGGACAGAACTACAGGGGTGATCAAACTAGCAGGGAAAATAGACACTGGTACAGCCATGCTTTACAAACTCATTGTTCTGGCCAATGGCCCTGGTTGTATTCCCGCTGTTGCCACAGTTGCTATTCATTTGATAAAAGTTCAAATGGGGCCCCCTGCAGTCATACCTAGATACATAGCACAGGAAAAAGATGGGGTGGTAAGAATTAAGGAATCTGAGCCAGAATATTCTCCTATTGCTTTTTTTACTGTCAAAAATATAGATGCCCATGAAAGGGTGGACTGCCATTTGGAGGGGACAGGTCCTTTCAGAATTGGACCCTATCAGCTTGTCAAAAATGAATACCTCCTTGAAACTACAGAACCGCTGGACTATGAAATGACACAAGAGTATGAGCTCATTGTAGTTGCTGAAAACAATCAAAGGCTCGTCATCAAGACATTCCTCAAAGTGCAGATTTTGGATGAAAATGACAATGCGCCAGTTTTTCAGCAGTCTTTAGTGGAAATATCTATTGATGAGAACAATCCACCAAACACCCATCTCACGCAGCTCCATGCCACAGACCAGGACAGCGAAGCCCGAGGGGAGGTCATCTTTCTTCTTGGAGGCAATGCCCCTGGGATCTTTGTTTTAGATCATGTGACAGGTATCCTGAGTGTGACCACGTCACTGGACCGTGAAGAGAAGGAGACATACCGCTTCATAGTGAGAGCAGTGGACCAGGGAACCCCAAGGAGGGAGTCAATTGCCACTGTGGTGGTGACTGTGCAAGACCGCAATGACAATAGCCCACGCTTCATCAATAAGGATTTCACTTTTTTTGTGCCAGAGAACTTCCCAGGTTACGGGGAGATTGGGGTGCTCTCAGTGACGGATGCTGATGTTGGGGAAAATGGCTGGGTGGCCCTTTCTATCCTCAATGGAAGTGACATTTTTATGATAGACACAGGCCGAGGCACACTAAGAGCCAGGATCTCACTTGACCGAGAGGAACAGGGGACATACCAGCTATGGATTGAGGCCGTAGATGGTGGGGAACCTGCGCTCTCCTCTGTAACCATGGTGACCGTGCTGCTGTTGGATGTCAATGACAATCCACCGATTGTCCTCTTCCCTCAGTCCAATCAGTCCTACATGTTGGTTCTACCAAACACCCTGCCAGGAACATCCATAACAGAAGTTTATGCTGTGGATAACGATACAGGAATGAATGCTGTGATTGCATATAGTATCATTAAAAGGAAGGGAGGGGAGCCTGGGTCTTTTTCCATCGACCCAGAAACAGGAAACATCACTTTAGAGAGGGAACTCAGCAACCGAGGTCTCCACAGCCTCCTAGTAAAGGTCAGTGATCATGGTCAGCCAGAGCCACTTTACTCAACAGTCATGGTTAACTTATTTGTTAATGAAACTGTGAGCAATGAAAGCTACATTCAGAGTTTGGTGACCAGACAGGCTGATATTGAAATAGAGGACAGACCTTGGCAGATAGGTCAACTGCAGGAGGGACCTGAGAGGTATGACATGTTTCCATGTAAACCTGCCCTCATTGCCCTTTCAGTGACATGCCTCAGTCTGTTCTTCTCCCTTGTTACACTGACAGCTTGCATATGCTTAAAAAGATTTCAGAAGCAAAAGACAAAATCTGAAGTTCACTTACCTTTGAAAATGAAGAAAGACTCTACGCAGATTAATAATAGGAAGTTCAGGCACGTCTCAAACATTTGATGTCATATCCACACATCTGTTTATACCAATTTTTACAACACACACTGTGAGAAGTCTACATAGAATTGGTCTATTCAGTCTATATGTAAACATTTGTTCTTGAAGGGCAAACACTCAAATCATCAGGAACACGAGATCTAAGAAACAGCAGTAACAAAAATGCCTTTATAATTATACTATTTTTCACAGGTTTAAATTTAATATACAGTTTATTTATTAATGTAGCTGTAGTTTGCAGTGGTGTGTAGAAGTGCAATGCATCATACTGAGAATGGGGGCTTGACATTAATACCTGCAAACCTGTCAAGCGTGGGTGAATTTCAGCAGTGGTGGATAACACTGCCACTCACTAGCCACTTTGGCGGGCTGTATTTCAATCAGACAGAGAGAAAAAAAAAAAAATCCCGCCCCCCCATTCTGGAATGTATTTCAATTGGGAAAAATATTACTCAGTACTGAACACCTATTACCAAAAAACAAAACTGTGAGTAGTGAATTTAAATGCTCTGGAAAACCACTAGCCACAATGGCTGGTGAGCATGTTATGCCCAGCTGAGAAATATTTACATTATTTTATCCATCTGATGCAAATAGGTATGATAGTGTACTGCTGCAAACTACAATAGTAAATTTTGATGCAGCTCTTTTATTGAATCTCAATCTCACTAGATTTTGCAGGTGATTAAAATGCTATGCTCGGTGAGTATACATCGTAAGATGACTGCTTGCAATACGTTTTTCTTTGCCACATGGCTAAATTCACAGAATTTTGTCAAAGGAATGGAAAATGAAGTTAGCAGTGGCAACCATAACATTAAAATGAGAAATGCTTTGAAAATTATGTAATCATGTACATATTGTACTGTTTTTCAACTTTGGATATACATATTTATAATGCACAGTTATTTTATTTTTGTTGTACACCATCTGCATTAACATCATACCTGTTACAATAAGTCATATCAAAACATCTTTTTTGTATGAATGAGAAAATATTTTTCAATGTCTTTTATTGCAATATTCATATTGTGTCCATGTATTTTGTAAGTAACAGACAAAGAGGAATGCTAACCTATTATATTTCTGCAATTGAATGTAGGCTTGAGTAAGAGTCTACCCAATATCAACATGTATGTAATGGTACACAAATGCCATTTAAAAGCTTTCTATGAGGTACGTTTGTCAATCATGCTTGAGTTTTGGGGGGAGGGGAAATGTTAAGTAGATCTTCACCTTGATCCATCCATTTCATAAAGAGAACGGACCTAAGGGCACCTGGACTTGCTTGTAGACATTTCACCTCTCAACCAACGGGCCTCTCAAGGATTTCTTTAACTTAAACCTGTTATATATCCAGGTGCCATGGTTGGCAAGATTATTTTTTTTTTAATTGACACAGATGTCATTAAATTACACCATATGTGACACTGGTGCATTCAGTTTTTCTGTGTAGATAAATAATCCAAATCACCCTCTACAAACGTGGAATTCTGAATGTGTTTGAGATTTTACAAAATGTTTGTGAGAAAGAAAATAAAGTACTTTATTTTATTATACATTCGCGTTTGTATTTGTATTTGCGAGTCTGATGCGTTTTGCTTAAATTGACAATGCATGTAAACATCATCAATACTGGCACCCCAAGAATCCTCATCAGAAACCTTAAACACAAATCGTGTGGTGAAAAAACCAAAGTCGAAAATCCGGTTTGGCTGCCATTACCTGCAAAGGTGAGGGCTTGGGCGTTCACATCGAATCATGCATAGAAAGACAAACAAACTACCCTATTATTACCCTGACTATTTATCTTTGTGTTTATACAACCTATGAAAGAAAGTTAGAACGGAAAATGTTTTAAAGTAAGGAACTTAATGGTACCAGAAGTTTTTTTGTTTTTCTTTTTCTTTTTCTTAGCTTGCTCGAGTTTGACTCGAACAACAACAGAAATATGCAAACAAACTAGTGCTGAGAATGTATTCACACGTGCAGCAGCACCAGTGCATGTCATGTGAGCATGGAGGACATCAGGAGCAGCTCAGTGTAATCCTTCATAATCACCTCTGGCCACCCTGTACATTTCACAAATGGGCTGCGCTATGATATTCATTTGACAGAAATATTCTCTTTGTTGGCAAAAAGTGCAATATATCATTTTTACAACCTTCACAGATATCCAATTTCTGAACAGGCCTAGATTAAAGATCTTTTCTGGAAGAAATTATGGGCAAAATCACAACAAATATGCATTGATAATTTTCATGGGAAAAGTTGAGTTATTGTGTAATTCTATTTTTTTTCACCACCTACAAACTACATTGCAACATGGTAATAAGGTGCGTTCAATATTTGCATACATGAGGAAGTCTGATGAATGAAATGAATGTTGATCGTTGTAATTATGATGACTAACAACTGTATCATGAACAACTGTACTGTAACTATAAAAGGGTTAGTATAATTGCCAGCTTTTAAAGGTCACTTTTCCTCCAACTGCCTGTTTGTGTGAGAAAGATAAAAATAGAAATAAACGTTCACTGCAATCTTGACCTAACAAGGAAATGTTTTGTCAGGCAAAATATCCTGAGAAGCCTTCCAATAATTCAGATTCAATAGTTAATCAGATAATTGGAGACACATTCCTTTTGAAAGGTTTGGCAATGGGTAATGGTTTCCTAATAAATGATTTATTTTGTTTCTTTACACTTTGACCAAATGCAGTTAATTTCACATGGCATGCTAAACGGGAGAAAAGTGATGACCATTCATGGGGCCCAAGAAAATAGTATTTTTAATTTTCCGTCATAGAAGTGTGTTTTTTTTTTTCTCAAAAGAGCCCCAAATCCCTGTCAAGAACCCTGAATTTTGCCTTTAACAATGGTGGAGATCCGCTTTCTGTTTTTGTTCTATGGCATACAACATATCAATATTATTGTATTATGTCACACAAATACTATCTTGCTACGATTGATGTGTATTAAATGAGCCTTAACCTTTTGTCGTAAATTGAAGTGTTAAAGGTGCTTGGAAAAGGGTGGAGGTCAAACAGACAGGGAGACTGTGCAAGCTACATGGCCTATCACTTTCTTCTGCCGTAATGCTTCTGACAAGCAGGCATCACCAGACCATGCAGAATATGCTGCACAGTCAGACAATGGAAGTGTAACTTTGCTTTGTTCTTGAACTCTTTGTGACCTTGAGGTTAAGTAATCTCTACTGTTCATGAAGGTTTATTGGAAATTGTAAAACATTTCTGTTCCAAAGATACATCACAAAACACTATTTGCGCACACAGAGGACTTGTACAGCTGGTTCCTGTAAAGGTTTCTGGTTCATATATTATACACACGGCTCGATAAATAGCCCTATGACACACCCTTCTTCTGTGCCAGCGTTCTGCCCATCTGTCTCTCCAGCAATGCCCATCTGAAATTACATTAAATTGTTAATGATGTAATTACTGTACTGCATTTTACATCCCATTTTGAGATTGGATTGACTGAAATTTGGCTGCCATGAAATCAAAAAATACACAATGAAAAGTCCTAGGTTTGGTTACACCTGTTCTAATGAAAAGGAAAGACTACATTTCAGAAGTTATGACATCAAATATGGTCCCTACTCTTCAGCGCACACACACACATATGTACACGTGGCTTGTCATTCTCAACTCATACTGTATTGTTGCTTGCTATTGTTTTATTATTGACTAAAAGACCTTCATAAATATTGCGGTGGTGAGACATAATACAGTTCATTACATTTATGCTCATATATTGATCCCGCAAGGGATAATAATTTTCTTAACATCTCATTTTTATTTTCCAACTTTAATGAGTTCTATCCCAGCAAAACACACAGATGCTTTACAGATGTTGGCTTTGATTTGTTAAATTTGATTTGCGAATCATTCTCTCATTTTCCCCAGCATCAATGAGTCAATAGAGTTAAGTCCTACTACATGTATGGTGATGTGGTTCACAAAGAGTATTTTTCTCTTTGTCATTCCTACTAAAAACAAAACAAAAAACAAGGCTAGTAAAATAAGGGACAGATTTGTTGTAAAAAGTGTTTATTATTTATCAAAACAGCAAAAGAGCTACACCACAGCTATACAACATTTTGAAATTGCATGTTCTGGTTAATACAAATCAATTCATGCTATTTATTTTCAAATTCATTTAAGCACAACACACAAAAAATATTCATTCATTCATTCATCTTCCGTTCCGCTTATCCTAACTAGGGTCGCGCGCGTGCTGGAGCATATCCCAGCTATCGTCGGGCGCGAGGCGGGGTACACCCTGCACTGGTCGCCAGCCAATATATTTTTTTAAATCATGCGACTTATTGTCTATGAAAAGTGTTTCTCGCCAGACTCGCAATACCTCCCTGGCTGTTACATGTGGTGTTTAGTTTTCAGGTTATTCACCTAATGAGCTGTTCACAGTTAAGTATGTAATTCTGTTTTACCTCCGTGGCATGTTGTTTGAACATGATCAGACTGCATACATTCAATATGTTCAACAAAAGTGCATGAACACACATTTTTTTTAAATGAAGTACCCAGCAACACTATTCCATCCATTTTCCAAACTGTTAAAACTGTTACTGTTTGCGGGGGGCTGCATACTACAGTATTTCAGCCCAGCTGACTGTGGGTGAAAGGCAGACTCGATCCTGGACCGGTCAACAGTCAATCCCATGACACTTATACGCAACCAGTCTAAAGTTTGGACACACTTTCTTATTCAATAGCATGAGAACGCTTTTGATGGTACTGTATACACTCATTGGCAACAATATTGTGAACACTTGCACATTCCAATGAGATTTTGTTTCATTTGGTTTTAAATGGCAACAATTAAAAAAATAATAATAAATAAAAATTAAAAAATTACAAAGAAAAAAACTGTTGCAAAGGTACAGGACTAAAATTGTGAAGTTACATATAGTCAACAAAACAGTAAATCTTAGTGTAGTTCTTTTTCAGATGTTAGCAAAATCACATTATATGATCCTTCTAATGATGGTTTGTGTGTGAGAGACATACTCAAGCAGAGGTGGGACCAAATCATTGCTCTGCAAGTCACAAGTCTTTGCCCTCGAGTCAAGTCCAAAGTCAAGACAGGCAAGTCCAGAGTCAAGTCTCAGGTCGGGACATGCAAGTCCCTAGTCAAGTCGCAAGTCCTACACTTTGAGTTTAGAGTTTTTTTTTAGTCAATTTACCAACAAAATCAAAATATATTTTAATATATACATACTTATCCATCCATCCATCCATCTTCCAAACCACTTCTCCTCACGAGGGTCGCGGCCGTGCTGGAGCCTATCCCAGCTGACTCTGGGCAAGAGGCAGGGTACACCCTGAACTGATCACCAGCCAATCACAGGGCACGCCTACGAGCAATTTAGAGTCTTCAATTAACCTACCATGCATGCTTTTGGGATGTGGGAGGAAACCGGAGTACCCAGAGAAAACCTACGCAGGCACGAGGAGAACATGCAAACTCCAGAGAGACAAGCCTGGATTTGAACCCGGGTCCTCAGAAATGTGAAGCAGATATACTAACCAGTCATCCACTGTTCCACCAGGTATATTTATATTTAATTAATGTATATATTTATTTTACAATTGCTAATTACACTACTCGTCACTTTAAACTGCATACACTCCTTGAAGTCTCGGCGCCCTTTGCACAATGGTCATTGCACCGGACTATGGCAATATTAGTCATTCGAACTGCTCTAAGTGCTAGAGGACTCTCCATCTTTTTGCACAATTGTTTTTTGTCAATGTCTTTATGTCTCCAAAGTGTTCTGTAAATTGACTGTCTGTTGTACTTGAGCGGCTCCAACTACCGGAGACAAATTCCTTGTGTGTTTTGGACATACTTGGCAAATAAAGATGATTCTGATTCTGATTATAAATCAAAACAAATTTGACAAACAAGTGCATTGAACCTTAATAAGAAAACTAGAGGCTGATAAAAAAGTTTGCACCTGAAAAGCCAATCGTCAAGTGGGGGGCTGAGTTTATTGCCCCATCAAAACCGATTGATAGTTTCTAAGTTATTCTATTAAAATGTTATGCTATGACTTATTTTTTCCTCACTTTATTTCTGAAGTGATATTAAACAGACCTGTCAAAAATAAGAATTGGCATCCAGTCGTACATCAATTAGTAATTGAGTATTCTACTACAATACTATTGGAATAATCAAGTATAAGGAGAAAATATATTTTTGCATGGTTAAAGAGCAATTATGAATACAAAACAGAAAGCAAGACCTTTCACTTAATAATGAATCAGAATCATCTTTATTTTGCCAAGTATGTCCAAAAAACGCACAAGGAATTTGTCTCCGGTAGTTGGAGCCAATCTTGTACGACGACAGACAGTCAATGGACAGAGAATACTTTTGAGACATAAAGACATTGAGAAAAACAGTCACTGAGGAATAAAAGGTTGCTAGTAATCTGGTAATGCCGGTACAAATTGTTTTTACATTTTTTTTGACAATTGTGCAAAAAGATGCAGAGTCCTCTAGCAATTAGAACAGTTTGAATGACTAATATAGCAATAGTCCGGTGCAATGCCCATTGTGCAAAGGGGGCCGAGACTTCAAGGAATGTCCATCTATCCATCCATCCATTTTCTACCGCTTATCCGGGTCGGGTCGCGGGGGCAGTAGCTTTAGCAGGGACGCCCAGACTTCCCTCTCCCCAGCCACTTCATCCAGCTCTTCTGGAGGGATCCCGAGGCGTTCACAGGCCAGCCGAAGGACGTAGTCTCTCCAGCGTGTCCTGGGTCGTCCCCGGGGTCTCCTCCCGGTGGGACGTGCCCGGAACACCTCACCAGGGAGGCGTCCGGGAGGCATCCGGGAGGCATCCGAATCAGATGCCCCAGCCACCTCATCTGGCTCCTCTCAATGCGGAGGAGCAGCGGCTCTACTCTGAGATCCTCCCGGATGACCGAGCTTCTCACCCTATCTCTAAGGGAGAGCCCGGACACCCTGTGGAGGAAACTCATTTCGGCCGCTTGTATCCGGGATCTCGTTCTTTCGGTCACGACCCACAGCTCATGACCATAGGTGAGGGTAGGAACGAAGATCGACCGGTAAATTGAGAGCTTCGCCTTTCGGCTTAGCTCCTTCTTTACCACAACGGACCTTCTTTACCACAACGGACCGATACAAAGTAGACGCTGCACCGATCCGTCTGTCAATCTCCCGTTCCATTCTTCCCTCACTCGTGAACAAGACCCCAAGATACTTGAACTCCTCCACTTGGGGCAGGATCTCATCCCCGACCTGGAGAGGGCATGCGACCCTTTTCCGACTGAGGACCATGGTCTCAGATTTGGAGGTGCTGATTCTCATCCCAGCCGCTTCACACTCGGCTGCGAACTGCTCCAGTGAGAGTTGGAGCTCACGGCTTGATGAAGCCAACAGAACCACATCATCAGCAAAAAGCAGAGATGCAATACTGTGGCCACCAAACCGGACCCCCTATACGCCTTGGCTGCGCCTAGAAATTCTGTCCATAAAAGTTATGAACAGAATCGGCAACAAAGGGCAGCCTTGGCGGAGTCCAACCCTCACCGGGAACAAGTCCGACTTACTGCCGGATATGCGGACCAAACTCTGACTCCGATCGTACAGGGACCGAACAGCCCGTATCAGGGGGTTCGGTACCCCATACTCCTGAAGCACCTTCCACAGGACTCCCCGAGGGACACGGTCGAACGCCTTCTCCAAGTCCACAAAACACATGTAGACTGGTTGGGCGAACTCCCATGCACCCTCGAGGACCCTGCCGAGGGTGTAGAGCTGGTCCACTGTTCCACGGCCAGGACGAAAACCACACTGCTCCTCCTGAATCTGAGATTCGACTTCCCGACGTACCCTCCTCTCCAGCACCCCTGAATAGACCTTACCAGGGAGGCTGAGCAGTGTGATCCCCCTATAGTTGGAACACACCCTCCGGTCCCCCTTCTTAAAAAGGGGGACCACCACCCCAGTCTGCCAATGCAGAGGCACTGTCTCCGATGTCCACGCGATGTTGCAGAGGCGTATCAACCAGGACAGCCCCACAACATCCAGAGCCTTTAGAAACTCCGGGCAAATCTCATCCACCCCCGGGGCCTAGCCACCGAGGAGCTTTTTAACTACCTCGGTGATCTCAAACCCAGAGATAGGAGAGCCCACCTCAGAGAACCCACACTCTGCTTCCCCATGGGAAGGCATGTCGGTGGAATTGAGGAGGTCTTCGAAGTATTCTCCCCACCGACTCACAACGTCCCGAGTCGAGGTCAGCAGCGCCCCATCCCCACTATACACAGTGTTGGTGGTGCACTGCTTTCCTCTCCTGAGACGTCGGATGGTGGACCAGAATTTCCTCGAAGCCGTCCGGAAGTCTTTCTCCATGGCCTCACCGAACTCCTCCCATACCCGAGTTTTTGCTTCAGCGACCACCAGAGCTGCATTCCGCTTGGCCAGCCGGTACCCATCAGCTGCCTCAGGAGTCCCATAGGCCAAAAAGGCCCAATAGGACTCCTTCTTCAGCTTGACGGCATCCCTCACCGTTGGTGTACACCAACGGGTTCGGGGATTGCCGCCACGACAGGCACCGACCACCTTACGGCCACAGCTCCGGTCGGCCGCCTCAGCAATGGAGGCGTGGAACATGGTCCACTCGGACTCGATGTCTCCAGCCTCCCCCGGAACATGAGCAAAGTTCTGTCGGAGGTGGGAGTTGAAACTCCTTCTGACAGGAGATTCTGCCAGACGTTCCCAGCAGACCCTCACAATACGTTTGGGCCTGCCACGTCGGACCGGCATCTTCCCCCAACCTTGGGGGCCAACTCACCACCAGGTGGTGATCAGTTGACAGCTCCGCCCCTCTCTTCACCCGAGAAGTCCAAGACATGTGGCCGCAAGTCCGATGACATGACCACAAAGTCGATCATCGAACTGCGACCTAGGGTGTCCTGGTGCCATGTACACGTGTGGACACCCTTATGCTTGAACATGGTGTTCGTTATGGACAATCCAGCACAGAAGTCCAATAACAGAACACCGCTCGGGTTCTGATCGGGGGGGCCGTTCCTCCCAATCACGCCCTTCCAGGTCTCACTGTCATTGCCCACGTGAGCATTGAAGTCCCCCAACAGAACAATGGAGTCCCCAGCGGGAGCGCTCTCCAGCACCCCCTCCAAGGACTCCAAAAAGGGTGGGTACTCTGAACTGCTGTTTGGTGCATAGGCACAAACAACAGTCAGGACCCGTCCCCCCACCCGAAGGCGGAGGGAGGCTACCCTCTCGTCCACTGGGGTGAACCCCAACGTACAGGTGCCGAGCCGGGGGGCAATATGTATACCCACACCTGCTCGGCGCCTCTCACCATGGGCAACTCCAGAGTGGAAGAGAGTCCAACCCCTCTCGAGAGGACTGGTACCAGAGCCCAAGCTGTGTGTGGAGGCGAGTCCGACTGTATCTAGTCGGAACTTCTCGACCTCACACACCAGCTCGGGCTCCTTCCCTGCCAGAGAGGTGACATCCCACGTCCCTAGAGCCAGCTTCTGTAGCCGGGGATCGGATCGCCAAGGTCCCCGCCTTCGGCCACCGCCCAGCTCACACTGCACCCGACCCCTATGGCCCCTCCCACAGGTGGTGAGCCCATGGGAAGGGGGACCCACGTTACCCTTTCGGGCTGTGACCGGCCGGGCCCCATGGGTGCAGGCCCGGCCACCAGGCGCTCGCCTTCGAGTCCCACCACCAGGCCTGGCTCCAGTGGGGGGCCCCGGTGACCCGCGTCTGGGCAAGGGAAAACGAAGTCCATTGTTTGTCGTCATCATTAGGGGTCTTTGAGCCGTGCTTTGTCTGGTCCCTCACCTATGACCTGTTTGTCATGGGTGACCCTGCCAGGGGCATAAAGCCCCAGACAACTTAGCTCCTAGGATCACTGGGACACACAAACCCCTCCACCACGACAAGGTGACGGATCAAGGAGGGGTTCAAGGAATGTATGCAGTTTAAAGTGACTAGTAGTGCGATAGTCTGGGACAATGTTGATTGTCGACAAACATTTCTGGTGAGGCAATTTAAAAAACAAACAAACAGATTTCAGTTTCAACATGGCATTTATTGTATTAAAAACATAACATAATTATCTGTAAGCAATTTTAAGCGTAATGTTTGAAGATTAGTTTAAAATGATAAAGTGTTTTTTAATTATAGTTTAAGGTCTATTCAGAGTTTAAACGAATATAGCCAATTACATTTAAGGGACCATCCATTTCCTGCAAATTTCTACTATGGAGGGGATAGGGACCAGATGTGAATCGTAAATGGGCTACACTTGTATCATCGCTTTTCTACCTTCAAGGTACTCAAAGATCTCTTACAAATGTCACTTCATTCACAGACCAATAACAATTATAATTGTGCCCAATTATATTTGTAAGTTAGTTTTTGTATCTATTATTTAAATCAGCAAGTGTACTGACTACATGCCTAAAACAAAGTTTGCAGCTAAACACGAAGACTGTTTTACAATGTGAACAAGCCTTGCTCTTTTAAATGCAACATGTGCATTGGTGTCAGTTTTTAGAACGCGTAAATGTCAATTAGAGCCAAACAGACAAGGAAGAACAGCAAAGAGCCATTGATGCCCTTTTCCATCTGACTCTTCTGGAGAGAAATAATAAGAAAAATGCCATTTATGGTCTGACTGTGTGGCTGAATTATTGAATCACGCCAAGTTTCATGTGCCAGATGAGCACTCCTTGTTAATCTTAGCCAATCATGCATTTCAGGAAGCTTTTCTCTCTGCCAAGAGGAACTAATTCTGTGCACCATATTTGGCAAAGAAAAGGTGCAGCAGCTTTTCAGGAATAACTTTGAAAATTGGTGTATAATAATTTCTCTCATTTCCGCCTTGACCCATTCTGATTGGCGACTGGCCAAAGTTTAATTTGATAATCATGTTTGGGTCTGGATCTGAGAAAATAGGGAGTGATACACGAAAAACAGAAGGATTGGTTTCAGGACAGAGAACAACAGATTTTGTATGAACAGGTGGAAAGAGACATAAGTGGCAATAGTGTGGCTTGGTCTCAGGTTCTCCTATTGGACAGTGCTCATCTGCCATATGGTACTAGCTCATAGATTCACTATCCAATTTGAAAATGTCATACAAAAGGATTTGTTTACTGGCCGTGACACTGTCTGGCTGCTATTCTCTTAGCCTCGTGAACATATATCATCATAGACTAAAGATGTCGTCCAAGAGACACCTATTGTGTGCCGACTCTTGTCAGCGTTCCTTTTAATAATGTGGGGGTTCCCCCCGGGGGTGGGTTTGGACATCAGGGGAAAATTATCCAATCGACTCTAAAATATATGCAACCAAACACAAACATTTTGTTAAAAGCTGCCGTGCCCCTTTGTATGAGAGGGGGAAAAACTTGCCCACGAGAGACAACAACAGCCTTGACTGATTCAGAAGACTGGCTCTAACGCAGGGGTGCCCAAACTTTTTGGCTCAGGGGCCACATTGACGTAAAAAAATTGTTATGCGGGCCAGCATTAATTTTACATGCTACCGACGAGGGGAATGCTTTTTTGTATTTATTTTTATTTTACTTTGTTTTACTATGCTGCCTGCTGCTAGGTAGATCTGATAACTGCCTGACCTGGATAAATGAAGGTTAAAATAAAAATTAATGAAATGCAAAATAAAGTATTTTTATGAAATTTGACTCAAACTCAAACTTCATTCATCAGAATCAACAAACAACATGTTTGCATTAATGTGAAGGGTGATACTGAGATCTCGACTGCAGTAAATGGAGCAGGTCTGGTTCAAAAGCGGTGGTTTTAATGCGCAAGATGTCACGCAGGTGGGAGTCACTTAGTCTTGTCCTCACGCGGTTCTTATTCATGTTCATGACTGAGAATGCCTTCTCACACAAGTATGTCGAGCCAAACAAGCTCAACATTTTCTTAGCAAATGTACGAATCTCTTGGAACCTGTCTTTATCCAGCTGCTGGTAAAAGTTGACAAGAGGGAGTTGTTGGTACCGGCTGCGACACTCCGTGTCACACTGCAGCTCAATGAGCTCCAACTGCAGGTGGGCTGGAACGTCACTGAGATCCACGGAAACGGGAGAAGAAAAAAGCGTGATCTCCTTTTCAATAGTTGCAAAATCCCTGAAACGCTGTTGAAACTCCTCAGTCAGAGATGAGATGTTTGCGGCATACCTCCTCATTTGCGCACTGATATTGTGCGCTGGAAAACAGGTCATTATTTCTTGCAGAGATTGGAAATGTGTGGTATTGGGCTGCGTTTGTGACAGGTGGGTTTGGAAAAGTAGCAGCTTGCTCCGAAAGGCTTTAATATGTGAATACAGTTGGCTTATCAATGCATTTTGCTCCTGAAGGCTCGTGTGCTCGCCAACCATGGCAGGTGCGCCATCCGTAATAATCCCCGTGATTTTATTCCACTGTAATTTTATGTCATCTACGGCGGAACAAACAGAAGCAAATAAATATTTCCCTCGTTTGGTCCTTAAGGCTCTGGAGGTCAAGTAACTCTTCACGCACGTTCATTTCACTGTCCACTCCTCTAAAAAAAAATCAGTAACTGAGCGCTGTCGAATGCATCCGTGCTTTCGTCACAGGCTCACGAAAAAAATTCAAACGCCACTCCTTTTGCGTCCAACTGTCTCTTAATATCAGAAGAAACTTCTTCGATCCTTCGTGACACAGTGCTACGAGCCAGGAAAACATTGGCGAACTGTTGCTTTTTCTCAGGACAAATGTTCTCCACCATTTTCATCACACAGTCTTTAATAAATTCACCCTCAGCAAAAGGTTTGCAGTGCTTGGCAATCAGCGTTGCCACCTCATAGCTTGCCTTTGTTGCATTTTCATTCGACTCACTGGCTCTTGTGAAAAAGTGTTGCTGTGCCGTTAAACCAGCTTCCAGTTGCTTCAATTTTTCACTGCGTTCGTTCCCAGTTAGCTTGTCGTAATTAGCATGTTCCGTCTGGTCGTGCCTGTTTATATTGAACTCCTTGAACACAGCCACAGTCTCTTGGCAAATAAGGCAGACGCAGTTGTTTCTAAACTCAGTGAAAAAATATTCAGACTTCCATTTGTCCTGGAAACGTCGGCCCTCGCTATCAACTTTCCTTTTCTTACTTCCAGTTGCCATTTTAGAAATGGTCAAAAAACAGATCATGCGCAAAACGGCCCCGCGAGAGTTCAGCCACAAGTTTACTGCCATCCTGTGGTGAAATATAAAATTGCGCGTGTATTTTGTACTGCCGGGCCACATATTATTGATTTTATGACAGAGGCTTCGGGCCAGTGGAAATATGAACACGGGCCGGATTTGGCCCGGGGGCCGGACTTTGGGCATGTCTGCTCTAACGGCTTGCACATCAAGGACACAAAACTGTCAACAAAATGTACTTTTGATTGTGTGTGTGTCTGCCGAATCAGAGAACAAAATCCTATCTCCCTACAAACCTCACTATGTGGAATGTAAAGTAATGATTATTGAATAATTATTATTGACTAAAATAGCTCATGAACAACTAAATATTTGTGCAATATTCAAATAGTGGCACAAAACAAATATCTAACTTTTTTTTTTTTTTTTTAATGAAACTGTGACGCACAATAGACTTCACCAAGGGGCTGTATTTTGAGGGGTGGGTTGGGGATGCGGAGGAGGAGTGACTCTGGTTTCCAGGCGGGTATAACAGATAGACTATTGTTTTTGTGACGTGGAGATGGAACTGTTGACTCAACTCATCTTCGACTTGTCTTGTCAACCACATCTCAAAACCAAGATGTATTGGGTTAGCATTGGGGGGTTAGAGTTCTCTATGTTTCAGACCCATGACTGAGTAGCAACCAGTGCAGATTGTAATCTTCCCTTTGCCCACAGTCAACTGGGATGGGGCTCAATTTTCTATGCAACTCTGAAAGGATAAGCGGTAGGAAATAGATGGATGAACAGGAATGGCACTATGGTAAATTTTAACTCTTCTTGTGCCTATCGATTTTGCCTGTTATTTGCATATCAGACTTCAGGTCTGTTCATTTAAATGTCCAGTACTTTGCCAAATCAACTTTTTCTGGTATTTGGGATGTAATATTGTCTCTATGGTGCCTCAGTAAACACATGAAATATCAATTTAAATCGTCCACGTCCAAACGTTTTTCTGCTGAGAGGCCTGAAATAAGGTCAGTCCAATTTCTCAAGCTTATCTACGTCACTATCGAAGATCTCCGCCTTCCCTTTCCAATCCCGAGCTCGTGCTGTCAACATAAAAAAACGTGTGCTCTCACAAGTGGGTCTTCTACACGGCGACAACCAATTAGATGAAATGGAGCAGTCGTAGGCAAATATGGACAAAGTGGATACAAAACTGGGTCAAACAGAAGCAGCTGTCATAGGGGCCTTTTCTGGACACTCATGACAAAAACGAAGGTGTTTTTTAAATGAAATTGACACTTTTATATTAAGTCCATGTTAGAGAGTCACTGTATGGGTCTAAATAGCCAAAATAGGGGACCTTCAACATATTATTTGATAACATAATTTTAATCCTTCTGTAATAGTGTTTATACTGCATATACTGAAAGTAACATATCGCTGGCGTTGGGTCGAATCCTCTTGTCTAAATTTGGTCGATTTAATTTTTTTTTTTTACATATGAATAATACTATAGCGGACATGCCACGCAAAAGATACCACCCGACACCCCAGCCTCGCACCACCACCGCTCCCCGCCGAGGTAGACCGTAACTCCAGAGTCACACGCAGACTCTAAACAGATTAACACAATAAACTATCTTCAACAAGACACAGACATTTACTTTGCCATGCCGACAATAAGTGAATCACGTCTGCCTGAGACTTCAAAGGGGAGACCCACGGATGCTAACGCTAAGTTAATTAACTCCCTGAATGTCGAAGGATTGGACCGGCAGCGACGCCTGCACCCTGCTGAGAGCTGCTACTTGGGCAACAGCGACACCCACGGGCATCTGAACGACACTACAGACAGGGGTTCATAAGACAGTCTGTGACTCGACTGGGAGTCAATATTTTAAGAACTTTACATTAACGCCAGTAGTGACACTATTGCTGCAAACTTGAATGTCTAACGTCAAATCTGTTGTTAACTGAACCAGATGGAATGTCTCACCCCACGCCACAAATATCACATGAAAATAGTAATGTTCTCCACACCACATAACATTTGAAACATTCATTACAGGATTGAAAGAGAATGAGCGTGGAACAATGCAGGGTGGGAAAATGGCCTTGTTATCTTAAATCCAATAATTAATATTTTATTCCACTGGTTTTAAACCACAAAATAATGGAAAAATAACGCCCCTCTGTGTTCGCAAAGGTGGTAGGGGGGAAGGGGAGGGGGTACACCCCCCCCCCCCTCCCCCGTTTGATCCGCTCTGGCCATAAAAGGGGCCGGAGCTGGGAGAAGTTTTTGGAGTCTTTTTGGTCACTCCGACCAACTCGCCGACGACCGCGCCAGGCAGGACGCACATCGGACGATCCCCTGGCTGCCGCTTCCTGCAAGCGCTCCGAGCCACCCTGCTTGGGGGCCCGAACTCAGTCGGAGGGAATCACCCGAGACACGTCCTGCCTGAGACCTCGTCGGCCTCCTGTTTTTCCTCCTTCCATCAAATACACCTGCTCAAGGTGCGGACCGGGCCGGCCGAACACTCAAAGTTCCTAGAATGTAGCCATCTTCCGATAAGAGACTGATTATAAAGGTTTGTTGTCATTTTGCCTCAAGTTAAACTTGTAAAAATATGACGTGGTGCCCCTCATATTTATCAAATATCTTTTATAACACTGTAATTTAAAATTACGATAACCCGGAAGTGACGCAGGCGCCGCTTCCAACTCATTGCTTCCTTCTAAATTACGCACAATTTGATGTCCCCCAATAAACGCTACAATACTATTGGTCAATTTTTACAAATTATTGACCAGTATAAAGTGTTGGAATTTGCTTGTTCTCTTTGCTGATACAATCTTAACGGCTAAAAAACATTGCGTTTTTTTCCTGATAAGTGATAATTTTGGAGATGCAAGGTTTCTGCCGGACGCCAGGGATATAACAAGTATAACATGTTTACTGGGTGCTCCTACTTACATTTACAGAACCTGAATGTCGTGAAAAATACTATTTTGTTTTCATTTTCATTTAACTTAAGAGAACATTTCACTCTTCACCATATGCTTCTGTAAAATCCACATTCATCGACGAACAGGAGCATATAAATAACCGTGTTATAAAAGTCCGTTAGTAGTAGAAAAGTGCCATGACACCCAACATCTCTGTTTAAGGCGGTTAAGAGTGCAATTACTACCGTTCAAAGGTTAATCCTTCTGTGCTTCATCAGACAAATGCAATTAGCACAGATGACACCCTGAACCCTAATTTAGTATGCATGGGCATCATTGCTTTCTTTTGGCTGTTTTTTTTTTCTTTTTTAACCTACCACTATTTTCTGCAGCGACTGTTATTCAATTGTAGCAGGTTTCACTCATTTAAAGTCCTTTGTCCCAGTCTCTATTGATGGCATCTAAATTCACAGGACTATTCATTGGCGCACATCTGAATTTAAATTGACATTGTGAGACTTTGTGCTCAATGTTGGCGAGAGCAGTTAAATCCATTCTCAATACCGCTTATCCTGTTCAGGGTTGCTGGAACCTATCCCAGCTGACTTCGGGCAAAAGGCAGACTATACTCTGAACTGGTCGCCAGTCAGTTGCAGGGCACATATAGAAATGGACAACCATTCACACTCACATTCACACAGTCACTGAGTGGGAACTGAACATGCGTTGCCCATGCCGAAGTCAGGCAAATGCGTCACTACACTATCAGAGATGAGAACATTTAAATATTTGTAATAAAAGTAATACTACATTATCTTCAGTAAGATATGAATACAAGGTTTAGATGACCTCAAACCACATAACACTATATTTTAAATAATTTGTGATGTCTGAAGACTTTCCACCCACAAAGGAGATTAAAATAGTGTACAGTATGTGACTGTTAATAAACCATAACTTTTTCAGGGCTGTGAAATCTCCAAGGGGCCTTCTACGGAAACATAAGCCAATACTCTGAAAAGTCAAAGATCAAAGCATTGAATGATTTGGTGGATTTACCAAGTGAACACAAAACACTAAACTGACAGGCATCCAAGTCTGACAATGATGCTGAAAAAGGTGGTGAATAGAAGAGTGAATACCATCAAGTTCATAATGAAAAAGGCAACTAAAAACATGAAGACAGTGAAACTTAAAATAAAAAAAAATAAAAAAATAAAAGTCTTGTGAAGGTTCACAGCCTTCCAATAGACCACAGAGAAGTCAAACTTCTAAAGACAGTATATCTGGTTTCATTTCAGTTAGTCTGCCACTTCAAAAAAACAAAAGGCTAAATTAATCACAGAGGGTCTGAACAAATTCCTCTTTACAATCTTCATTATTTTATGTTTATATATATAAATTTTAAAAATAATTGACTGTCTCCTCATTTAATTACACTCACTGCACCAAGCAAGCCCAATGAAAAAAATTCTCTCCTCCAAACCTTCACCTGAGTGTGTGCTCCGTGCTCTGGAACAATGTTCACATTCCTTTGATCAGTCACGCCTCCTGCCTGCTGTGATAATAGTTCTGTGTCTAAACACACAACAGATGCCTAAAGGCTTATTTCATGGAACATAGAAGTCAGGATGAAAGATAGCAGAATGAGTTTACAATGAAGACCCACACCAAATCAGCCCCTAAACACACTAAAGAGGTATGTGACTATTAATGCTTGTCTATACTATGTGAGACAGAGGGCCTTCGCCAAACTGTTCAGTTGTAAGCATACAATTGTTTAAAAAAATTTAAGTTTATGAATAAAGATTTGAGGGGTAAAAAGGGTCTATACCCACTCCTGATTGAGTGATTAAAAGTGTGTCTGGATCAGTGGCGGTTTATGATATGGGCGACAGGGGAAGTCGCCAAGGGCGACATTCTCCAAGGGGCGGCACTCACTTGATGACGAGGACGCGAGCTTAACTACGTGGTAAGTCACCCCAGTCAGAAGGGCAACCACCCCACTGGCCGTCCTCCACATGGGTCAGTAATAATCAGGAAAATATTTTCCAGTCGAAGTTACGATGCCTCCTGGACGCCTCCCTGGTGAGGTGTTCTGGGTACATCCCTCTGGGAGGAGTCCGACTGGGGAGGACTCGGGTCACGCTGGAGAGACTGTCTCCCAGTTGGCCTGGGAACCATCAGGATCCCCCCGGAACAGTTGGACGAAGTGGCTGGGGAGAGGGAAGTCTGGGTTTCCCTGCTGCTGCACCCGCGCCCTGACCTCAGATAAGTAGAGCTACTGTAGATGGATGGATGGATGGACATATAGCAAATTTCATTCAAATTTGATATCAGATTGGAGATTGTTCATGGTTTCATCCATGCGCAGGCTTTTCAAATCAAAATTCAATAGAAACTTAACTGGAAGAATAACTACCCATCATTTGGTTTGACATACAGTGTAGACAAGGAGTTACACAAAAACAGACCTGCGCTCATGATAACAAACAAAAAAAAAAAAGAAATCACACTACCTGGACTCAATAGTTCTTGCATGTGGCGTCGTAGCCATCAAGTGCCGCAACAGTGGGACAGTCAAAGTGACGGAGAGGTGCTTTACTTTGTTTGCTTTGCTGTGTAGACCCATATCCTGCAATGGCCAAGATCAATATCCAGCTGCTGATTCATCACTCACCCTTCGTCCACACAGTCTATAGTTTGACCATAGACCACAGTCTATGGTCAAACTAACAAGATAAATCCAACACACTGTTTGACCATTATATTGTCATGTGTTATGAGTATCACATGAAGTACTTGGCAACAAATGTTAGCAGAGTGTTGGAGGAGCGACCTGAGTGGGCCACGGTCCAATGCACACTAAAACATCCATTACCACTTGACAAGCAGCCAGTACCTTGCTCATAATGTGTTGAACCTCTCTGCTGTGGTAACAACACAAGTTTTAAACCCTGCCAAACGTTGTTCCTTTGTTATTGTTGCATCATTCGGTTAAATGGGTATTATGAGGTCATTAAAAGGTAATGTTTTTGTCTAGTGAATCTGTTTAGAATATTGGAATAATACAGTTCAAAGAAACAGTGTATTAATGAACTACAGTAATCATTTTAGTCACCTAACAATGTACACAAAAACAATGCATCAAATGTGATTGTGTGCCAAAAGTATCGAATAAATAAAATATAATACACGTTCTACAAGCTTTCTGTAACCCACTGTTTAAGAGGGCTATTTTTCTCTTGAATGAATGTCATAATGCCAATTAAACCCTGTAAGCACACTGATGCTAGTGATGACCGAAGATGGACTGATTTCAATTTATTTTTTTAAAAATGAATAAAATAAATCTCAGCAGTTACACCGGGTCCCAAACGAGGTAAAAAAATAAAATAAAAATCAGATTATTTTAATTTGCAGGCCATGTTTGAAACCAAATTCAAAGGAGGTAAGCTATCGTAGCCCAGGTCAATGGAACATCTGGTTGCTTCTATGCAAATGTTTCTGTTTTTTCTCCATCAGTGCATCGGTTACAATTTTCACTGCATGAGTGACATTTTGCAATTCAAATAGCATTATCCAAGAGATGCCAACAAAGCATTCAGGTGAAGTCACTTGTTTGCATGCAATACCACATGGACATCAACCACAAGGTTGGGTGGGCTTTATTGTGGACAAAAAAGGTTTGCATGCATTTATTTCACATTCATGAGCACTAACAAAATTACATGCAGTGTTTGCTCATTACCTGTGTGCTTATTGCATAAATAGTTAGCTAAATGCTGTAGCAGTGTGATGTGCCATGCTAGCAGTGTGAGTATAGCTCAATTCAATGATACACCCAAATGCACTGGGAACACTGTGCATTCTATTCATCACAAGGTGAAGAAAAGGTAATATTGGACTGTTAAAAAAAAATAATTGCATCTGCATTTTTCTTTACCAAGTCAATCATTTATTGGATAAACTTAAAAAGTGTTTCAATATTTAGCTTTGTTCTTAATCACTGAACTAGTATTTAGCTGTATAAGCACTGTTTTTGAGAACAGACATCTGTGTCGCAATAAGTCCACCAACTTCTGTGCACCTGTGAACATGTGTCAAAAGCAGCATTTTCTTTGTCACCCCAAAAGTGATTTAGAATAGAACAGTTACTTCCTGGTTTGAATTATACCGGTCAAACAGAACGGTTGGTCACTCTCCATAGCTCCAGGCGAAACCTAGATCAGATTATCCACCAGCATGGAGTGACCTTTCATCAGCACACACCCAAACTCAGATCCCCCTGCCATTATTGGTCAACTGCCTGTCTGTCATAAGAACCTGGATGAGTTTAAACCTACACAAATTAAACACAGACAAGCCATAGCTTCTGGTTGTGGTTCCTGACGCATTAATCAGTACAGTTGGGGAAATCCCAAATAACGATTAACTGCTGCTCCATCCACCGTACTCCTGAATTCTGGACTCCAAGCTATGGTTCCATTTCCACATAAAGTTCAACAGTATATGCTCCAAGCTATGGTTCCATTTCCACATAAAGTTCAACAGTACACACACGCACGCACACACACATGTACACTAGATCCATTTTAATCAACCCATGAGTCACTGTTAAGTGACCATGGGTCCCTTGAAAAGTACTATATAGAGTAAAACTAAGCCATTATTATTATTATTATTTTATTATAATGCATTTGTGCGTACGGAAATAAAAGCTATTACAGTATTTAGATTTTGATCACTCATTTTATATATATTATAGTATATTCTGACAATGTAGTGAAAAACAGTTGCATGACAGTAAAACACTAACTTCATCAGTTTTACAATCAAATTAATCCTAGAGCACTTTTTCTTTGCAACAAAAAGCTTTAAATCTGCAAGCAAAAAATACATTCCAGGGACTGATGCAAGCTCGTTTCTGGTCTACTTTTTTTTTCGTTCTTCAGAAGGGACAGAAAGGTTTGCGTTGTTCGAGTTGATGTACAAATGGCACGTGAAAGGACATTTAACGGGGATCACAGGGTTCAGATGTCACTGCCACAAAGGTACCTTGGTGGAGATGGAGGGTCAGGTAAAACGCAAGACAATGGCTGCCAGCCATGAAAAGGTATATGAGAATAAGGAATCAGGTGGGACGCATGCATGCAGAGCAAAAGTTTAATATGGGAAAGGCTAGCCTCTTCTAGAGGGGCACAAAGCATTTCATGTGTAGCTTTAAAGGTTATCAAACTGCAGAGCTGATGAAGAGGTTGGTAATACATAGGCAACACATCAATACTTTACACATTCACGAGTCATTCCAAATATGCGCTGTGCCGGGGTGGGGGTGGAGACGGACTTGGGAAAGACCAATCCCGATCGTCTTTGTGTCTGCAAATTTGTGAAGAGTAAGTGTTGGTTATATTTGACTTTAATTTAATCCCACTTTAAACATAAAACATTAAGGGGACATTTGTTGTGATAGTACTAATTCAGCCATGCAGACACTTCATTTGTGACACGCGTCAATGACGTGACATCATCTTTAATAGACGTCCCCATGAAATGAAGTAATTGAGTAAGAATTGTCTCATTTCCCCCGAACATTACTACCTCCTCCCACCTTGCTCCTCTGTCAATATCCTTGCTCCTCGATGGAATTTCTGGAGGGAGGATCTAGCATGTAAACAGAGGAGCTAGGACCTAGGAAGTTGCAAATAGATTGTCACTTAAAACATTGCTCTGTTGGACAATTTGCTGCACATTTCTTTGATCATTTTTATAATTTTTTTTTTATTGCCTTGCTGCCTGTGTGAGAGGCTGGCAGACCGTGAGAAAACAAAGCATCAACTTCAGTAAATATCTAGGTTATTTTAAACAAGAATAAGGTCATTGTGATTTCAAACAATAATAAAATAGAGACAATGGAGATTTAAGATATTAATATTATCTGTTTATTCAATTTGATTGATTGGTTGTTAGTTGTTAATATTAGTTTAAATACAAAATGTATTTGCACCTGTAGTTAACAAGAAATAATGTAGCAATCCAGAAACCCTTTTCTTTGTTTCTTAAATAATTACCATACTTACTTGATTTTTTTAACTTTTATTGTCTGGCACTTTAGAATGCCTTGATCAAAATCCACTTATTTTCAAACACAGTTTCAAAAGGACTTGTTGAAATCTCTTTATCTTTTAATTCAGGCAAACTAATCTATTGGGTGTTCATATTGTTACAAATTGTTATATTAATAAAATCATTTGAAATTAACTTTTATAAAATATTACTGGTCTGATTGAAAATCTGTACTAGATATGGACAGTGTGACATAATCAGTCCTCCAAATCCTTTGAATAGCTTCACTTTCAGTTCCTCTTGGATTGGTTTCCATATTACCACACATTAATTATTCATCTTGGCGCCTCTGTAGGAAAATAAACCAAATCTATTGGACCAGTGATACAGAATAGCACCGCAACCTCCACTGAACCCTAGTGCATTGTCCATTTGTCTCCTGCTGCAGGTGGAGGTGGAATTGGAGTCAAGGTGCAGAATATTTCTTCATGTGTAAAACTCGTCCCTTGCACAGTACAAGTGGCATGTGTGCAACGCTTGAAGAACGATCCCTTTTGTAATGTGCAAAATGATATCTCTGCAGTGCAACCATCTCAATTACAGGGGAAGAGATTGTTTTACACGGTGGGATTTCCTTCAAAGAACAAGACAAACGAGTGAGCGTGGTGCTGCTTCAAATGAGCAGTGCGACAAATAGCCAAGACCCATTGAGGTTTCTTATTCTACATTAGTTTCATTTGATAATTAAAAATGCAACAAATGTACTAGATACATTAGGTTTTATTTCAAAACATCCTTTTAAGAAACCTTCACAACATTTACAGTAATTGAGCTGAACAAAATCAAGTGCTCAGAGTCAGTTTTTGCTCTTATTTTTGCATTGTAAGCCCTTTGAAAAGTCCTCAATGTCATTGCGTTTAGGAAACACTCGGGATTGGTGAAAACAGCAAAACGTTAATGAAAAAGCACACTAACGAGTTGAGAAATAATCATTTGTTGAAGCAAATTACCACAAAATGCATTTTATCCATTTCCAATTGCATCGAATAAGTATGGAATATATTCTATACTCAGTTCTTCATTCTAGTGTTGAACATTTAAACAGGCAGGGTTTTAATTTAATACACTAAGTTGATTTTGGGCTGTTTTAATGTGTATTACACAATAACACAAGGTTAGAAAAATATCCTTGACTGTATAATTGTGAGGATGAAAAATTCCTTCCTTAGTTCAGAATACTGTCATAGTGTAGTTCATACAGTCTATAAACACTGACATTTACAGAAAATATTACCACTAAGGGGAAGACCCTGCAATTTCATATTAATTCACCAGCCAGAGTAAACGTTGACATCAATCTCGTGCCCTCGGTGGCTGGTAATACTGTTGTGTTGGTCTTGTGCGCCTCGGCTGTCCATCACCACCACGGCGAAACTCTAGGGAACTGTCATAGTAACCATCTTCTTCCTCCTGACATTGTGCATTTAACAGAGTTGAGGCTTGTTAGATTAAATGTTATTCTCATTTCATTGTTTTTCCATTATATTGCTTAAGCTTGGAATTTCATGATTATGGACCTGCTTGCGGAGCAATGCAATACCTCTAACTGCTAAGCAGAAGAGCTTTGCTAAGAAAAGCATCCCATGTTATTCCTCATACTGAAGTCTTATTCTGCCCATTTTTTTCAACCAAAATACAATGCACAGTATTGAAAGCAACCCCACAAATTACATATAAAAAATTTCTTGATTGCACCATATGATATACTCATATTGAAACATTTTATGTAACCATGGTGACAATACACACAAAAAAGACTTTCAAACTGGAGATATGAGGAGGCCTTAAAAACATGATCACCATGTTCTTTTTTTCAGGCATGTGTGTCTACTGTAAGTGGCAAACATGGTTAGAACCTAATGTTCACACATTTCTTTGTCTATTTTGAAGTTCTTTTTGGAAAATGTCAACTTTTCCTCCTACCACAAGTCATAGGTGGAGAGGAAATTCAGCCTGTGACAGGAATTCCCATTGCTGTGCGTTGTGTCAAGTAGAGCGGGTGCACAAAGAAAATCACTCAAAACATAGGGGAAAAACTGCAACCATGGCCACAAAATTAACTCCAACTACCTACTGCTTGATGAAATGGTCGACATGCATGTCTCAAATAAGACACTTTTGTTTTAGCTTTAGTATTGTAAAAATGTCTATTTTGCCAGAGCCAAAGTTAAAATTAAAAAAAAAAAAAAAAAAAAGTTAAGGCCTGAGCCCAGGTCCAGCCCGTCACTTCATTGTATGTGGCCCACTTTAGCAGAAATTCTGTACCAAAATCTACAGTTTCAACAGATATTACAAGCATTATTTTAACCAAATCCCTTCTCAATTTAAATTGAACAATAGTTGTGTACTTGTAAAAATATTTGGTTGCAACTATTTTCCATGACTGCTGATTTTAAATTTAATTTGTTATTAAAAACTATATTATAATCAAACGCAGGGGGCAATTGTGCATATGTAAGATGAGGTGAATATATATTTCTAGTCATAGAGTGATGATTTTCAGAGTCATCACGACTCTCTGAGGATAAACTAGAACTGTTGTATGATATGGCCCTCGACCAAAATGAGTTCAAGGCTATTTTTGAGGGACACTCCATCTCTCAATAAATCTTTCACAATTCAAAATAAAACAGGGCTACAGATATGGCACATTTAAAAATCCAGCTGGAATTTTCTAGTTTATCTTTGTGATTTTCACCTTACCGTGATGTCAGCAGAAATAGGCTTGAGGTTATGAAGGAGGACCTCTTCACAGTTTCCATAATCACTAAACACAACTACAGCTGTAGAGCCTGATGGATGCACGGCATCTATTGTGGCATGGTAGAACTTTTCCACATGTCAAGACAAAGCAAATTGTCAGTTAATTTCAACAAATGCAGAAAACTGTCAACACACTTACTGATACATGCACATACAGTTTAACTGCACATTTGTGGATCCATTACAAATGTATCCTTAAATATCTGTAAAGACATCATTCTTGAATGTTCTCACTTCCTTTTATTAGCCATATGTCGACAGAACTACTGTTACTACTACACAACAAAGGGATGGAGAATCAAGTGAATTTTGTGACATATGTAGCCTGGATCTAATTCTGAGGTTCTAATGAATGGAGCATACAACAATACATACCTTAGTGTCTTCCCAGTACAGAGCAAGGCACTGATCTCCAGGTTTCCATGTCTGACCTACATTAGGAATTTTCACTGTCCCTCGAGGACCTTGACCTTTACCTTGCCCAAACTTTCTTTTGGGACCAGGATTATTATGACTGTTCCTCTTAGGAGGTTGCTCCCTATGGGCAGGACCAGGTGTATTTGTTGGCTTGATTGGCCCAGTTCTTATAGGCACCACATCTCCATTTTGGTAATTAGATGGACACCCTGTCAATAATTGTGAATCCTGTAACATTTCTACTTCACAGGACGTTCTGAAATTTCCTCCCCTCGAGTTTGGTGGAACACTATCCCTTTGACGCCCAAAGTAGTCGGGTCGGTCAGTTTTCCCCTTTCGTCTGAAGTTGTTTGGGTTGTCATTTCCTGAAGGATTCGCCAGTTTAGATGAGGGTGTATTGTCCTTTGCCCCTCTCCGGAGAAATGATCCAGCCATGTTTCCACCATCACCATTTCTTGACCGCTGTGGACATGATCCAACTGACTCTGTCTGTTTTTGAGTTTCCTTGGAACGAGTAAAAGATGGTGTAAAAGAAGAGGCAATAATATGCTCATCATCAGTCTCTTTCTTGTCATTCGGTTGTCTGTCTGGTGGTAACTGTGACAACCCATCCTGGCCCCTCCACTGCTGGACTGATGAAGTTTGGGGGTTTATACAGTTCGAGAATGGCTCCTGCCCTGGTTTGGGAAAGTCTGTGTCCCTGTGGAAGCGGGGTGGCCTGTCACTCTTTTTTTGTCTATGATCATTATGTGAGGTGAACTTGGTGTGAGAGGCTTCTTTGGAGTAATAGTCTGAACCGTGCCAATTATCTTTATTCTCATGTCTCTGAGGAGCCTGGCTTTTTGACTCTGCAACAAATAAATAGAGCAATCAAATGAAAGAAAATCCCGTAAATATCAGAGTATCGACAGCATTATATCAAAGAGCATGTCTAATATAATACATGAATGTGTTTTTTGTTAAATGGTGATTCCTTCAGTATTAATATGGAATGGCCAATTGCTTGATTTACAATCAGTAATTCTTCAGTCTTTTTTTAGTTGATGTTGGAAGGTGTCCCTCAAGGAGAAATGCAACTCCCAGTCCGATGTATATTTTGTGTTGCAGATAGAACCAGATCACATACATGGAGGCATGCAAGGAGAGATTCAGCGTGAAAGAGGTGTACAAAGAATGCTGCATCACTTGAGCTGGGGGGTTCGTATAATGCCTTGCTTGAGGGCACCACAACAGTAGGCAGAAAGCAGACTAATATCTCTCCACCAACCTAATTAGCTGCCATTTGTAAATTTCCGTCCGCAGAGGAACTTGAACCCTTGTCCTCAGATTCTAGAGCCCAATACAGACTGAGCTAGTGCTGCCCCGTAAGGGAGCAGAAATTTATTTTATTGATCAACAGTACAAATTAACAAAATGGTTCATAATTCCCTCAACTCAATAGCCTTTGTCTATCCATGTGGTATTCTGAGATCTGACACCAGGAGGTGGATGACACAATTTTACCTACCATCAATGGAAAAAACACCCATCTTGGATTCCAGGAAGTCAAAAAGAGTACTTGGTCCAGAGGGCCTTCCTC